>NW_005871303.1:520226-550345 GCF_000147115.1 Myotis lucifugus
GAAGAGCATTACTAACAGTCAGCATCTGTGCATTAGATCTCTAGACTATGTGTCCTACATAACTGCAACTTCGTACCCTTTGGCCAGCATCTCCCCAGGCCGCCCCCCCTCCTTGGTAACCACCCTCTGTTCTCTGGTCTAAGGATATTGACTTGTGTAGAATCCACATGTGAGTGAGATCATGCAGTATTTTTCTTTCTGTGCCTGGCTTATCTCACTTGGCATGAGCTCCAGGTCCATCCATGTTATTTATCTAAATGGCAGGGTTTCCGCCTTCAAGGCTGAAATAGTCCGCTGTGTGCGTGTGCACGTGCGAGTGCACACACGTGTGTGCACCACAGCTTTACCCGCTCACCTGTCGGTGGACAATAGGTGTGTCCACACCTTGGCTGTTGTGAGTGATGCTGCAGTGAATGGGGGGTGCAGCTGTCCCTCTGAGGAACCGATTCCATTTCCTTTGGGTAAATACCCAGGAGACAGGTGGCTGGGTCCAATGGGAATTCTACTTTTAATCTTTTGAGGAACCTCCGTGCTGTTTCCCAAGTGAGGTTCCTTTCAGTGCTGGCTGGTGTGGGCCAGGGCGTGGTCTCTGTCCCCTGGACCCACCTGCAGGCTCTTGTGCCTGAGGACACTTCCGGCTGCAGAGCCTGGACGTCGAGAGAACGCGTGCTGGTCTGGTTTGAACAAACTGAGTCTTCCGTCCCGTAGGGAGCGAGTGTGAGGTGCTCTGGGCGAGTGGCCTTGGGAACTTCCCTCAGCCCCCACACTCTCCGGCTTGGGGGGCTGTTAGTTATGACACTTTCACCCCGATCCCCTCAAAGTCTCATTCGGAACCTCTGCCGAACGGACCACGTCACGTGGGGAGATCCAGGAGGAGGAGCAGGCGGTGGTAGCATTGTCCACAGTGTGTCTCTCTTCCTGATGCTGAATTTTGGCGGAACTTCGTGTTGGCCGGTTTCCTGTAACGCCGTACACGCTCACTGTCTGTCCATTGCGCGTCCTCTGGGAACGATCCCAGCCCTACTTGTAGTCAATTGAAGTTACAATCGTAAGAGGAACTCCATGTGGACTTTCCGTGATGAAAAGTGCGAGGGCTTGGCCTTGCCTTCAGTCCTGGCGCTGGTGCTTCCTGGCTGGGTGACCCTGAACCACTCAGGCCCTCGGGATCCTCATCGACACAGCGGCAGGGCGCAGACGGTCCCCCTCAGGGGAAGGCTTAGAGGAGTGGATGACGGGGGGCTGCCCCGAGGGTAGGCAGTGCTGGCCCGCGGCAGGCCCCGGCCAGTGCTCCGTGTGGGGTTGGCCACCGAGAGCTTGGGTTCTAGGGAGACAGGCCTCTCTGGGGTGGCAGCTGTGAGGCAGCACCCGGACCACCGGCTGCACATCTCGGCCGATGGCGAGGCCCTGGACTCCTGTCCGCTTTCCTAGCGGCGTGGCCTGAATGCCCCTCGGGCTGAGAGTCCCAGAATCGCCCAGTCCTTGGGCCTCACGCTGCCTTTGGGCTGTTGGAAGCCGGGCAGGACGAGTGACTCGCCCAGTGAGACCTGCGCCTCCTCCCTCGGGCTCCCAGCCTGGCACAGAAGAAGCCTTCTGGCCTTTGCCCCGGGCCGTGTTTCACTCCCACCTTTGCCCCGCGCCACCGCAGAGCTTAGCTGCACTGACCCACTGCGTCCTTGTGGGCGTGACCCCGACAGTGCGGCAGGCAGACACGTCGCCGGTGACATTATTTCTGCTTCAGGAACAACTGACCATGCCCGCTAGGATGCGGTGGGTCTCTTAGAAACAGGACTGAAGTAGAAAGCACACCCTGTCCAGGGAGAAGAGAGAATAGTCCTATGGCCCGGGAGCACCCTGCCAGCCAGGCCCTGTGGTGACGACAGATGTGCCCCCGGGAACGGGGGTTTATTGGCACCAGGGGCCGCGCTCCGGGTGGGTGCTGGGCTGGCGGCCAAGGCTCCTCCCGTGCCAAGTTCTGGGAGCATCGCCTCTCAGCTGGGCCAGATGTGCCCGCCTCCAAACTCCGTCTGTTCCTCCCCATCAGGGTTGCTGGAGTGAGCACGGCTGTTTGAAATGCTGCCCCGAGCACACAGGGCCCCTCTGGTTTCTGAGGGCGGCCGAGTCAGCGGGGCTGCATCACCTCACAGCCTCTCCCAGGTCCTTGGGCTGTGCCAAGCTGGAGAACCTGCCAGCTGGCTCAGGGAGAGGCTGCGAGGTGAGTCACGGTGTCTTGGACAAAATGAATGTCACTTTCCATTTTCTGCCAGGCCTGGGACAGGGGACTGCTGGCCCCCACCTGCTGGAGGACAGGGTCCCCTCTGCTGGAGGCTGCTTGCCCCCCAGAGCGCGTGTGCACTCTGAACAGGCTGCTTTGCTGGGGCGTCCTGTCTGTGGGTGAGCCATCCATGGTGGCTGTGGGAGTTCACCCTGAAAAAAACAGCAAACTGGGGGGCCAGCCCCAAACAGAGCTCCATCTGCATGGAGGCCCCGCACCTGCCGGTGGAGGCAGTCCTCGCCCGGGCCCGCTCCTGTGTGCCTGCACATGCCCCCTCCTCCGGTCTCATGTTGGTCTGCAAGGCAGAGAGCATGGTGCGCTGACGCCCACCACCTGCCCCTCAGGAGGGAGCGAAGCTCAGCTCGTGCGCAGGAAGGAGGGGTCGCTCCTCTCGGAGGAAAGATGAGACGTACGGCTGGACTCCCTCCTCCCTCACCCGCAGCCCTTCTCAGTGGGATTCTAACATCATCTGAGCTGCCCGCACACACGTGCTCTCTGGAGCTCTGGGTGCCACACGTGTTTAGTCCCAGGTCTGTATTTAATAGACTGTCTAGTCCCAGGTCTGTATTTAGTGGACTGTTTAGTCCCAGGTCTGTATTTAGTGGACTTGCCACTCACCACCAGCCTGGTCACCGGGGCCTGGCCCGCCTCCGCCCTGGGATCTCGCTGCGGCCCTGCCCTGCACCCAGGCCTCGCACCTGGCGCCGGAGGCCCTTTCTCTGTGCGATGTCTCATGAGCGTCCAAGCAGTGATTCCTCTGGAGAAAAGAGTCTCTTCCCACGTGAGTGCGTGGCGTTTCCTGGCTTTCACAGAGCCACCCAGAGCCATGGCTAAAGACCAAGCTGCGAGCTGCTCATTCCTCACTAATTCCCACATGGAGATTGCGTTTCTTGTTTACTTTCCTAACAATTTCACGTTTAGCCCGAGGCTCCGCTGAAGGAATTTTAAACAGCCTCTGAAAGCTGGGAGGACGGGTTGGGAATAAAATGACCCCTCGGCGTCCGCTAGCGCCGTCGCTTGATAAAGCGTGTCATTGAGTGGAGGGGGCAGGGTCCCGACCGAGAGGTGATCTCGGGCCCGGGGAGAATGCTGATTTCATCGGACACGCCTCTCCAGATGAGCTGGTGGTGAAGGGGCAACCTGAGGTCAGCATGTGATTCCGAGGCAGCCAGCACTCTGACCAGAAAATGCTAGAACATTGTCAACGAAACCTTGGTCCCTTTCCTTAACGCGCTGTGCGCGGCCGCTGGCGGGTCTGCTGCGGCCCTAAGTCATCAGCCGGCCTTGCGAACCTGATAGCTTTGTGAGAAAAGTGGAACCGTCACTGACTGCTTGTCTCCTCCAATATCAGCGATTTCGGAGACTCTCGGCGGTGGCCGTGCGGTTCAGACACGCCGGGAGCTGCTCCCCTGTGTGTGGCCGCCAGGTGTGGGCAGAGGGTCCCTTCTCCCCCACTTGGAGGGGGCCTCGGGCTTTGGCTCATGATGGGCCTCAGGGCCTTGCTAACGAGCTGTTGCTGGCGCTGGGACCCGGCAGCCCTGGGCTGGCAGGGCACATGCTCGCCACCTGCACACACTCGGGCCTGGAGCCCCCTCTCAAGTGGCTACATAGTCCCAGGCAAGCCTGGCGACAGCCTCCCTCCGCAATCACTCTGTGATGGAAGGAGGGGAAGATGGGGAGAAGTGTGTTCGGCAGATTCATTTAGAAAATGACTTTTTGAATTAGGGCTTCGTTAGTACCCAGAGGAGAGAAGGGTTTTCAAAATCGATCGGCAGCATTGTAGCCCCTGAGCCTTTTCCACGGGAATCTGGACTCCATCGGAGTTCCCTTGGCCGCGGGTGTCGGGATTAAGGCAGACCCGTCGTGTGGCACAATACCTTTCATGTATTATGGATGTGATTGTAAAAGTAAATTGCATGGCTCACAGTCACGCCATGCAAGGGTGTCAGTCCATTAACATCTCATCGCTGGCGGGGACGGCTTGCTGGCTGTGGGAACCACGTGCCGGATCCCAAAGGGCAGAAGAGTGTGCTGAAAATGCAGAAAATGCAGCTTTCAATAAACATATTACATCGTTACAGTTTGTTTACGATCGCGGCTCACTCCAACTATAAAGTTATTTTGTTTTTCATTTTTGCAGAGCACTTCGACGTCTCCCAAGGATTTCACAGCGGCTGCACAGACACCCGACACAGTGAGTGGAGAAACCCATTTAAAGCGCCTGCTTTCCTGGGTCAGCAGTATGGAATGTTCTCTCGGAGTGTGTGTGACTCTTGGGAGGCAAGTGCCTCCCCCGCTGCAGCTGGGGTGGGGCCGTGGGTGCGCAGCTGGAGCTCTGCTCCCCCGCGTGGCTGCCCCGGAGCGGCCTGAGCCTGCCTGGCTGCTCGGGGAGGCGAGCAGCAGGTGCTGGACACACAGGCGGCTGGTGGTCTGTGCCAGGCCGAGCTGCCAGCCCCTGCCTGGGGCTTCCCTGGCCCTGAGCTGGCTGTCCTGAGCTGGTGTGGGTGCGGGCAGGGGCTCAGGGCGTGTGGAAGGGAACTGGGCTCACGGGTGGACCCACAGCTGGTGAGAACTCTCGTGGAGCTAGTCCTGGGGTGATTTCCTGGTATCTGGGTTTTCCGAGTAGAAACAATCAGAACATCCAGGGGTACAGCAGAGGGGTGGCCTCTGCCTGGTCAGTGGATGACATGTGACAGACATACCTGGAGGAGGTGGGAGTCTTTGTCTTCAGGACCTTGGTCAGGGTAGAGCTATAGAGATTCAGGGACGGTCACTGATGTCCCGGCATTGGCCGTGTGCGGCCCATCCTGGTGGGCGGTGTGGGCCCTAGCCACGCCGCGTGGAGACTTTTGGCCCAATTTGTCTTACGAACAGTGAGGCTTGTTCAAAGCTCTGGAGACTCATAAGTGAGTGGGATGAGTCGCTGCTCTTGAGAAGGACCAGTGTCATAAGGAGTTGAAGCTACAGGTAGTGAGAACACGGCGAGATGGCCCAGGGACTGGCTGTGTGTCCAGAGACGGGGAGCTGGTCCCAGCTCTCGGGGGTTGCCGTGTCTCGGAGGAGTTACCAATGTGTGCGTGAGCCATGACGGGGTACTTCCCACTGGGGGTGTCCCGGGGAAGGACCCAGAACGGGGTGCCAGCCTTGGGCTGGATCCAGGGAGATGCTGAGATGTCTCCGGTCATGACACGGATCCAGGAGGGGAGACGCGGCGCCCCCTTGGTGTTGTGGTTTCAGGGGCACGGATACCCGGCTGGCTCTGGGTACAACCGCCCTCCAGTCGCTGTGGGCTCTCGGAGGCCAAGGACCCCAGGCGTGGCAGGAGGTCACGCCCAGGTATTTCAGGATGCCAGCAACACGGGCCCGGGAGCGATCAGGGCACATGGCCCCAGTCTCAGCCGTGGCTCTGCCGCCTCGAGCAGCTGCTCCATCTGGCCCTGCCTCGGTTTCCCCTACTGTAAAGCGGGGATGTCAGTGCCTATGGATTTTTCATGCGGATTAATTGAGGTGGGTTTTGCACAGCACGGTGCGCGCGCGCCTGCCGCAGGGTGAGCACCGGGCGAATGGCTGCTATTGCTCTGACGCTCTCTCTAAACGGTTTTACCGGAGAAAATCATCGTCTTTGATACAGACATAATCTCTGGGGACGACATCTTCATATGTATGAGCGGTGTCTCTCCTGCTATTCTTTTCCGTAAGTAGGTCAGAATCAGAACATGCAGCGAGTTTAACCCCCAAACGTAACTAAACGGGGCAGCGCTTATCTGGCTCTGGATAACGAGGCTCCGGACCCTCTCACCCGGCTCAGCCGCGGGCATCGATCGGCGCTAAAACTCCGATATTTGTGAGAGTTTATTGTCAAGTACCAGCAACACCTAGAACTCAGGCGCGAGCTTCGTGCAGATTCAATTACAGGGCCCCCGAGGGGCCGGCGAGTCTCGTTTACTCACAGGAAGAGGAGAAGCGGGTCTGACTCCCCTGCTTTCTGGGAAGCTTGTCCTTTCATGGAATGAAGTCAGGGCCACAGAGCTCTTCCCCCACGAGACTGAACGCACCGTCTGCCCTCAGTTCACCAGCAGTGACTCCAGGGCCGTGAAACGTGCCTCCAACTTAGGCAGAGAATGTCGATCCCGGGCCTGGCCATGCTCCCGATGGGAATCCGTTCATGCCAGTGTCAGGGAGAGGTCTGCTCTGTGGGGGCAGCTGTGAGACCTGGGATTGGCCTCTGGTCTTTCCTAAGGACAGCGGACAAGGAGGCTGTTGTGTGTGTGTGTGTGTGTGTGTGTGTGTGTGTGTGGTCAGTGTCAATGACACATGGCAAAGAGAATCCATTGTAATTCCCTCCCCAAACACCCAGATCCTAAAGCCGAATGTCCTCATTTTCAATGTCTGCTGGGCCACCTGCATGGGGGCCAAGGTGACCCCCGCTGACCCTGCACCAGCTCTGTGAGCAGTGGGTAGAGGGCGGAGCCGCGGGAAGCCGGAGGCCTGGCGACAGGAGCCCTCTGCGCTGACTCAGAGGCAGTGCTGTCCGCGGCGCCTGAACTTGGCTGCAGATTCGTTGGCCATGGTCACACAGCCTGTTGGGCAGCCCGTCTCCCCACTAGTCCTACTACCTGTGCATGGGCTGCCCAAGCGGAAGGCACAGGTGTGAGCAGATGGGATATTCCCTGCGGGGACCTGGAGGCTGGCACAGGAGCCTGCAGGGTGGCGTTAGGACCGCTGGGGCGGGGGGGTGTGGGGGGCACCTGTGATTCACGTGCATTTACCCTGGGCCTCATACACCCTGGGGACTGGCCATGAAAATAGCAGGCTTGCTCCTAGAAGGTTCCAGAAGCTCCGTAAGGGCCACTAGTTGGCAAGATTTGTGAGCAAGCAGCTGCCAGACAAGGCGGAGACCTGGCTCCCAGCAGCTGCTGTGGCCCAGGCAGCATCTGGTTAGGACAGGGCAGCCAGGCTGTGAGGCCACACAAACCGGGATGGCAGCCAAGCCCAGGCCAGGTGTCGGGAGGGGGACCGCCGAGGCTGGCGGGCGCACCCGGCCTCCGAGGAGAGGAGCCAGACGCAGGAGCAGGCGGGCAAGCATGTCACAGGCTGAGCACGCGCGTTGGCAATTGAAGGCAGTCTGGCGGGCAGGGCAGCCCAGTGGCCCCGCTGCCTTCAAGGAGTCTCACCTGACCCGGTGTTGCCCTCGTGGGGTTATTCATTCATTCATTCATTCATTCACTCACTCACTCACTCACTCACTCATCCACAGTGACAGCACAACTATTGCCCTGTGTGGGCCCTGAGGTCACACGGAGGTCACATGGCCTTGACCTGTGTCTGCCAGGGTGCTGACAGCCAGCAGGGAAGGTTAGGTGCATTTCCTCATGTAACAGGAGAAGCCAACATGAGGCCGTTTCACACAGGGGCTAAGCTTACTGCAGAGTGGGGGCCACGGTGGGGGGCGGGCAGCATTGGAGCCTCTGCCTGTGTGATGGGGGGGGCAGGCGTGTTCTTTCTATGTTAACCTATGTTATCATACAAAGCTGGGTAGGAAAGCACACATGCCTGTGTGTGAGTTTCCTCTGGGGGCTTAACACAGCAGCGGTGTGTTCTCTCCCCTCCTGGAGGCCGGAAGCCTGTGTCAGGGCCGGGCCCCTCCTGAGGCTGCAGGCAGCCTCCTGCCGCCTCCAGATCCCGGGGTCCAGGTGTCCCTGGCTGTGTGGCCGCACCCCTCCAGCCCCTGGAGCGCCCATCCTGCCGTAGTGTGCAGGGGGGATGGTGGGCGTCAGAGGCCGGCCTCTCGGTAGAGGGAGAACGCCGAGCGCAGGCACCAGCACCCCGGAAATGGGGTGTCCTGGGCTGATCTGGAATGGCGCCCCGGATGGGCAGGGGAGGACCTTGGGGCTGGGCTGGGAGGTCTGGTGAGTCTTCATAGGAAAGGGGCACCCAGTGGAGTGACATGTGTGACATTCGGGGGACCTGGCCTGAGGTCAGGGTAGAGGATGGGAGGCGAGGGGAGGAGGTGAGGTGCTGAGATCAGGAATGGGGGAAAGCCCGGATGGAGGAGGCATCGAGCAATCGCGGATCAACAGAACTTACACGTGGCTGAGTGTGTGGGCGGGTCGGTGGCGGAGTCCAGGCGGCCCCCGGCGTGACGGGGTGACTGGGAGATGGGTGGCACCTTATAGCGAGAAGGAAAACCGAGCAGACACCAAGTGGGCTTGAGGCGAGAAGAATACTTTTGGGACATTTATGGAAAAGGCAGACGTGTGGAATGTTCTAGAGCTGGGGGCGTGGTGAGGCTGGAGGACCTGGACCGAGTGTCATCCCAGGGGATTCCCCTCTCTGGGGAGCGCTGTGACAGGTGACCTCGTCGCCCAGGGGAGCATCACCCCGCTGCTCAGTGCCACCCGCAGACCCTGTCCTTAGCCTTCTATACACAGTCCACTGAGCCACGTGCTCAATCCTCCGGAAACACCTCACAGGCGCCTGAGATCGTGTTTACGGTGCCCTGGGCGCCCCGAGCCCAGTCGTGTTGACATGACATCACCCAACACGGATTGGAGCCGCCTGGGCAGTGGGTTCTGCAGGCGGCCATCAGTCAGCGGCCTCCAGGGAGCGAGAAGGTGGGGGACGGGCTCTCTCAGCCCCTCAGGTGACTGTCCCCGAGCTGGAGCTGGAGAGTCCCATGGCTCAGAAATGCCGCTGGTCCAGTCCCTTGTCCTCCCCACAGTGGAGGCGCTGGGAGGGGTGTGGGGTGTGAGTGTGCTGGGTCCCAGCAGGTGCCACTCGGGGAGCCAGGGCTGGGAGGGCCCCTCAGTTCACCGGGGAGCTTTGAAGCTGCCGGTGCCTGGGCCACACCCCAGAGATTGGGGGTTTGTGGATTGGGGGTGTGGGGGAGGGGGTGCGGCCCGGTGCTCTGTAAAGCTTCCCTGTGGCTGGTGATGAGAACTGCACATCTGGGCGTCGGGTGTTGAGGGCTCATCTGGGCAAAGACGAGCCATTGTAGTGCTCCCAGCATCACCAGACGCACTGCAGGGGCCAGGAGACTGTTTCCTGTCCTCCAAGTAGGCTTGGCCATGTGACCAGATCTGACCAATGGGGTGGCAGAAGTGCCACCACCTCCCAGGGGGGTCACACAGGTGTGGGCGACCCTGCTGCTCGGCGACCCCACTGGCCGGGCAGCGTCAGCGAGAGAGGCGTCTCCTGTCTGGCCCGCGGTTGCCGAGGCGCTGGGCTTGTCTGTCTCTGGGTCAGACCCTGGCCCGTCCTGACAGACGCACCTGCTCGTATGAAGAAGCCCCGGCACTAACCACCGCTCTGCACCTGCAGGCCCCTCCGTTACCTGCACAGAACCCGTCACTGTGCTTTCTCTCGGAGCCTCTCCACCTGTTTTGTTTCTAACACGTCCCGGTGACGGATGAAGCGGCCTCTGATGCCGAAACGTCTCCCGTTGCCTCGTCAAGGCCGGGCGCTGGGAAGTGTGCGCGGTCCAGGGCCCCGGCCTTAAGTCTGTCCCTAGGACACGAGCGTGATGTCAGGCGACACGTGCAGAATGGCTAGAGCACACGGGGTCTTTTCTCACGGAGAGAAATGCCTCGAAGAAGCGGATTGAGCCTCACGTGGTTTCTCGCTGCAAGTCTCTCCTCTCGACTCCCCCCGCAACCCCCCAGGGAAACCTCGGGTGCGGGGGAAGGAGGGAGACACATCCCTTCCTATCAAACGCGTGTTTTTTTTCCAGGGAACATTTAGCAGCGGTGACAGTTATGCTGCTTTTGGTCGAGTTTCTTTCAATACATAACACATTAGACTTCCCGTAAGCTCCCTGCCGGGCCGAGAGCTCCCATTAGGCGCGTGATGGTTCCGACTTTATTTAATTCTCGGAGAGACTGCGGCCTAAGCTCAGGGAAGGAAGTGGAGGCGGTTAGGATAATAGAAAGGAATTTATTGAGTTCAGGTGTCCTGACATTTGCATTTGGTGAAATTTCCGTTCCTGCTTCAGGGAGAAATCATTTTAAAACACTAGTCAGAGGAAGCAGCCTTCACAGATATTCAATACATATTTTATATGTACTTTTCCTGGCTCCGAACTGCTAGGTAGGGGTGAATTACTGTATGGCTCTTTTTCGAAAGCCACAATTCACCTGGTGAGGGGCAGTTAGATTTTTTTCTGAATCCTCTGCGTGAAGGTAGGAAGCTTGTAGTCACCCAAACCTCTGCGAGTGTAGGAGGGAGGATGCACCTTGCTCTTCAGCTGCAGTGCGAGAAGCGCCCGAATCGGCCGTCACACATCCTAGAGGTGCCGTCCACCGCAGGGGCGATCCTCGGAGACAGAGGCACGTGAGGGCATGGAGTGCCTGCCCTTGTCCTTGCCTGTTACCTGCCCAGCCCGGCAGGGGCCTCATTCTCGGGGAAGCTCAGAAAGCAGTGAGCCGTTTCTGATCAGATCCTGGGGTGATGTCCACAGGGGCACCCCATGTGCCTGGGAGGGGGTGTGATTTGTCGGGTCAGCGCTGCTGTGAGGATGAGCTCTCACGTTCATGGGACTGTCCTCCGTGGCTCAGATGAGAGCGGTGCAGACTAGACCCACCAGGGCCCCTGGGAATTCCTGCCTGGCTGCTTCCCTCTCGTCCTCCCGGGTTCTGGGTCTTTCCTGAAGGTGGCTCATTTGTATGGTCAGCAGTTGGCCGTGCGAGGGGCAGGGGAGGCCAGGACTTGGAGGGGCTCCTTTCTGTGTTCTCCAGACCCGGAGACTCCACGCGCACCACTGTCCCGGGGGTGGGGTCGCCCAATGCGGTCAAGGCAATCGGCCGCCTGGGCTTTGTGTACGTGAAAACCTTATACAACTCATCTCCCAGTTGTTCATTTTGGCAAAAATGTGGGACTTGACTTAATCTCCATGTATCCCATCTTGGGGGGAAGGGGAAATGGTATTTGCAAGGTGGCGGGATGGTTTCCTGGCTGACGGCCTTTCCTCCAGTCACTGCTCTGCCCTTCTTCCTGGCACCTGCGTGGTTTCCGTCGTGTCCTGGACGGGAGCCTGGGGAACAGGTGTCGAGTGCGCTGTCATGGTTCCTGCTGGCACGGCGCACACTCCTTGGTGCTGAGGTTTGTGTTCTGGGTGGGAGGAGGGGACAGTCCAGACCTGCCACCAGGAGGCCAGCTGCTGCAGGTGAGTTGGAGGAAGCAGGTGGCAGACATCTGCCAGGTGGCAGAGGTGACCCTCGCTGGCCGAGGAGGGGCAGCCTCACCAGCTGTCCTGCGGGCTGTGTCCTCCCCCTCCTCCTGCTGGTTCTCCTCTCTCCTTGGTTAATGGATAAAAGGAGCAGTCTGCTAACCCGGGCCCCCAAGGGCACGCGGCTTTGCAACCAGAAGGGCTTGCTTGCGTCTCCCCCTGGGAGAATATTGGATTTAAACCAGATAAAAGCGGCTTTATTGCTCCTAGCAGGATAGCGATTGAACTCTTCGGTGGCGTTTCTGTAATTCAGAGTTTCAGTATATTTAGCAAAGGATCCTTCTTCTTAATGTGCATTTTTACTGTTCTGGTTAGAGGCTGATCAGCAAACACTTTCTCTCTGCGGTTCTGGTTCTTTTCCTCTGTCAAGTTCATAGTTCAAGTTCGTTAACCACATGCTACCATCTACCTTATTGCTCTAAGGTCCATGGTTTTTCAAAAACGTGTCCGTTTCCCAGTCAACCAATACAGCGTCGCGGTGAAGAGGTGAGACGCCAGGGTCAGGTTCTGCGGGTTCGCTCCCAGCACTTCCCAGCTGTGGCCTGTGGCTGTGGCATGTCCTCCTCTGGGCTTCACGTTTATGACCCGTGAAGTGAGGTTGGAACAACAGTCCCAACTCAAAGCCTTACACACGTGCAAAGTACTCAGGCCGGCGTTGAACATGGCAAGGACTTAAGAGTCGGTCTTGGGTATTATTCTGTCGGCTCCGAGTCCCCATGATGCATATTCTGTGTATTGGCATTTGAAAACTCAACAGACTGGAGATGAACCAAACAACCGTCGAAATGGTAACTACCAAGTTTCCACACCTGGGGATGCAGGCGAGGTTTGGGCCGGCCCTCCCCTCAGGACAGCGAGAAGAGCTGGAGAAGGATTCTGAAATCCTGTTTGAAATCACCAGAGAGCTGCCAAGTTCTAGGGGAGGGGAGACGCAGGAACATGAGTCTGTTATCTGGGACGGCTTTTAACCTGGTGACGTCTTCAGTTTCCAAGGCCGACCGGATGAGCAAGTTTCCAGCAAGTTCTGGGGGCCGAGGAGCCAAAGCTTAAAGTCGCTCTGCAATAACTAAAGGATTTGGGGTGTGATCTCTAGGACGAGCACGGAGGGAGTTGTAAAAGGATATGTAACCATCAAGCTAGGCTAACAAATAGAATGATGAGAACATCTAAGGAATCTAAAAGATGGCAAGAAAGAGATACAGGAAAATAGAGGGCCCAGGACAGATAGAAAGCAAATCGTAAGCTGGTACATTCATTTCAAATAGACCAGCAAACCCTATGCTTTGGTTTGATTTACAACTCAAGAAAAATTTACAACCTAGGACTAGAGGGGCCCACACAGATAGCTTTAAATCACCTCAGTGCCTGATTGGATCAAGGTGACCTCTGACTACTAGGGATCCCAATTTAGACACCTGACAGTAGAAGGAAAGAATATACGTTCTGAAGGGAAATGCATCATTAAAAGCCTCAAATTAATTCCATTATTTTATAATGCAAAGTTTTACATTTCATGAAAACAAACACAACAGCTAGCATATGAGGAGATGAAACATAATGAAAAAATAAAAAGAACAAAACAATTACACATGGTGTCTAGGAAGTAGAATTATCAGACATGAAATTATATAGTTACCAGACAGAAAATTTAAATAGGCATGCTTCATATATTTACATGAATAAATTAGAAGATTGAAAAAATGAAGAGTTGGGAACTTTAAAGCTTTAAAAAAGTGATTAAAAGAAAATGGTAATTCTAGAACCGAAAAGTACAATGGCAATGAACTATTTAGAGGCTGAGTTTAATAATATGTAAGACAAGTGAAGAGAGAATCAGTGACCCTGAAGATAGGTCAGAAGATCCCGAGTCATATTCCAATTGAGTCAGTAAGAGGCAAAAGGATGAAGACCACCCTCAAAGGGATCAAATATTCTTGTTTTATTGTTTATTAATTATTGTATTATTTTCCATAGGAACAACTGTACACTTACTTTTGCCCCACCCTGTATTAGGAGGCACTAATGAGATATGTAGGAAAAAGGATTGAATTCTGGCAGTTCCTCATAATTCAACATAAGATGTAAAATTGTGGCTCAGAATAAGAGAAGAGTGAGAACCACAAGACAGTAAAGGACCAATTCAAGAAGCACGATAAAACTTAGGGTAAATATAAAGAAAATCACTCTTAAGCACGTTATAGCAAAACTGCTGAAATCAAAGAGAAAGAGAAAATTTTAAAAGAAGCCAGATACAAATAACCCTGCCCACAAATATTACTTCCAGAGAAACAAGATTGACAGATGACTTTTCAACAGAATGATGAAACTCAGGAAAAGTGTTGACGGGCAATCACTGCCCACCTATACTTGCAAATGCTGTGACAATAGCTTTCAAAAGTGAAGTCAAATAAAGATTTTGAGGCTATCAAAAAATCAGCAGAGACAACAGTAGAAGAGATTCAAATTATTACTATGTAAACAGAAGAAAAACGACCCCAGATGGAAGTTCGGTGATACAGAAAGGAAGTAAGAGCAGAGAAGGGTGTTTTGAAAAGCATAATAATAAGGTCCTGTGGGTTTTAACATAATAGAGTCTTAAAATACATAAATTCAATAGCATACATATTGGGTGATGGTTAATGGAGCTAAATTGTTCTAATTAGAAGGAAAAATTAAAGCCTTATATGCATATATTAGGACCAAAGGTAATTAATCACCAAAGAATCCAAACACAAGAATAAAATTAAACCCAAAGGAAGTAGAAGGATGAAAATAAATATGATAAAAATATAAATTAATGAAATGGAAAATAAGTACATAATATGGAGCTTGATCGAAGCCAGAACTGATTCTTTGAAAACTGATGAATCTTAGGTGATGCCAGGAGAATATCAGGACCGCAGAAGGATTTCTCCTTGAGAAGATCATAAGAAGACAATCACTGTGAACAATTGTATGGAAATGAATGTGGACAATTTGGTGAAATTAACAAATTTCTGGAAACACAAATTAAATAATGAACCCAAGAATAAGTAGGAAATCTGAATATTTTTATCATAATTAAGTAGGTCAATTTTATAATTATTTTCACACACATACATGTACACACACACAGACTATATACTCCGTGTTCAGATGGTGTCACCAGCAGAAGAAACCACACCAACTTACACAAAATCTTTCAGAGAACAGAAAAAAAAGGAAAAAAACACTTCCCAATTTCTTTCACAAGAACCAGTGTGAAAAACTGAAATTTGATAGAGATATTACAAAAAAATAGAAGTCAAGTTTATCTTTACTCACAAATGTATATTTTCAAAATCCTATATAATAAAAGGGCAATATGCAAATTGTCCCCTCGACCAGGAGTTCAACTGGAGTTCCACCAGGGGGTGGGGCTGGCCCACAAACCGCCTGGGGCCCCTCCCTGGGGCCGGCCCCGCCCCCAATCAGTCCCCCCACCCCATGGGGAGTGGGCCAGCCTGCCAACCACCCATGGCCCCTCCCGCTGGCCAGATTGGGGGCAGGTCCAGCCGGCTGGACCCCGCCCATGCACAAATTTGTGCACTGGGCCTCTAGTCCTAAATAAAATATTAGCAAACAGAGTCCAGGAATGCATAAAAAGATGGTGTATATTTTAAAATACAAGATTGAGTTACATTTGAAAGTTAGAAAATACAAGATTGAGTTACATTTGTAATTCAGCATATAATCAGAGTAAAAGAGAAAACTTGTGATATTTTAATAGATGGGTAAAAACCATTTGATTAAAAGTCTTAGAAAAAGGAAGTAATGATATACAATTTAATCTATAAAGGGGTTAAAAAACCCACATACACCATCATATCAAAGGTGAGATATTTAAATGTTCCCATACGACTGGATAAGTTTTAGAAATTAGGTTGTTAAAATGAAGAACCTCTGGTCATCAGAGAAGATGGTCAAGAGAGTAAAAGGCAAGCCAGCCGGGAGGAGATTTTTGTATGAAATAATGCAGAGCTGGCCTCTCTACAGAGTATCTTTCATCTGTCAGAGGGGAGGGGAGGGGGGACTGGCTGAAAGAAGGTGAAGGGATTAGCTAAAGGCCATATATGCGTAACCCATGGACACAGACAGCAGTGAGGTGATGGCCAGAGGGAAGGGGGTGGAGCCTGGGTGGAGCAGGGCAAAGGGTGGGAGGAAATGGGGGACATCTGTAATAGTGTCAGCAATGAAAGTAAAGTTAAAAACAATCAGGAGCATAAATGGACCCCCCCTCCAAAAAAAAAAAGATAAATTAGAGTTGAACTCAGGGAAAGAAAGAAAGAGACAAAATCCTATCAGCAACGAAGATCAAATGACAAGACATCCAAGAAGAATAGATTAGAATGAACATATAATAAGATGCACGGAAAACAGAAAAACAAAGCACTGACAAAGAAAAAGAAGTAAAAGACATCAAAGAGAAAGCAGTTGAAATGGAACGCAGGCAAAGACAATTCAATTTACATATAATTTACATATAAACAAAATAATGAGACAGAGCCAATATTTAAAACCATAATCTAAGAAAACACTTCCAGTAATTAAAGAATACTTGACTCTACAGATTGAAAAGGCCCCTGGGTACCAGAGGAGTCTGACTTGTAAGAATTAACTCCAACCCATGCCCTAGTGGAACTGCTAGGTAAACAGCTCACAAGGACAAAGGATTACCCAACTTCTCAAAACCATGCAAAGCAGAGGAACAATGGGGCAGAATTTTCAAAGGGCTCAGAAAGAAAACGGGAGCCAGAGGTTTGACACCTGGTCGGGCTGTTTTTCAGGCATCATAGTTATTTTATAAACAGCGTTACATATGCAGGAGCCTTTGTTGAGGAATCTATTAGAACATAGACTTTATCCCCCTGAGAGAGATGACTGGGAGGGTTCAGAACAGACTGTTGGTAAATATTTAATACTAGTGACCCGGTGCACGAAATTCGTGCTTGGGGGGGGGGGGATGTCCCTCAGCCCGGCCTGCACCCTCTCCAATCTGGGACATCCCTCTCACAATCCGGGACCACTGGCTCCTAACCACTCACCTGCCTGCCTGATCACCCCTAACCACTCTGCCTGCTGGCCTGATTGCCCTAACACCCCACCTTCAGTTCTGATCACCCCTAACTCCTCCCCCCCGCCGGCCTGATTGCCCCCACCTGCCCCCACTGCTGGCCTGCTCACCTCCAACTGCTCCCCCCCTCACTGCCAGCCTGTTCACTCCCAACTGGTCCCCCTGCCGGCCTAATCGCCCCTAACCACCTTTGCCTCAGCCCCACCACCATGGCTTTGTCTGGAAGGACATCCGGAAGGTCTCCTGGAAGGTCTCCCAGCCTAATTAGCATATTACCCTTTTATTAGTATAGATGGTTAATATCTATATTTAATAGTTGTGGATCTAAGACTGAAACAATGTCCCCCTCTCCTCTCCCTATCTGTGCATGTGTGTGCGTATGTGTGTGTGTGTGTGTGTGTGTGTGTAAAGTAAATAAGTTGGAAGGATAAAGAAGAAAAGAAAAAGTAAAATAAGCTCATTGATTGTTGTATGGGCAATAAGTGGAGAGTAAGATACCTTGAAAACAAACAAATTGTAAAAATGTGTATATACAAATATTAGAATAAGACCACTTAAACAGGTATGAGTAACCTCTGGCACAAAAATATAAACTGTCATAAATACCAAAATAAATAAAACAAAAATAAAAAGCAATGAAAACACATCAGTTAAACAACAAAACAACAAATACAATACACACAATAATTATGATTTCAAATAATGAGTTACTTCAGCAGATGGTGCTGGGCCAACCAATTCGATCTTCACAGGCACGAAGACACATTTGACCCCTTCGTCACACCCTTCACCGAAGTCAGCTCAGAATGGTTCACAGATCTAAATGTCAGATCTGAAACTATAGAATTTTAAAAGAAAATTTTAAGGAAAAGGTCTCTACGAACTTGGATTAAACAAAGATTTCTTAGATAAAACACCATACCCATGATCCATGGAAGAAACAAAAAGATACATTGGACTTTATTAAAATTAAATTTAGTACCTCAAAACATAGCATTAAGAAAATTAAAAGATAATCCACAAAGTAGAAGAAATGGCAAATTGTATGTTTGAGAAAAGTTTTGTCTCTGGAGGATATAAAGAATTCTTACAACTCAAAAATAATAAAAATCTCATCAATTAAAAATGGGTAAGAGGCTTGAATAATTTCTCCAAAGTAGATACATGAATGGCCAACAAGCACATACAAAGGTGATGAGCGCCATTGGCCATTAGTGACAGGCAAAGGCAAACCACACATACACACACACACACATACACACACACCCCCCGAGGGTGCGGGGACACGGGGAACCCCACGCTGGGGGGATGCCAGAGCCTTGGAAAATGGTTTGGTGGTTGTTTCAAAAGGTAAACACATATTCATCACAAGACCCTCCATTTCTACTCTAAGGTGTTTATCCAAGACAAGCAAAGACATGTCCACACAAAGTCCTGCACCTGGATGTTTACGGCAGCTTTACGCACAATAGCCTGAAAGCGGAAACGACGCACATTTCCATCCCCCGGTCAACAGATCAGTGAAATGTGTTCCAGCCACTCAATGGCACATTATTCACAGACGAAGAGGAAGGAGCACTGGGGCTGCTACAACATGGACGAACCTCAGAATCGGTATTCCAGGTGAAAGAAGCCGGAAGAACACCACGGATTTCAGAGCCCCGTTTATTTGCAATATGAAGTCTACGGAGACAGAAAACAGACTAGTAGCTGCCTGTCCTGAGGATGGGACTGGGGAGCGACTTCTGATGGACATGAGGTTATTTCGGGGGCAGGGGGTGATGAAAATGTTCCGGAATCGGAGTGTGGTGTTGGCTCCACAGCTGCATACATTTACTTAAAAATGATTGAATTCTACACTTGAAGTGGGTGAATTTTATGACGTGTAAATTATGCCTCAATGAAGCTGTTAAGAAATAGTATGACAGGCTTTCAGTCAAACATATCAGTCTTCTTGGTGCAGGTGAACGGCTCTAAGTCACAGTGAAAGGGAATATGTTTTTCAATTCACTGCAGGAAGCAATCTCAACTGTGTGCTGCAGGCAGGAGCCACACCCCAGGCCCGGGTTCCGGTGAAGATGGAGACGTGCCCAGGTGACCGCTAACAGAACCAAAGGACGTCGGGGTAGCGATGCTCCTGGCAGCCCTCGGCGAGTTCCAAACACAACCATTAAACATAGCAAGGAAGGACACATGTTATTGCTAAAAGCCACAATTCACAACCAAGTTATAATAATTATAATATTCATATACCAGGTAGCCAAGGAACCCACTTTAAAAGGCAAAAACCATGAAGAGGTTCAAGGAGGCGTACATGGAGAAGGAATTTGAGATGTCACTCTCAGTCCGAGATAAAAGGCTCCACACTGGTTAGAACGTAGAGGACCTAAAAGACGTAACTCCTAAGGTGGAGGTCTGGATAGGTTGCCATTTACACCCTGATAATTGTCGACACACATTCTCATAAGACGCATTTGAAATATTAACAAAAACTGACCCCTTATGAGGTCACGAAGATAACAATATTAAGTTCCTCAGAGTATGAATGTTATAAAGAACACTCTTTGATCACAATGTAAGAAAAGTTGAAAGTATTAATAAAGTAAAAAAGGCCTGCCCTGGCTGGGTGGCTCAGTGGATGGAGCATCATCCTGTAAACCCAAAGGTCACAGGTTCAATTCCCGGTCAGGGCACATGCCCACGATACAGGTTTGATCCCCAGTTGGGGTGAGGCAAGTGATTGATGTTTCTCTCTCACATTGATATTTTGCCCTCTCTCCTTCCCTCTCTCTCTAAAATCAATAAAAAGCATAATCTTGTTTGAGGATTTTAAAAAAAAGACTCTAAAAAAAATAAATAAAGGCCCTCCCATTAAAACTTTAAAACCCTATTAACTCTTGAACCAGGGGAGACTACAAGCCAGAATTACAGAATTCATAAACAATACTGACAATGAAAACACAGCATATCAGAATCTGTGGTGTGTACTTAAAACCACAATCACAGGAAAACCTAAACCTTAAGTGTCTCTATAAGTAAAAATCTATATTAATAAAAGCATACTATGCTGATTAGACCTGTCATCCTTCTGGACGTCCTTCCAGACGACCACTTTCCGGATGAAACCAGGACTGCAAGGGGAGCCCCGGTCCCGGGTGCCAGAGGGAAGCCGGTGCCAGCAGCCGGGGGAAGGAAGGCCTACTCTTGCATGAATTTCGTGCATTGGGCCTCTAGTAAAATAATGAAAAGAACTGAATTAATTTTCTCTCTCAAAAAGAAAGGAACCACAAAACAACCCCAAAGAAGCCACAAGTCAGGAGATAACAAAGGCAGAAATAAGCGGAGTCTCGAACCATCTTAAGGAAATGATCTTCCACACTAAGTGGGGGTTTTCTCTGTAAATGCTCTTTTGCTTTACTATTGGAGAAGCCATGAATACAGTACAACATATACTGAGTGGCCAGATTATTATGACCACCTGACGTTTGTAGGCAAATGAGCTATAATTTCGCGCTGAAGTTGCTAGAGGGCCAGACCATTATAAATAGGGAAGCAGGTTGTTTACCACGACAGTAGAAGTGATTTTTTTCCTGAAGATATGGGTAAACAATGGAATATAACAGCCTTTGAACGTGGGATATATTTGAACGGGAGTGGCCAGATTATTATGACCCCCCATCAGTACTTCGTTGGACCACCTTTTGCCTTCAATAAATACTGCGGTGATTCTTCTTGGCATTGACTCCACGAGATGTTGAAAGGTGATGCGAGGAATCTGACACCATGCCTGATGAATAGCACTGTCCAGTTCTGTGAGATTTGATGGTTGTGGAACCAGCTGCCTGATGGCTCTTCTAACTTCGTCCCACAAATGCTCAATTGGATTGAGATCTGGTGATTGTGGGGGCCACCTAAGCAAGGTAAAGTCTCCCTCATGTTCTTGAAACCACTCCTGCACAATACAAGCACCGTGGCATGGCGCATTGTCTTATTGGAATAAGCCATCTCCATTGGGATATGCCATCAACATGATAGGATGAACTTGATCAGCAATGATACTTAGATATGTTGTGCTATTCAGACGTTGTTCCACACGAATTAAAGGGCCCAAATCATGCCAGGAAAACATGCCCCAAACCATAACACTGCCCCCACCAGCTTGAAGGGTTGTACTCATGCATGTGGGGTGCATGATTTCATGCTGTTTCCACCACATTCTCACTCTGCCATCTGCATGATACAACTGGAAACGTGATTCATCGGACCACATGACTTTTTTCCAATGCCTGACTGTCCAATTCTTGTGTTCCTGTGCGAATTGGAGATGTTTTATCTTGGTAACTGCAGACAGCAAAGGTGTTCGAACAGGCCTTCGGCTTCCATATCCCATACCATGCAGTGTACTTCTAACTTGCCTACAAATGTCAGGTGGTCATAATAATCTGGCCACTCAGTGTATATTAATAGGTCCGAGGGGAAAACACGGCGTTCTCCTTAGGTAATGAAGAAGTCTCTTACAAAACGTAACAATCAGTCCTGTACAGACACTGAAGAAAACAGCTCTTGGCAGACACTTTGTTAACATGACAAAGGACATATGTTGTCGTGCTACCAGCTGTGACCTACCAGAGTGGGGAGAAATTTTGCAGTCAAAGATCCAATCGCCACAACTAGTCTACGCTAAGCCACAGGTGGAGGACTAATTGTCGCCTCAGAACACAAAAAGATTTCAACCTCGCAATGAAATAATTTCAAATTAAAACTACACCGAGACTGAAACATTAAGCTACACTTAACTGATCGACAAACACGTTAACAAAAATGAACTCCCCACTCTGTTGTCCAGGAAGTGGGGGCGCAGGCACCCCCGTCCATTGCTGGTGGGAAGGCAGATTGTCAAGCCCGTAGGGAAGGGAACGTAGCCATAGCTGAGAAAACTCATGTGTTCGCCGTCTGGCCTAGCATTCCAGTTCCAGAAATGACCCTGCTGATGCGCTTCCCAAAACATACAACTACACAATCACCGAGTTACCACGGCAACGTTGTTTATAATGATGGTATGGGAAGCAACCTAAATGCTCACGTATGGGGTTGTAGCTGAGTGAGCCCTGACAATCCAAGCCATGAAGTGTTTACTTCACAGCTTTACAAACAACGGAGCGGTTTCTACATCCTGTTGGGGAGTGATCCCCGGGGTGTATTATTAAATAGGAAAAGAAGCCAAGTGCCAAGAATGTAGCTCGCTGTTGTGTGTGTAAGTAAACGGGGAAATAAGCAAACACATGCATTTGTTCATTGTGAAACAGGCCACACATACGCAGAGAAGTAAAACCGGAGACCGAGGAACTGGGTGCCCACTCGGTGCCCACTCAGGTGGGTGCCTGGGGGAGGGGTGGCCACCTCGTGGTGCAGCTCTGACTTCGGGACCCTGTTCATATTTCAGGGCTGGGGCATCTGGAAAGGGACACAGGAAGGAAATAAACAGAGCGACTTGTTTTCCAGACCGCGGAGCGTGACTGCAGTGGCGCGGGGAGAGGTGGGAGGCGGGGAGGGGTGCGCCGTGGGGGTGGGCAGCCAGGTGACTGGCCACCGTGGGTTCCGGGTCCTCAGGCCGGCCACAGAGCACTCTGAGCACGCCGTGACCTCGCTAGGGGCGCATCTGTACAGCCACGTGGGTCAGCGAGTCTCAAAGTATTTTTAAATTCTCGGGTCATGCAAATCCGTAAACATGCGTGGATCCTGCAGCCCGAGAGGAGAGCTGTGAGTAGGACAGGGAGGGGGGCGCAGGCAGGCCCTGGGGGCGCATCTGTGTGAGCGCAGGCCGGCGGTGCCCAGCACGAAGCTCTCAGTCACCCTCGGAGATTTATTCTCGGCTGACGGACCACACACCTCTTTGCTGGGTGACAGCGGAGGTGGCTCCTAACCTTTTGGTACTCAGACAGGCCGAAGGCCCTGCCCCCACCGAACGTGGTCTGGGTCACGTTGGAGACAGTTCATAGTATTTGTAAGGACACAGATGCAGGAACTAGGCTCCCACGGTTTAAATCCCCCCCAACACCCAGAGCTGCCACTGAGAGCATTCACATTCCCGTGCCTCAGTTTCCCTGTCTGTGCTCTGGATACCACCTGGCTAGGGGTGAGGGCAAATGGGTCAATGTACATGGGGCTTTCATATGGCGTCTGGCCCAGTGGATGTTCTTATCAATGAGCTCTTATTAAGATTGAGTTAAGTCCGGCCTGCGTGGCTCAGTGATTGAGTGTTGACCTATGAGCCAGGAGGTCCCGGTTCGATCCCTGGTCAGGACACATGCCCGGATTGTGGGCTTGATCCCCAGTAGGGGGCATGCAGTAGGCAGCCAATTAATGATTCTCTCTCATCATTGACGTTTCTATCTCTCCCTCCCTCTCCCTTCCTCTCTGAAATCAATTTATATATATATATATATATGATTGTGTTAACCTTTTTTTTTGAAAATCAGTGCTTTACTTATTCAAGCGTGTGAGTTACTGGGTGGAAAGCCAGCGTTGGGACAGTGGAAATGTTTCGGTTTCCTTTATAAACGGGCACCCGTGGGAACCTCATGGGTCCCTTCCCAGGACTCCAGGAAAACTCAGCGAGATGTGTGCAGAAGCCTGAAATCATGCCTCACCGTGATGGTGTTTTTGGGGCATCGATCTCTCAAAATGCTCAGTGAGAAGGCGACTGAGACCACAGGCCTGGGGACAGCCCAGCCCCAGACGCGTCCTTCACGCGGCTGGCAGGATCCAACGTCCAGCAGGGCAGGCCCAGGGTGCTCTGTACGGCTGCTGTGTTTTGGGGTTCACTCCCATCCCATTCCCCTGCCTGGTGGGCATGCCGAGGGCACGGCTCCTAACACGGGGGCTTTCTTCTGCTGCTGGAGACCCGACGGTGGTCTCGGGGACAGAGGGACACCCCTTCAGGTGCGAGCCACCCACTTCTCAGACAGGCACACTGTCCGCACCTGCCCCGGGGGGAGAGGTGGCCGCTAAGGTCGCTTCTCTTTCCGATGCTTGAACGCAGAAGGTGGCATGTCTGGTCGACACTCATGTCACTTCTTAATATACCATTGACATTCTCTTTTGAGAACTGCTGGCCTCGTAAGTAACATGAATGATAAAAATGATGCCCACATGTTGGCAGCCTCCCGTGAACTGGCTTGGCAGCTAGAAGAATCTCAACTGTTCTCTCCGCCGCCCTCTGGGGCGGGACCCAGGGCTCCTGCCGGATGCTCCCGGGCCTCCGAAGCCTGCGGTCTTCTCACCAAACGCCTCCTTGGTTCTGTGGTGGGAGTAGGGGTGGGTTGTTCTTTTTTCCCCTTTTTGTGTTCCCATGGTTACTTGAAGGGAATTAAGAAATTTTGTTTTAATATTGGCTCAGATAGTCTTCATGTGGATTTTTATTTTATTTTTAAGATATATTTTTATTGACTTCAGAGAGGAAGGGAGAAGGAGAGAGAGATAGAAACATCAATGATGAGAGAGAATCATACATTGGCTGCCTCCTGCACGCCCCACACTGGGGATCGAGCCCGCAACCCAGGCCTGTGCCCTGACCGGGAATGGAACCGTGACCTCCTGGTTTGTAGGTTGGATACTCAGCCACTGAGCCACGCTGACCAGGCTTCACATGGATTTTTAAACATCAGGATGAGCTTAATGCTCTCAAGAGTGTTTTCTAAGCATCTGGAGGATGGAGACCCTTGTGCTCGTGTCGGGCTGGGGGGCTAGCTGCTCTCAAAGGCAATGGCTTTCGCTTAAATTCATTACAGCTGCAGGATGGAGGCTGGCGGCGATGACGTTGTCATTCTCTCACCTTTACGGCTCCGAATGGGTGTGGAGAGATGCCAGCGCTCCGGGGAGCCGCGGGGCACGTGTCTGTTAAAATTAAGGCTGCCCGGGACCGGACAAGCATCTGTTAACGTGTGATTAGCCAAATTCCCCCAATTTCATGTGACTGGCGCTAAATCGGCACATTTGCCAAGTAATGAGCAAGACAGATGCTCCAATTATAGGATCATATTTGCAAAAACAGTTCCCTGAAGTCGGCATGTGATTAGGTGAGGTGACAGCTGAGTGACACGTGGCCCCCGTGTCACCTCGGCAGGCAGTGGAGAACACGCAGTGCTCTCTCATTCCTCATCACATTTTTGACCAGAAACTCCCCAAACCGCAGATCTGGTCTGTAATGTGAAATCAACGCACGAAAGCAACTTGTCTCCACAGCATGTACACGAGGAGGGGGACGCCCAGGTCCTGTGAAATGGGCAGAGAGGCAGCAGCTGGTGTCGCCAGCATTTTCCTTCTAAACTGTAAGCGTGGTGTGGGCGGCGTGCAGCAAACACTCCCTCCCTAGCGACACTCGCCGTGGGATCGGAAAGGAACTCTTACACGGGGGTGGGCGGACTGGAGCCATTTGTTTCTTGTCTCCACTCTCTGGGGTCCTCGGTGAGGTCACGAGTGGGTTCCCGGCCTGGCTCTGGCACCTGGGCCACTGGGGGGGGGAGGGTCTGGGGGTCTCGGGAGCCTTCTGTCCCTGAAGGCAGTGAGCCCCGAGCTGGGGCTTTATTTGGGGGGCGGTGAGAGTGGGGATGGCCTACGCGCAGGCCTTTGCTGTCATCGCTCGCCTCGCCCACTCGCTGGAACCTTCCTCCAACAGGAAGCGGAGGTGGCCTGTGGGGACACGTGGATGCTGCTGGGCCACAGGCTGATGCGGAAACAGAAGCCGGCGGACTTTCATCTCCACAAATCCCCGCTGCCCACTGCCCATCCGCGGGCACCAGTGCCCTCCGGACTCCCTGCGGACTCCAGCCACGTGTGGAGCGTGGCGCCTGAGGGGTGGGGGCCGGGGAGATGGGTGGCCGCCGTGGGAGTCTGGAAAGCTTCTTTACGGAGGAGGCTGCGTGCCTTCCTTGTGCGCACAGAGCAGCTACCGAATATTCATGTCGTTTTGTTGGTAAATTGTGGCTAATAGAGCTACTAATTAAGTTTAAGAGAAGTCACTAGTCTTGTGCCTAATGAATGAATTTTAGAAATTATGTTGTTTTATGATTATAAAGGTAATGTATGCTTACTGTGGGAACGCGCGTAAAATTTAATTTTAAAAATAGCATAAAGAGCAGTACATATTCATAAGCACCGCCTTGCACCTGGCGCTGTGCCCCGCGTACAGCACCGTGGGCGCCTGTCTTTACTCCTCACTGTAAATGGAGCCCATGTGATGGTGACAGATGCCTCCCGTGGGCACTGCTCACAGCCACTGCTGCCCAGAGCAGGGAGGACCCCAGGGGTGGTCTCCCCCCCGCCCCCACGCGCACACACACACACAGGGTGGGGACAGTGGTCCCCCCCACACACACACACAGGGTGGGGACAGTGGCTTGCCCGGGGTGACTTGCTGGTGCAGGTGGGGACCCGTGTCCAGGCCTCCCCACTGCCACGCTGGCCTCTCGCCTCCATCCTCACGCACGAGGCTCCTTTGAAGGCGGCCGGGCCCCACCCCAGGCCCCAGTCTCTGTCTTTAAACCGAAGAGGTGAGTCTGTGGTTCCAGAAGAGGTGGCTTAAGGAAGGGCATGTGGCTCGCTTTCTGGCCTCGGGCAGGGCCCTAAAGACAGGGCCCAGCCTGACCGCACGGTGGCGCTCTCTCCCCACCAGCTGCTGCCTCCTGCATCCTCCTCAGTCTTGCCCCGATTGTGGGACAGTCCCTGAAGAGGAACCAGCCCTCTTTCCACCGTGCCAGCCAGCCTTTCCTAAGGACTACGGTTCCACTGGGGAGGTTTCTTCTTCTTGACCAATACCTCTTATTACCCAACCACATGGCCGGGTGCTGACAGGCTGAGAAAACCGAGGGTCGCGTGTCACCACAAGGATCTCCAGGGAGAGTGACCATGGCTGGGGAGGCACTGGAAGGTTCCTGGATGCTGGACCCTCTGACATTGGTCCTAACGGCGTGTCCAGCCTTCTCCAGGGGGCTCGGGGGTCATGCTTTTTGCTTCCCTCTGAGATATCAGATTTAGGTTCTGACCCGTTTTTGTCTTTTGTGTTTGTGTGTGTTTTTTAAAAAATATCAGTTATTTTTAAAAACAATTCCAGGGGATATGTTTAATTAGACACTTGACAAGTTTTCAGAGAATGAGAATTAGTTTTCCATTCTGAGCTCACTTGGCTGAGCTAACCAATTCTGGTTTCATGCACTATTTGCACAAATGCTTCAATTACGCGTCCGCTTCACTCAGCGGGCCCAGAGCTCCTGTTAATGGGAATGGAGTCCCAGGCTGCGCCGGGAGGTAATTGAGAGAGAAACTACCCAGGTAGTGTGGTGTTGGCCAGATATTTTGAATGTGTTAAAGTGATAATCGACTTGATCATCTGCCTCCGCAGTAGGTTAGCGGGCGATGAATATAAATGTTGCCGCGTGGAGGGCTGTGGCCACGACACTAGGAATTCTGAGCGTGGCGGGGAGGAGTCACCACGGGGCTGGAGGCCCGCGTTGTCCACTCTTACCACGTGGTTCTCTGCCCTGCACTGCATCTCCTGGGAGTCCTGCCCTTCCCTCTCCCCCACCCCAGCCAAAGCTGATGGCTCGCCTCTCCCCTCCCCCTCTGCTGCCATGTTCCTGAAATCCCCCCAAAGCCATTCCCTTCGGGGCTCCTAGAAAAATGCAGCTGATTCTCTGCACAGTCAGGAGGACGCCCTGGTCCACCTGTTGGTGTGATGCCTGGAGAATCTGTCCATTTCACCGTGGGCAGGGCCACCTGGGCCGCCCGAGCCCGTGCAGGGTGAGGACCCAGTGCAGTTAGGGAGGTGCCTGTGGACACGTACGCTCACGGAACCATGCCATCCACACGGGCTTCTGGAACCCGCTACTCCTGATGGAGAAGGCTTAGGACACATCCCTGCCCCAAGCGGGCCCTCTTTCCTCAGGCCCCCATCCGGGCCTCCCCCGTCCTGCAGAGGATGGGAGCTCCTTTGACAGGAAGTCACAGGAGGGACCCAGGAAGTCCGTCTCCCTGTCCACATTGCTCGCGGGTGTGTGGAGTCCGCTGCACGCTGGCTGCGGCTGGACCGACCCCGCCAGGCTAGACTGTCTCCTGGCAAACCCTCCTGGCCGATCCCCGTCGTGCCCAGAACCTCAGAGTCACAACCTGGCCATCAGCATGTTCACGGTGTGTCGGCGGCCTCCCTCACTATACATGACCTTGTGAGCCAGGGTTTGGTCTGCTCGGCTCACTCCCAGCGCTGGGGACTCCAGGCCCTTTCCTGACACACAGAGATGAGCCGATGGGAATGACAAGGCATTATTTTATAAGATGGAGCCCATGGTTTCATTTCTGCCACCCGGTGGTCCGCGGACTCTGTCCGGCCTCGTGCGAGCACGGCCAGCTCAGGCGGCTGGGAGGGCGGCTTTCACTGGCCACGGGGGGTGGGGGGGTGGGGGGAGGCCTTTCTCCCCGTGGACCGCCCCGCTAGGCCTTACTTTGTGCGGACCCCCGGCCTCCTCCGTCCAGCTGGCCCAGGGACGTGCCCCGTGAACTGCTGGGCGCCCGTGAGCGTGTGCCTGCCCAGCTGTCCTCACCCTCCTCTCCCTGGGGCCCCGCACGCCCCGGGGCCGCCGCTCAGGAACTCATTCCCACGCCACACGCCGCGAGGGCCGTGCAGGGGACGGTGAAAGCTGGGACAAGGACACTGAGCCTCTGCTATCTCCTGCCGTCTGTCCGCACAGGAACCCGTTGAGGTCCCCTGCCCCCCACTTAGTGGATGAGATAAAAATTCTCCTACATCTGGCCATGAGGTTCATGTGCTCCCACTTCCATGAAAACGAGACACATTTGCAAGATCCCAGCCTTTCTCTCCCCAGCGCCCGCCTGACCTGCCTGCTTTCTCCGCCCCCGCCCCCTCCCTTCCAGGTGGGACCCTTCAAACAGACCCTTTGTGAATGGCGCCCCTGGGGTTGTGCGAGGAAGTGGTGTTGAGTCCAGTCTGTGCTTGAGAGGAAAGGAGGGTGGGCATGAGGTTCATTTGTCACTGGTCGCTTGACCCAAACGGACCCCCTGCTGGAGGCCAGTGCTGTGTCCTGCAGCTGCAGGGACAGGGCGAGCGTCTCCAGGTGACCAGGAGCAGCTGCCCCGCGTGGGGGGCCCCGGGAGAGGGAAGAGGGGGTTAGAGGAAGCAATGTCCCCTCAGGGTCCTCGAGACACACACGCAGGCACTCCCCTACTTTAAGTCCCTCAGCCTCCTGGGCTGTGCTCCCATAACCCTGTCCCTCTCTGATAGGGCGCCGGGAGCCTGTCCCTCTCTGACGGCACCGGGAGCCTGTCCCTCTCTGAGTGCTCAAAGCTATTCCAGGTGTGTCCAGGTTGACCATGGACATCCCCCGGGCACAGCAAAGCTGACCCCAGGTCAGGTGTCCTCCTCCTGTTGTCATAGAGACACAGTGGACCGCCTGGCCGCTTCCCCCGCCTTCCTCCCACCTGGGGCTCACAATTAGGGGCCATTCTGGGTAGAAAGTCTTGATGGGCCAATGCCTGCTCCCTCCCTCACCCCCAATTATGGACTGACTTCGAGCAGAGTTTGCTGCCGATTAATTCATAATGGGATGTATTTGGTATGCAAATCCAATTTCTTAACTGTCAGCTTTTATTTGCCAACATGGCAAGCCTTTATTTATTTCTATTATAAAACCAAATCCCTAAAACTCTAAGTTCTTCATATTTTGAAATTTCAATTATGCGCTGTGATTGTATCTGCGTTCGCAGACACATTTGCATGCCGTGGGCGCTGGCCGTAAGCAGGAGCCTTCGCAGGGAGGAGCTGTTTGCACCGCCAGTGAGGGCTGGGGACGGCTTTGCTGGAGAAAAATGGTTTTCGGGAGCAGCCGGAGCAGGGCCTGTGCGCTGGGAGCCTGAGGGTGGCTGTGGGGCCTGTGACCGGGCCCTGTGGGCAGCCCACCTCGGTGAGCCTTGCAGTGTGTGGGCACGGTGCCTCAGCCGGGCCTAAGCAATGTCTCGCTGGACCCTCAGAACTGTGCAGTTTGCTGGGTCCAGATGCACAGATGTGTCTTGAAACGCCGGGAAGTGGCCAAGGAGGTGGACGCTGCTGTGAGGACAGTGCGAGCCCCCTCGGTTACGGCCGGTGGAACGGACATCACACCTGCCTGTTCCGTGGGTGGCAGGTGGGGGGCTCAAGTGCCCTCTGTTCCCTTCACTCAACCAACATTTACTGAGCACTGTCTGGGGGTCCATGAGGAGCCCACGGAGGCTGGTGGATGTGGACACGTGCCCCGGCCGTCAGCATGTCCTTGCAGAGGGTGCTGCGGGTCTGAGGTGGAAGGGAGGGTGCTGATGGTCCGAGGTGGAAGGGAAGGTGCTGGGGGTCCGAGGTGGAGGCAGGCATGGAGGCCTCCTGCTACGTGACCCTGGAGCACACCTTTGAACTGATGTTGACACATCTTGATGGCTGCGTGTCAGCCACATAAATGCACTGTCCAGCCCTCATGGCCACAAGCTACGAGCAC
>NW_005871303.1:550486-556098 GCF_000147115.1 Myotis lucifugus
GTGCAGGCTCCATGTGGGCGCAGCTCAGGCCCTGCCGGGCGGGGCACTGCCCTGAGGGTAGTTTTGTGTGGAAAAGGGGAGCCCCAGGGCCGGGTCAGCACCGGCTCTGGACCCAAAGCCGTGCAGCCACCTGAGGGGTTCCTGGGGGCAGCACCCCTGTGCCCTCCCACCTCCATGCCACAGACCCCGGTGCTGCCCAAGCAGGTCCAGCAGGTGCCGCAGCCGGGCTGACGGGTCCGAGAACAAGGTGCCCTGCGAGAGGAGCCTTCGAGCCCACGCCCGTCTCCGGGCCGCCTCCCCGTGGATGCAGGGCTGGGGCCCCTGCAGGCCGGCGACCTGGAGAGTCAGGGGGCGGCCGCCTGCTGCCAGAGGCGGGGAGAACGGGAAACGCAGCTCTTCCTCTTTTCTTCTAGGGTCTAGAGCAGGGGTGGGCAACTCGGCGTGTCAGCATTTTGAAAAACCCTAACTTAACTCTGGTGCCGTGTCACATATAGAAATTTTTTGATATTTGCAACCATAGTAAAACAAAGACTTATATTTTTGATATTTATTTTATATATTTAAATGCCATTTAACAAAGAAAAATCAACCAAGCCGGATGCGGCCCGCGGGCCGTAGTTTGCCCACGGCTGGTCTAGAGTGATGGTTGGCAAAGGGCAGGACTCTCCTCTGCTGGGCCCTTGCCCGCCAGCCCGAGCGGAGGGGCCCGGGGCCAGCATCCTCCCCGGAGGTGGTCTTTTTATTCTATTGATGGAGCGAGCCAGTTCCACGGTCCCTTTCCCGTGTGTGTTTGCTTCATTGTTTGAAATTCTCTCGAACAATTTTCCAGGCCTGGTATAATTCTTTGTTTTGCTGTTTTTCCTCAGCGCATAGATTACATGTTTTTAGCAGCATCTGCTGTGAATTTTAATTACGATGCTCGACTCTGGGGGAACTCGGGAAGCAGCCAGCGTCGTTAGCAGTCAGAGGCACGTGCAGGGCACAGACAGAGGCCGAAAATTGTCAGGAGACGCGGGCGCGGGACATTGGAAATATCGCCCAACAACCCCCCTTTGTTGCCCCTCCAGCCTGATGTTGTTAAGAGAGCCCCCGTAGCAGGGGACCACATGCATAAATTGCTTTTTGTTTTTGGTCAATAATTGTCCTCTGGCTCTTTAAGGCAATATGACAAAGCCCCAGGAGCTTTCAAGGTAGCCGTTATGGCACTTGGAGCTCAGCTACAACGGGAAAGGCAATTCTGTGTTCGGTTTCCTCCAACTGCAGAAACAGTCTCCTGGGATGCAATGAAAACGGGCGCGTGCCACTTGTCAGCCTGGAGAGGCCTCCCAGGGTCCTGGGAGTGTAGGAGCGCGACGCCCGCCCGGGGGCTGCGTCCGTCCTGAGCAGCGCTGGGTCTGCGGCCTGCAATCCGTGGCCCCGAGGCTCCTGCTCCCTTAAGCAGGGCCAGCTCTGCGTGTGCCCAGGGCCTGCGAGGGGCCGGCCTCTGGCTGGGTGTGGGCTGGGCGCTCCGCCCTCAGGGGACCCGCTCCTGGAAGGGCGGTTGTATCCATTCCTCCTGCATATGAACCAGCCCACGGCTGCAGTTTATTTCAGAAACAAAGCTACTCATGGTAAACTATAATTACGTGGTAATTATCCCGCTGTCGTCGTCGTAAGCACAGGGGAGCTAAGAGCTGCGGGGTGGAGCACCTCCCCTCGCAGCCCTCCGTTCCGGGCCAGCTGGATGTCTGGCGTCCATGCAGGCAGCCTCAGCTCTGCCAGCAGATGCCCTTTGCTGTGCCCTGGAGGAGCAGGAGCGGGTGGTGGCACCTCGGAGCCTTGGGCACCACGTCCTCTCAGGGTGTGGCTACCTGCTGCCCTGCCTCCAGGGTCTGCAGAAGGTGCTGGCGTTTTCCCTGGGGACAGGGCTGTGCCCGAGTCCTTGACATGACCTGGCCCAGGGCAGGCGTCAGACCGTCGGTCAGATACATTTGACGGTCTGCGGTGCCCTCGGCCGGGTCCCCCAGACGACCCACTGCCCCTGTCGTGGAAACAGGGATCTGTGGTGGGGCTGTGCCCACGTCCATGGGATTTCATACCTAAGGAGAGTCCCAGGCGGCCCTCCCACGATCCTCGCTCTCGGACCGTGACCCTGAGCCTGGAGAGGTCACATTATTTGCCTCCAGCGAGTGCCATCGGCCCCAGAGCCCAGGTTGGTCACGACGCTGCTGCTCTGCCCAGGACCCCGGGAACCAGCCGCACCCCGCCCACGAGGCCTCTCCGTGTTCCCTCCCCTGTGCATTCTGTGCGATGCTGTGCCCTTCTCCCTCCTCGCATGGCAAAGGCCGGCCTTGGCAGGACGCTTGCCCTCTTGGGTCTTACCTGGCCGCACACCCGGGGACAAGGACCAGCAACCAGTCGGGAACCTGAGAGGTGGCAGACGTGTTGGGAAAACACATGTGCTAAGGGGTGAGCTGCATTTTTCTGCACGTGAAATGGTTCCAATGACTGGGTTTCCAGGCAAAACGGAATGAAGACCTAGTCTAGTTGTCATCTGAGATTTCAGCTCATTTAAATGAGAGCTTGCTATGTGCTTTTTTTTTTTTTAATAAGCAAAAGTTTATTTAGCTTTCACAGAGGGAGAAGAAGTGAGCCATAGAAGAAAACAAGTTACAGATGCAAAGGAAGGGCCCTTGGAGCTTAGGAGAAAGAGAGAGGGAAGGAAAACGCACTTGGGAGAAGGGGAAGGGGAAAGGCAGGGGGGTGCGCCAGACAGAAAGGGAGAGAGAGAGCGCGCACTTGCTATGTAATTTTTATCCTGTATCTTGGAAGAAGTTCAAAGCTTTGAGTAATACCGCTATACCAAAATTCCATTCTCATATACACATTTTAGGTGAACGAGTTTTCTCAGTTCATACATCTATAAAAATAAATGGAAATAGAATCAGTCTTTGACCCCAAACCCAATCTAGCAATCAGTACTAGAGTCATCCAGAAACTCATGGACTATTTGGGAAAATCAGCCCCATTGCATTCAATAGTGCACTTTAATACATGTCATTTTTTGTTTGATATGTATCTATCAAAACATAGATTACATTTATGCTGTTTTGATTGTGCCCTTGTAATAATGTGGAAAAATTCAATCCAGACAAAAATTATTTTTATCACTTAGCATCTTATGGTCACTAGAAATAAAAGTACACACACACACACACACACACACACACACACACACACATATATATTGTACCAATATTCCTGAGCAGAGAAGGATGATAGGATGATGAATGGCACAATTTTCTGCATAAACATTGATTCCATGGGGATGAAGTTCATGGGCGGAGAATGGAAATACAAGTTTAAGAGGAAGAAAACAGAAATAGGTAAGATTTCCAGCTGGCCTGTTCTCGAATTTTTAAATGGGTGATGGTGGGTCCAGAACGCCTTGCTATTTAGATTTTTCATGCTGCATTTGGTCACGATGTGACAATTTCCCTTTAAATGATACTATTTATCAGAGGCACTAGAGGCCAGGTGCACGAATTCATGCACGGGTGGTCTGGGGTCCCTCAGGGTGCCTGCAGGGATTGGCTCCAGCTTGCACCCCCAGGCTCACAGCCCCAGCTTACACCCCCAGCCTCCCAGCCATGCAGCCCCGCCTGGCACCCCGCCATGGCCTGGTGCTGCCCCCTCACCTGATCCACCATCCCCTGCGTGAGGGCAGGGGGGATCGATTGATTGGGGTTGGGCCCCCCGCCTGGCTCTCTCAGTGCCTGGGAGCCGGGCAGCGGCCCCACCTATCCGCCGCCACCACTGGTCGCTGTCTATGGGGCAATTGATTGAGGCCGGGCCCCCTGCCACCACTGGTCGTCATCTGCGGGGTGATCTGTGGGGTGATCAGGCCCCTGCTCGCACCCACCTTAGCCTGGCGCCACCCGCTCACCTGCTCCACCATCCTGCCGCGGTCCCGCTCTTGTCGGGGCCCATCGGGGCCAGTATGCCCCCTGGTGGTCAGCACACGACATAGCGAGCGGTCCAACTCCCGGTAGAATAATTTGCATAGTAGGCTTTTATTATATAGGATGAATGTACATCCTATTCCGCTGTTTGAACCTATAATGACCCCTTTAGAGGTCAACTTGCAAATTCCAAGGGGCCAAACGGAGAATGGAGTCAGCGGGCCCCCATGCTCTGGCCAGGCTGAGGAGGAGGAGGACATGGGTCCAAAAACACCCACAGCAAACGAGTATTTTCAGTTTTCATTAAATTTTAATTTTAAAGGAGTTTTAGATTTACTGGAAAGTTGCAGCAATATACAGAGTGCCCCGGCATATTCCACCCCAGTTTCCCCTGTTATTCACATCTGACTTTTCTACGGTGCATGCGTCATCACTAACACACATGATTAGAGATGTCCATGCTTTATTCTTACCTTCTTAGTTTTTACCTGACGCCCTTTTTCTGTCCCTGGACGCGGCCTCGGATATCACATTTCATTTCGTCTCCTGTCTCCTTAGGCTCTTTGTGGCTGTGACAGTCTCTCGATCGTCTTTCTTTTTGGTGACCTTGACAGCTGGAGGCGTATGGAGCAGCTATTTGTGGATGCACCCCATTGGGAATTGTCTGATGTTTTCTCAGGACTAGATCGGGGTTATGTGGTTTTAGAAGGAAAACCACAGAGAAAGTGCCATTTTTATCACATCATATCAAGGATACGGGCTGTCAACATGACTTACTGCTGCGGATGCTGACCTTGACCACCTGGCCAAGGTCGTGTTTGTCGGGTGTCTCCACTGTCAAGTTACGCTTACTCCCCCATCCACCTTGTTCTCCCCGGGAGGAAGTCACCATGCACAGCCCACAGGTACACTCCTGGGATGGGGGGATTGATGCAACTTCAACATTGTGCTTTTAGATTTGAGTTTGCTTAGGGTCCCCAAACAGGGCGCACTGTGTGTGTACAGGAGTTGTGAGTCGTTATATGTTGTATGTATGTGTCATGTGTACTGTATGCAAGTCATGTGCATATATGTGTTTATGAATGTTTGTGTGTTGTGTATATATGCTGTGTTATGTGTATTGTGTTGACGTGGATAGATATGTTATGTCGTGTGTGTGTTGCATGCTGTGTTGTGTGTAAATTGTGTTGTATATGCTGTGTTGTGTTGCGTGTATATATGTGTGTTGTGGGTATATCTTGTGTATGTTGTGCTGCATGTGTGTTGGGCTGTGTATTTGTGTGTTGTGCATGTTGTGTGTGCGTGGGTGGTGTGTGTGTAAGCTGTGAGTGGTGTGCCTGTGCAGAGAAAGCACACACCGACCATTTCCTCTGGGCCCTGTGCACAGCAGGACTGTCCCTCAGCTGCACCGAGCCCTTGCGCTGAGAGCATTTTGAATTTGGAGCGAGGCCCTTCCTCTGCGGATGTCTTTCTGGACGCCCTGTGGAGGGATTTGCGTGCCGCATGCCCTGTGGGGAGGGGCGGCCCGGGCTCCAGTGCAGTTTAGAGTCTGCCGCTGGGTGCGGGCCCAGATGGGCCATCATGTCACCCCCCTTCAAGGATGACTGAGGACGGGGTCTGTCCAGGCTGTGGACTCTGCTCTGGGATGAGTCTGGCGCCCACCATCACGGG
>NW_005871303.1:556481-607711 GCF_000147115.1 Myotis lucifugus
TCACCTGTTGGGGGAAGAGGGGCATCAAAAAGAATAGAAACAAACAAAAGAAACGGGCATTCGTCAGGTAACTGTGTCACAGTCCGTTACAACTGGGAGAAGTGTGAGAGAGGAAATACCACAAAGGTGTGATGGCAGCCGGGCGTCACTCTGACTTACCTGCACATGGAGAGCCTGTACTTGGTTCCCACGCCCAGCAGGAGGCGCTGGCCCAGGCTCCGGCCACCGGACAGCAGGCCCGCCCAGGGTGCTGGGTGCTGGGTCCTGGGTGCTGCTTCTACCTGGTCACTGTGCACCCAGGGAAGAGGCGGGGGCTGCGAGGGTCTGGCTCGGGGCGGGCAGCGGCTCCCTGCATGTGGGCTCTGCAGCTGTGTGATTTGCACGCTTACAGACACCACGCTTGGGGGCTCCCTCTTGAGGGGCACATTGAGTTTCGTTGAATTTCCAATCAGACTGATTAGGAGAGGGGGCTCTTCTAGCTCCATCGCGTCATCTCCGCATGGAAGTCGAGTGTCTCCTCCGAGGGTACAGGTTCCGCAGAAATAACATCGGGTCCAAGCTGAGCTCCCAAAATAAATACAAACTGATTGCCACCTGCCTCCAAATCAAGGCTGAAAACATCACAGCAGAGAGAGCATTGATTTCCATACTAATTCCTGTCGGAAAGTAATTCAGGAAGGTCCCGACCCTGCGAATCCTTAGAAGAAGTGAGGCTCTGAATTTGTCAAATAAATAAACGGGACCCCACTGCTGGTCCCCAGAGCCCCAACACCTGGGACCTGCTGGTTTGTCCCCCGGGAGTGGAGCATCAGCCAGGCGCCCGGGGCAGAGGCCGCTCACCCCTCGCCTAATGGAGGAGCAAAGCTCTGTGTGAAGAGCGGGTGGGTGGCCCTTGAGTTCCACACCCCTCCCCCGAAGACACCAAGAATTACTTTTTCTGGATAGAAATGTGGTGCCTTTCAGACCGGACTGCCAACCACAAATGAATCGTGTTTCCATTTTTGAGAGCGACATGGTTCACTGGGAATTTTTAAAAGCGGGAGGGTCCTGGGCATTCCCCCTTTCACACGTCTCGCTGAACGACGGGAGGAAAAGCTGCGAGTGGCCGAGGCGGCAATTCAGGCCCCTCTGGCTTCCCTCGCTGCCCTCTGTGCTCCAGTGTCCTTGGCCGTGTCCTTAAACCCTCTTCTGTTTCTTAAGGTGGAGTTGAATCTGAACTTTCTGCAGGGCCAAGCAGAGCGTTTCGGGTATGGACCTGGTGGGTCTATAAGGAAGCCCTGCACCCCTCTCCCCCCACCTCCTCTCCCCTTCTGCCCCCCCCCCCTGTAGGGCACTCACCTGCTGCCCCCTGACTCTGCCCCAGGCCCGGGGGCCCTTGTTGGCCACCTTGTCGGCCAATTCAAAAAGAGGGTTCTCCACGGAGCTGTGTTGTCCGGACAGGAAAGATTTTCTGGTTTGGCAAGGTCACCCGGATTTGGGGCCTCGGGGCCCATGGAAGGGACCCAGGCCGCTCCCCGCTTTCTGGTGGGCCGCGGGGGGCGCATCCCAGGCAGGAGCAGTCCTTGTCCCGAAGGCCCCACTCCTGCCGCTGGGCCTGTGGGAGGGCGTCTGGATCGGCCGGGTCACCACGGTGATGCCACAGCACCTTCCCGTGACACTTTTATGTGAAAGAAGCTCTGGAAGGAGGACTCTCCTGAGTCCCCAGTGACACTGACCTCAGAACCTCGGGGGGGTCCCCCTTCTCTAAGACAGTCCCCAGCGAGCAGACAGAGGCCGCCTGTGGACCCCCACGTACAGCCAGGCTCTGCGACGTGGCTCCTTCCAGCGCTGCCGGGCTCCTCCTCAGGGCTCCATGCCCCGTGGCGCTGGGGCCGGGTCCCTGGCGTAGCTCATCCGTGGGATCCCCGGTCCCTAAGCTTCTTGCAGAATCACATGGTCCCATCTGTCAGTCTGCTGTTTTTAGTTAAATCCGTGTTAGAAAACGAGGCGGATGAAAACCTGTGGCATGTGCCGCGGGCCTTTCCGGTTCAGGGATATCTTGTGAGCGTGTTGACCGGGACCCAAGTGGTACCTGCGAGTAGAGTAAGTCCCGCCGAGGGCCAGCGGGTCAGAGCGGTCCTCGGCCAGGCGAGGGCTCTGCCGTCGCTGGCCAGTGGGCTCAGGCAGCCGGGCTCATCAGGAATCAGGTATCGGATGACCTGGTGGCTGGAGCTTCTCCTAAGGGCCTGTGAGCCATGGGATGGTGGACACTGAGGGGACTCGTCCATCCGTCCAGCCAACATGTTTCAAAAATCTACTCACCTGTGTATCCATCCAGCTCATCAAGTGTTTCCACGCCACACTCCTTCCTTCAGTGTGAGAGGCGCAGCCCTGGGCGCGGGAGGCTCAGGGTTACCACGCCCCGTGGTGTGCATTGGGGTGGGGTGGGGGTAGGTTGCAGCTGAGTGTCACTGTCCAAGGCTGTGTTAGGTGTCTCTGGCGTAGTTCACACAGAACTGCTGGCGTGTTAAGGGGGTTTTCTGTCACCGTTAGAGGGAAGCTGTTTGGTGTGTATTTGTCCCCCCCCCCCAGTTGTAAACTTACATGAAGTTGTGGGAGCTCCTGTTCTCATGTGTCCGACCCCAAGTCCCGGCTGTGCTGGATGCGGAGCCAGACAACGGGACATGGGACCAGCCGAAGGGTTCATCCTCCCCCCGCCCGCAGCAGCCTGCCGCACGCTGCCGCATACCAGCCGTGCGGGGACCAGACCGTGTCCTGCTTCCGGGCGGCCGTCCCCCCCTCACTGCTCCCTGCTGGCCAGGCTACCCTTGTCCACGGGAAAGTCACGGCGAGGTGTGTGGTGGCTTGGATGTCCCCACGACCTCCGCACAGCTTCCAGGGGTCGGAGGGCCCGCGCCCGGCGATCACACTTCATCACATTCCCATAGATGCCCCTTTCCTCCCGGCGACTGTCGGAGGGCATTATCTTTTTAAAGCCTGTGGCCTCGGCGCTTCCATCGCGGTGACTGCGCCCGCCCGGCAGCTGCTCCTCCTCGCGGCAGTGGATCAGAAATGAAGCTGAGCCTGGGCTTAATGAAAATTGTCGCTTGAAAGGTTTGAATTGGGAACACTTATTCCCCATTAATTTCAAGTAGACTCTCAATTGAGCAAAACGCTGTCTTTCCTCTCGGCTGCAGGTATTCGCTGACAAATGGGCGCCAGGGCGGCCTGGCTCAGGTGCGGGCGTTGTAATCGGCAGCCTTCCTGGCCGGCCCGCAGCACTCCAGGGGGCTCGGGGCCCCGCTTAGCTCAGTCAGGGCTGGACTGTGGAGCGGTGAGGGTGCCCTGTCAAGATGAGGGCACAGCCCACTTTCATTGCTTCTGCAGAGACGGACGTGGGGGAGAGGGCAAAGGATTCGGCCCTGAATGGGGAGAGAGGTGGCCGAGGCCCCCTCCCCTACCTCACCCCTTTCCACACACGGGATCTCCTCCTGTCAGCTGACCTTGGGGCTGGGGGTCCTCCGGGATTTCTCCAGAGCACCATGTGGTGGTGGGGCTCCAGTTAGCAAGCAGTCGGGCCTTGAGGCTGTGTTGGTGTCACCTTCATAGGAGGTTGAGAAATCACCAGTGCAGAGGTTCAGGGGTCGGAGTGTTCAGTGTGCAGAGGATGCTGTGGTACTTCCTTCCACCCTCTGTCCTGCCCGCCTTCCTGGGCGCTGTTGGGTGCCCCTGTCTGGACTGGGACCTTGACCTCCGGGCACCCTTATTGTTGACGAGCTGCCCGACTACCCATCTCTCTGTCCATCCTCTCTGGCTGCTTTTATGATCCTTGACCTCAGCATTTCACCGTTTCTCCTTGATCGGCTTTAACGGATACTTTGTTGTTTATTCTTTGGGATTCACTGTTTTTGTGATTTGGATGCCATATATCTTTCCTGTGTCTGGAAGCATCGTGGACATTATATCTTCAAATAGTGCCTCTCCCATCTCTTTATTCCCCTCCTGAAGCTTCCCGTTAGACACGTGCTAGCCTTCCTCTCCTCACTCATCATTTCTCTCGGGTTTTCCATCCTTTCTCTCTCCACGCGGTACTCTTCGTCTGTCCTCCAGGTCTGTGCCCCGCTACCAAGTTCTCTCCGCTTCTGCTATAACCCCATGCGTGTAATGTCACTTTTTTTTATTTTGTTAAAGTTTTTTCTGTTTATTTTTAAATCTGCGTGATCATTCATCTCCTGTGCTTTGTTAATATGTTGTGTCTCTTTTGTTTGCTCGGAACACAATGAAACATGATTATTTTACATTTTGAATCTAGTATTTTATTGAGTCCGATGCTGTTTATTATTTCCAGTTGTTGCTCATGCGCCTTGTTGATGTTTTGGTTTGTTCGTTTCCTTACGTTGGGGACTCTTTGGGGGAGTATTTGGCTTTGCCCCTGGCAGGAAACCAAGGGGCTTACTCCCCGAGGCCACTTTAACCTTCCTGCTCAGCTTGCAGTGTTTGGGTCCTGCAGCCAGGGAGGTGTGGTTCCCAAACCTGGGTGAGGCGGGGCACCCCTGTCAGCGCCAGAGTCGGGGCCATGAAACCACGTTCTCCATTTGCAGGTTAGGACGTTGGGCTCCTGCTTGTCTGTCACTCTGCAGGGACGGACCGTGGAGCCCTGGCTCACTGAGGTCACTCGGTGACCCTGGGCGGCCACCAGATGTGTGCTCCCCCGATGTCCTACACTCGCGTTTGTCGCCTCCGAGTACTTTTGTAATTTCTTTCAGGTTCATTCATGTCCTTGAAATAGTGTCTTCTGTGTTTCCCAGCATTTTTAGGTTTGGGGCAGTAGAACTCTGGCGCGGCGGGTTTGCTGTGGGTTACATTGGCCACGCTGAGCTGGGAGTATTCCCAGCTTCCCCTTCTTTGTACGGCTCCTGAACGGAATCGGCTGAAGGAGAAAAAGTCCCATGGACGTCGGAAGGTGGAGGCAGAGTGTCAGCCCTGCTCCTTGGAGGCCGTGGTGGTCGGGTCAGTGACAGATGTGCGGTTCTGGGGGCTGTGAGCGGGTGCTCGGCCCCGATCCTAACTCTGTGTCCGTTCTCACTCCTCACTGCAGGCCCTGGGCCCCTCCCGGCAGAGGCACAGCCTTCCCGGCCCTTGGCCATCGGCTCCTCGTGTCCTTCTGGGGCAGAGGGTGTGTCTGGGCTCCGATTTCCCTGCGAACCTCGGTGCTGTCGTGGGGCAGGCCCTGCAGCTGCGTGAGGCACACACTGTGGGGCCGGCTCCTGGAGGGCACCCGGGGTCCCCAACGCTCACAGGTGAGGCAGCTTCTGAGCTCCGCTGTGCTGTCGCCCCACCAGCAGTCCCATTGCAGGGCGGGCCCAGCCGCACAGCTGGGGAGTCACGGGCTGCTTTGCAAATTGGGTGAAACTTAGGGGTCTCCGCCTTAGAAAAAAGAAGCAAAAGTTTATAAAAACATGTTTTCTTAAATATTAGGGAGTTTCCTATCTTAGGTAAAGAATCTCTGATCTAGTAATAAAGGCCAATACTTTTTTGACTATTGTCTTATAAAATCATAGGAAACAAGTTAATTGTTTGGCATGAAACATTATGTATATTTGAGTTTTTCTTTTTTTTTTTTAACATATTTTATTGATTTTCCACAGAGAAGAAGGGAGAGGGATAGAGAGCTAGAAACATCGATGAGAGAGATTGATCAGCTGCCTCCTGCACGCCCCCCACTGGGGATGTGCCCGCAACCAAGGTACATGCCCTCGACCGGAATCGAACCTGGGACCCTTCAGTCCGCAGGCCGGTGCTCTATCCACTGAGCCAAACCGGTTCGGCTATTTGAGTTTTTCTAATAACAGGTTTGCCTCTTTGAAAATGTAAACTCTCACATGAATAATTTTACACATCTTCCTAATGTCGATTCAATATCTTTATGCCTCCGTTGAACCACTCAGCATAATCTTTACTTAATGTCCCGGGATTTTGATAAGCATGAAATTACAGGACGTACGTCAGAGAAGAAACAGTGGCCACGCTCAATCGCAGTCTCAGCGCTGGTCACCTGACACCACCCTTTCCAGCTGCCAGATCTCTGGCTCCTTTGGTGACTTCATGTCCGACTGGGTGTCTGTCTGTGGAGCTCACGCCGTCCGGACGTTAGAAAGCATCTCCCTGTGACTTCCTGCGTCAGCCTGAGCACTCACACTGTGGGGATGGAGCTTCTCTTTCAGAGGATGGAGCCTGGGCCCCTGAGTGGGTTCCAGCACACACTGGCCCTTCCCATCAGGGTCCCTCCCAGCCTGCCCGCCCCGCACAGCTCCACCGTCCAGGCCGGCTTCCCACTGTGCGAACCGCCCTGCGGGGGTGCGGCCTGCACCCAAGCCCCACTACTTCCTCCTTAACCTTCACCATAACCGGAGAGGGCGCCATGCACGGTGGTTGGATTTCCAACAAATGAAAGGGATGGTCCCTCCCGGGTGACGGAATGAGAGGCGATGTCAGCGTGAGTGACAACCGGCGGACGTGTCTGCTGCCTGGTCCAGCACATCACGTAGCCCCGGCCGTGGTTCAAAGGCAGCCAAGACCAAAGTCCAAATAGTAGTGATTTCAGGAAGGTTTCAGAGGAAAGATCACATTAGGGCGTGATCAAGGGAAGATTTTAAGAGGAAGCAGCGATTCTCCTAGAAACCTAAGCAAGGAATTGTCGGGGAGGCCAGTCCCCCTCGTTCAAGCTAGTGCAACCCTGGATGTTGCAAAAAATCCTGTGTTTGACCCATGCACTGTATGTGCACTGGAGCGAGACACTTTGTCACAATGAAAACGGCCCAGACATCATCTGCTCTTAAACTCTGCGTTGGAGGTCTCCCGTCTCACTCGCCTCCAGCTGGCAGATGGCTCTAGTTTTCCGACAGGGAAGGGACTTCAGTCACCTGCTGGATGGAGTTTGGCACAGAACATCAGCCCTGTCATTTTTCCGACTTGTCACAGCGACAGGATGTGCTGGGACAGGAGACAGACTTGCTGCGTCAGGGAAGTGTGATTCAGACGCCGTGTCAACGTTGTCAAGTGTCAGAGCCGAGAAGACGCTGCGAGTCAGAGGCGTTGGCTCACTTGGTCTGATTCCGCCTGACCTGGTGGTTTGTTACTGGGGGCGAGATGTGGATGAAGCGAGGAGAGTCTTTTGTCTACTCTGGGGCATGAGCTTTTGAAATGGGCCTCGATTAACCTCAGATTTTTATGCCAGACACATGTTCTACCAAGAGGTATCACATTTAGTAGTTCTGTTACTCCAGACCTGTCACGCTCACGTATCCGATCCGTCCTTCAAACAACTACAGGAGTTATCTCCCTAAAATACAGTTTTGTTCACAAATCCCTGAAAAACTTTAGGGACACACCTAGTACATTTTGGAACCACTTCTGTGGCTTGTTTTAACTTACCTTGGTCGTCATATTTTGCATATCAGATATGTCACCCTTTTAAGTATGCTGATTAAATGTAAATTTATTTTTTAAATTTAAAGCCAATTGACCGAGTTGTGCAACCATGGCCATTAATCAGTTTTAGAACCTTTTCATCACCTCAGGATGATTGCTGGGCAACCACCCATCTGCTTTTCTGTGTAGCTTTGCCTTTTCTGGATATTTCTCATAAATCAAACCATACAATAGGTGGGTTCTTGGGCCTGTTTTCTTTCACTCACATAATGTTTGTGAGGTTCATCCATGTTGTAGAGCGTACCTCCACTTTTTCCCTTTTCCTACAGAATGGTTTTCCACTGTCTATCTACCAATTGATGGGTCTTTAGGCTGTTGCCAATTTGGGATGTTATAAGTAAATGTTCATAATATACATCAAAGAAATATGCAAACGCTTTTGTGTGAACGTGTATTTTCACTTTGTTGGGTGTATATCTAAGAGTGGAATCGCTAGATCGTATGGCACATTTATGTTTAACTTTCTGAGACACGCGTTTTCTCAAGCAGATGCACATGGTACGCTCAGACCAGCAATGCACGAGGGTGCCAATTTTTCTACATTCTCCCCCGCATTTGTCACGGTCTTTTAAAAATTATTAAAGCCAATCTAATAAATGTGAAGTGGTGCCTCATTGCTGCTTTAATTGCTAGTTTCCTAATGTATTAAGCATCTTTTCGTGTGTTTATTAGCTAGTTGCATATCATCTACGGGGAAATGTTTATTTCAATTTTGTGATAATGTTTTGATTGGGTTGCTTGTTGTTTTTTTTTAACTGAGTTGTAAGAGTGCTTTTGTATGTCCTGGACTCAAGTCCTTCATTAGATGTATGATTTGAAAATGTTTTCTCCAATATTTTTTCATTCTCTTAAAGTGCCTTTCAAAAGAGCAGAAATTTACAGATTTTATGAGCACCAATTTATAAGTTTTTTCTTTTGTGGATCCAACAACTTTTTACCTAAATTAAAGTCACAAATATGTTCCTCTGTCTCTATTTTCTTCTAGAAGTTTTATAGCTTAGCTTTCCCTGTTAGGTCTATGAAACACTTTGCGTTAAATTCTGTGTGTGGAATGGATATATACTATGTGTATGGCATACAGGTGTCCCCAAAATGTGTATACACACTTTGAATAATTATAAAGACAGTGTTTATTAAAATACATTTCATTTTCAAAATCGACCTACCAGCTGTTACAGTGTGTGTACATTTTGGGGGGACTCCCTGTATTTGTATGAGGCAACTTGCAAAGTTGATTTTTTCCCCATGTAGAAAGTTGGTTTTCCCAGCACCATTTGCCATAAACCCTATCCCTTCCCACTAACCTGCCTTTTTACCTCAGTGTTTGTGTTGGTGCGTCTATTGCTGGGATCCTATAAAGCACTATTGTGATTGCTAACTTCCTAACAAGCCTTCAAGGGAGGTGGTGTTACCCTCCTGATGTTCTTTTTCTCCACCGCTTTTCACCATTGTAGGTCCTCGTGCAATTCCATGTGAATTTTAGAATCAGTTTGTAAATTTTAACAAAAACTTTGGTGGGATTCTGTTTGGAATGGCTGTGTATTTCTAAATAAATTTTGGGAAGATTGATATCGTAACACTATTGTGTCTTCTGACCTCTGAACACAGTGTATATCTCTATTTGTCTTTAATTTCGCCTAGCAACATTGTGTACATTTTATTTTACACACATATTTTGTTGGACTTATTTATTTTCCATGTTTTAAATGTAAATGATATAGTTTTAATATTTAAATTTCTGATTGATTTCTGGTCTAGCAGTAAAATTGATTTTGGGGCACGGGTGTTATTTCTACACTGCAATCTTGTTAGGCTCACTTATTTCTCCTAGTAGCATTGATAGATTTCATTGAATTATTGTCATCGATGACTCATCTCAGAATAGACACAGCTTCACTTCTCCCTGGTCGATCGGCATGCTTTTCATTTCTCTTTCTGGCCTGAGCGCACTGGACAGAACCTTCAATACGATATTGATGGAGTGATGAGGGTAGACACCCCTGTCTTGTTCCTGATCTTATGGGAAAACATTCTCCATAAGGTATCACGGCAGCTGTAGTTTTCGCATAGGTGGTCCCTATCAGCTTGAGGAAGTTCCCTTTCACTTCTGATTTCCTAGGAGTTTTTAAGGGGGATCAGAAGTTGGATTTTGCAAAATGCCTTTTCTATTCATTTGAGATGATCATATGGCTTTTATTTTTTTAGTTTGGTAATGTGGTGAATTACAATGATTAATTTTCAAATGTTAGACAACCTTTGCATTTCTGGAATAAAGCTTCCTTTGTCATGATATATTATTATTCATTTAATATATTGGTGGATAATTTGCTGAAATAGCATTTTATTTAGATTTTTAAAAAATCTGTGTTTATGAGGGATATTGGTCTCTAGTCTTCCTTTCTGACAATGTCTTGTTCTGATTGTGGAGTCCGAATCAGGAAGCATTCCTTTCTCTTCAATTTAAAAAAAATATTTTTATTGATTTCAGAAAGAAAGGGAGAGGAAGAGAGAGATAGAAACATCAGTGACGAGAGGGAATCATTGATCAGCTGCCTCCTTCATGCCCCCTACTGGGGATTGAGCCTCAACCTGGGCAATGTGCCCTGACTAGGAATCGAACCAGTGACCTCTTGGTTCATAGGTCAGTGCTCAATCACTGAGCCACACTGGCTGGGGTATGTTTTCCTTTGTTCATGGTTTGAGGTGGGCCAGCAACTCCCACCCAGGGTGGTGATGGTAGAAGTTTTATAAGTACCGTGCGCTAACCGATGGCTCTACTGGAGCCCCCGGTGGTAGAAGTTTTATCTCCCGCTTTAGCCTGACCTTCAAGGCCTCAGCCTGCCTTTCCGAGGGGATTTCTCATTCTCTGCCTCTCTTTTGAAAGTCCCTGGGGTGGACCTGTGTTTTCTGTTTCCCAGCCTTACACCTTGCTGTGGTCTGAACGTTGGCATCCCCTCCCACATTCATGTGTTGAAACCTAGTGTCTAATGTGATGGTTTTAGTAGGCGGGGCTTTCAGAAGATGCTTAAGTCATGAGTGTGAGGCCCTCATGAATGGATTAGTCCCTTATCAGGAGGCTCCCGAGAGCTCCCTGCCCCTGCCAGCATGTGAGGACACAGCGAGAAGGGGTGGCTGCGACCAGGAGGCAGAATGCTGCCACCAGAGGTGACTGCGTTGGCCCCTTGATCCTGGATTTGCCAACCTCCAGAGCTGTTACTGGTGTTTCGCTATGGCAGCCTGAATGGACTGAAGCACGTGCTGCTGAATGCCCCTTCCCAGTGTCTTCCGGTTGTCAGTTGTCAATGCTTCACAGCTCAGGTGAATGTAAAGACTTTCCCTTCCTCCCTTACCTCCTCTCTACACCCCCCCCCTTCCATCATCTCTCTAATCTACCTATTGTCTGTCTGTCTGTCTATCTATATCTACCATCTGCTAAGCATCTACTAGGGGTCAGGCACTATGCCAGGTGGCTGATGATGTGACAGGAAGCCACACAACCAGATCCGAGGTCACAGAGGCAGTGATCTCCATGGTGACACATGAAATACATGCTGTGGGATGGAATGGAATCAGAGGCTCCTAGCGTAGAGTCTAGCAGGACACATGCAGGGAGCTGACTGATAGTAAAGATTTGGATGTGAGCAGGGAGAGAAGAGCCCACCTTCGGAGCCTCTTAAAGACGACTTTGGACTTCATCTTGAGGGCAGTGTGGAGCCCCTGAATAGCTTTAGTCCAGATGCTGACACTTCCTCCAAGGTCGGTGTGGTCAGGGGAGGAAGACTGGAGGCGGGGCCAGTCCAGGTGGGAGACCTGGAAGCCAGAGTTCATTAGTGGCGATTGGGCAGGCAGGCGGGACCCGGTGACAGACTGCACACGGGGCTGGGAGAGGGTGTCCAGGAAGCTGACTGGGCTCCGGCCGGGCCGTGGTGGACACCACACCTGTGTCCGGGCCGTATTGGAAGAAGAGCTTTCGAAGATGCTCTCTCTCTGCCCAGGTCTTCCTTTCTGGTTCTTAGTTAATGGCTGCGTCTCCTTGGCGTCCGTGATGTTGACTTGCTCCTTAAGTCAGTTACTTGCACTGGGTTTCAGTGGAGCGGAATGGCTCTTCTCCGGCGGGCCTGTGGTTGCCATGGGAGACGGAGCGTGCCTTCCTCCCTTTGTATTCCAGCTGCGCTTATGGTCCCGGAACAATGCCTCGCACACAAGGAGTGATTAATAAATTTTGATGACTCAAATTAACAAAGCAGCTCACTTTTATGTGGCATAATATATGCATGATTGAGTGTTTTTCTGTCACGAAACGCGGCACTGTGGTGTCCTTCGCTCTCTTCTGGAGGACTCTGCAAGCTGTAATTTTAATTTCAAGATCTAAACAGATGTGTCAACAACTTTGGGTCACACAGGAAGTTCTCAGTCTATTTTTTTTTTTTTTACTGTCAAAACGTTTATAATCCGTGGGAACCACAGTGGTGTCCTCAGTAGAGAAGGAAAGAGGTGGACGGGAGCACAGGGTGCGGTGATGCGCTGCCCGAGGCGCAGGGGCCAGCTGGGCCTCGGTTCCCATGCTCAGGCGGCAGGCGGCCCTGCTACCTGCCGTGGAGACGTCTTCCACAGACGGGCCGCCGACAGGACCCTGGGATCGTGATCTGGGCAGACCCCGCGGCTGCTGGACCAGGGTTGGTGCCCTCCTGCTCTGGCTGTGCCTCGGGACCCCTGCCACGGTGGGCGAGCCGCCCCTCTCCCTCCCACCCGATGGCCACACCTGCAGTCTCTAGGGGGCTGGCCCCCGAGGGAGCCATGCTCTTCCTTGGGGAGCAGGTTCCCTGTGCGCCAGATGACGGCAGGGGTGGGGCGGGGCAGCCATTCCGGTGGGGAGTGACGAGTGCCCCCTCCCACGACTTGGTCACATTTCCTAATAGAGCTCGACACCGTCCCTGGGAGGTAGCTGGGACCTTCCTCCCGCAGCCAGCGTCCTGTGGTGAACAGGAGCTTGGAGGCAGCTCAGTCGGGGCTGATTATCTCCAAGGGGGGAAACGTGGAGAAGCGGTCACATCGGACCTGCCCTGGGACATCACCCAGCGCAGGATGAGCAAAGAGCACTTGATTGCCAGTGACACCTACCTGAGATGCAGATGGGATGGCGTTTCCCGGGCTCTGCCCCACAGACAGACCCGAGTCACATCTCATTTGGCTCCGAGATGTCCTCGGCCAGCTGTTTGTCTCCAAGCCTCTCATGCTGTCCAGAGAGGCAGCCAGCTGTTGTTGTTGTTGTTTGGGGGAGGAGGGGACACAGCTTTGCTAGGACCTTAGCAGTCGGGGTGACAGTGTGGCCTGGCAAGGATGAGGGACCCCACCACAAACCCCTCTCCCCACTGTGAGGTCACAAGGGCCGTGGGGCTCTTGCCTTGAGGCTGGAATGAAATCGTGTCGTGGCTGTTCTTTGAGGGACTCTCTGAGGGTCAGGGAGCCCCGGCACGAAGCCATGCTCTACACAGTGAGGGAGGGCAGGGGAGTTGGCTGGGGGCAGGCTCTTTCGGGGAGTGATGGTTCCTCAGAAGCTACTCTGTCCACTGGGGGCCTGTGCTGGGCTCTGGGAACAGAGAACTGGCTCTTGTGCCTAGTCATTCATTGTGGGTTCATTCATTCATTAATTAATTCATTCATTTGTCCGTTCACTCAGCACCGGCCAAGTATCAGCACTGCGGTTCCAAAGATAAGCGACCCTTCAGCCCCACTCCCAGGAGCCACCACGGATCTCTAGAGGAAGTTCGTGGTCACAGCCACGAGTGGGGGCCACGCCGAGCTGCGGCTCCTTAAAATGCTGTCTCTCTATTTCGTTCCTGCTCACCACGCTCACGGAGCTCCGAGCTGAGCTGCAGGCAGTTGCCTTGTCCTCTCACCCTCTGTGTCCTTCCATTGCGATGCAGTCCTGCTCGCTGTCACCGGGGACCAATTTTCACCCGTCACCCGGGTGTCAGCCGACTGTGGGCTGCGGCTGGGGGCGCGCTCTGACCTGGCTCGTTTGCTGTGATTGCTGTCACCCAGGCAGGCTCGGGCCTCATTGGTAACTTCCGTTCGTGGTGTGGACTCTACTTTCTGACGGCTGTGCAGAAACCTGAGATGCCTAAATAAGAAATCTCTCTTCTAGGTTTTAACTTGCACATTGATTCACAATGGATTTGGGGGGCTGACCTGTGGCTCTGAACCCACGTCAGCCCTGCCTTTTGGCCCATGTCGTCATGGATGTTTGTATTATTTCAGGGAAAATCCATTGTTTAGGGCAGCGGTCGCCAACCTTTCGGACCTCACAGGCCACCAGTTGGTGACCGCTGATTTAGTGGGCATGTTCTTCCTGATTTCTCTCCTGGTGAAATCATGAAGCTATAAAAGCATGTCGGCCACCTCTGCTTGTGCTCATGCACGCACGCACACACACACACACACACACACACACACACACAGTGTTGAGTAGAGTGTAGAGCAGCGGTTCTCAACCTGTGGGTCGCGACCCCTTTGGGGGTGGAACGACCCTTTCACAGGGGTCGCCTAAGACCATCGGAAAACACATATATAATTACACACTGTTTTTGTGATTAATCACTATGCTTTAATTATGTCCAATTTGTAACAATGAAAATACATCCTGCATATCAGATATTTACATTACGATTCATAACAGTAGCAACATTACAGTTATGAAGTAGCAACGAAAATAATGTTATGGTTGGGGGTCACCACACCATGAGGAACTGTATTAAAGGGTCACGGCACTAGGAAGGTTGAGAACCACTGGTGTAGAGAGACCATCAGGATCCGTTGGCAAACTCAATGCAGCATGAAGATGAACCAACTCCTTCAGTTACAAGTTTTGCTCTTACTCCCTCTGACAGACTCAGCACACGTTCTGGAGTGGCGGAGGTGACGTCTCTGCGTCCATGGGCCAATGGGGACCTATGTGGGAACCACGCTCTGTCCAGCAGGTCCCAGGCTCTGCAGTCCTCTTCCTGACCCCCCTCCCCAGCTCCCTCAGCCTGGGCCCCTCTGGGCGTCTGTAGTAGTGTTCACATCCACATAGCCAGCGTGGAGTCCCACGTGTGTCACCTGTATGTGATCTTGGGCAGGAGCTCAGCCTCTCTGCATCTCCAGTTCTTCACGTTCACACAGGGATATAAAGTACCTATGTCACAGGTGTGCCATGATATGACATATGGTGACCTTGCTAAGAAACCTAAGAAATCTTAGACCACTGCTGATGCAAAGATTTCTCCTGTGTTTCCTTCTGAAATTGTGTAATGTTAGCTTTCGGTCTGAGAACTGTCCCGCTAGCTCGGGTGTCCGGTGTGGGTTCCTCCACATTGACATCGTTGTTCCAGTGCTGTTTGTTACAAATGCGGTCCTTTCTTCACTGGGTCACCTTGGCTCTTTGTCAGAAGCTGCCCGAAGCTGCAGCACAGGTCATCTCTGGGCTCCCTGTGCTGTTCCTGGGTCCATGTACCCGTCCTTCCACCAACATCGCTGTCCTGATCACTATAGCCTTACAGGAATCGAGTAAGTGTGGCGGTCACAGGGATGGCTCAGAGACCTCCAGCCACAGGGAGAGGGATGGACCCAAGCCCAGCTGTGTTTACAGGAGGCCACTCCCCTGACTGCAGCAGGTCCTGTCTTGGGAGGCCAGGACTTATCTGATGGTATCTGATGGCAGATTTGGCTCAAGGACACCTCTGGTCTGGTACAGTTTCCTTAGACTTCCTGGACGCCGACTCACTGCTGCTTCCCCGTCCACCTGCCACAGGCCTCTCCAGCTTTCCCGCTCCCTCCCTATCTCCTGTCACTCAGGCATTTCCCTCATTATATCCTTGCGTTTGCTTCTCAGGGGACTTGGACAAACACAGTAAACTGTCCAATTATTTTTCCTTTTTATAAAAGGCTTTTTGGCTCTTTGCATTTGTATGCACATTTTTTTATTCATCTTAAAGTTTTTTATAGTAAAAACTTGCTGGAATTTTGATTGGGCTTGTGTTGAATGAAAAAAAAAAACAATTGAGGAGAATTGGTATCTTGCCTATATATAGCTTTCCAGTCACTTAATATGTACTATTCCTTGGCTTCTTCAGGTCTTCGTTTCTTTTCTTTTTTTTTTAGAGAGGAAAGGAGAGGGAGAGAGAGAGAGAGAAACATCAATGATGAGAGAGGATCATTGATTGGCTGCCTCCTGCACGCCCCCTACTGGGGATCGAGCCCGCAACCGAGGTACATGCCCTTGACGGGAATCAAACCTGAGACCCTTCAGTCCGCAGGCCGACACGCTCTATCCACTGAGCCAAACCAGCTAGGGCAGTCTTCGTTTCTTTATGTGATGTTTCATAGTTTTCAGTGCGTAGGCCTTGTATATATATATATATTTTTAAATTCATCCCTAAGTATTTTATAATTGTGCATGCTATTATAAATTAATTTTTTTACTTCATTTCTAATTGTTGCCAGTGTGTAAAAATGCAATTGATTTTCTATATTGACCTTCCTTTTAGGGCAGTGATGGCAAACCTTTTGAGCTCGGCGTGTCAGCATTTTGAAAAACCCTAACTTAACTCTGGTGCCGTGTCACATGTAGAAATTTTTTGATATTTGCAACCATAGTAACACAAAGATTTATATTTTTTGATATTTATTTTATATACTTAAATGCCATTTAACAAAGAAAAATCAACCAAAAAAATGAGTTCGCGTGTCACCTCTGACACGCGTGTCATAGGTTCGCCATCACTGTTTTAGGGACATTGCTTAATTCAATGATTAGTTCCAGTAGCTTTTAGGGACAGTCCTTAGTATTTTCCACTTATAGAGCCACACATCTGCAAACCAATACAGCTTTTATTCTTCGTTCCCCATCTGTACACCTTTTACTTTGTTTCCTGGACTCATTGTATCAGCTATGACTGTCAGTCAAGTCGAGGGGAAGGGGTGAGAGCTGCCTTCTTGCCTTACTTCTTAGCATTCAGCCTCCCAAGTGCGACGTCAGCTGTGGGTTTGGCATTCACGTCCTTGTCGTGTTCCGCTTGCTGAGTTCGTGGCCATTCTTGGGCCTGCAAGTTCATGTGCTCCACCACCTTGGGAAAGTTTTTGTGAATTTCCTCAAGAGATGTTTTTTTTCCTGCCCCGTTTTCTCTCTCTTTACCACGTGGGACTCTGACAGTGTATTGAGGATGGCTTGAGATTGTCTCGAGGCCCTCAATACTTGCTCTCGCTATTCTTTAGACTTGTTCATTTCTATTTATCTATATACAACTTAACTGGGTTTTTTTTTTTTTTTTGCTTTTTTCTGTGTCGTTGGACCTGTCTGCCCTTATAGTGAATTTGAAAACATCTCGGTTACTGTACGTTTCAGCTGTAGAATTTCCATTTTTATAGCTTCCATTTCTCAGTTGAGATTTCCTATCTCTTCGGTTATTAAGACCATCTTTCCTTTTATCTTTGAATTCCATTTGTAAGAGCTGCTTGGAAAGCGCTGCTTGCTGAACCCCGCATCTGGGTCACCACTTTCTCCCTGGGGACAGGTGACACTTTCCGGTTTCTCTTCGCGTCCAGTCACTTGGGTTTAAGTCTAGAAGACGGTGTGGTGTGTGGCTCCGGAGTCCGTGGTGTTCTGGGTATTTTTTCTGTTCAAACCACAGTTCCCTGGCCAGGCTTCAAATTGCAAACTGCTTTTTCTGTTTTGTTTTCTGCAGCTGCAGAAATCTCTACTCTGTATCTGTGTTTCCCAGCTGCTACTCGGCAGCCTGCTTTTGTAAATTGTCTTTCCTTGTAATCTTTTAAAATCAATTTTCACAGCTCCCTATGTATTTGGACAATTAACCTGCGCACGCACGATTTGGCAGCCCATCAGAGGTTTCGGCGGATCATCTTACGTTTGGGGGCCCAGCCGCCCTGTGGCATCCTTGTTCTGAGAGCCCCCCCCGCCGCACCGCCCCACCTGTTTCCAGCAGCTCTGCTAGTCCGCGGCTCTGTCCCCCGAAATGCCAAGCCCGGGGGGTGTTCGCTTTCTGCCTCCTGAGCCTCGTGTTTGGGGACCCCACTCAGTGAGCAAAGCCGCAAAGGGACAGGTCTCCCTATGGAGCCCTCATTTCAGGAAGTGTCCCCCCCACCCCCCGGCTCCGTGGCTTTATCATTAGTCTGCTCTGGTGCCGCAACCTGCACACGGTTTGCCGTCGGCCAGTGATCGGGGTGGGTTTAGGTTTAATTCTTAAAAATCTCTTGCTTCCAGGCCCCCTGGACATTTCCAGCTTCTATTCCAGTCCTGCCCGGCAGCTCCTCACCTGGAGGTGGTCAGGCTGCTGCCATCGCTGCCGCCATCGCTGGGCTGGAGGGACGCCCCCTCGGGCCCCAAATGCCACACATCCAGATTCTTACTCTGAGCTCTCAGTTTTTTGTTTCTAAAAAACATGAGCGCTTCCTCTGGCTTTTGTTCATTGTTTCCTGTTTTCTAAGTGTCTCTACGTAGCTGTTTTTGTTTTTATTTTATTTTATTTTTTTATTGATTTCAGAAAGAGGAAGGGAGAGGGAGAGAGAGAGAGAAACATCAACGATGAGAATCATTGATCATTTGCCTCCTGCACGCCCCCTACTGGGGATTGAGCAGGAAACCAGAGCATGTGCCCTGACTGGGAACGGAACCGTAACCTCCTGGTTCATGGGTCAACGCTCAGCCACTGAGCCACGCCAGCCAGGCTCTAAGGAGCTGTTTGTAATATTTTGCCTCGGCTTTATAATTCCATCGGTGGGAGAGTTTGCACTGCAACTGGCTGTGATATTTTCCTCCCTCTCTGACTTTATAGCACCTCCCTTTAAAGTTAATGTATGCCCCCTGCATCCCAAGAGCGAGCACGTTGGCCACACTACTGTCAGACTGTGAGTGGTTATGGTGGGAGTGATGTGTGGTGGTTCTTATTTTTCTAGAATTTTTATAGTCTTTCATCATGTTATGATTCCACCCTGCGGTAGAAGTATCAGCCTACTTTTCAAAAGGTTTTCTTTTTGTGAGTCAGAAACGGGTCTACTGCTATCAAATGCAGTATAAGCATTGATTTTTATTTCCATCTGGTTTCCCATGGTCTTAACATCATTTATTGAATAAGTCATCTTTCTGCCATTCTTGGAAATTCCATTTATAGCTGTGATTTCATTAAAATTGCATTAAACCGTAGAGTGAACTGGGGAAACGCGACATTCTTCAAGGATTGAAATGTCTGCTCTGCCAACAGGGCCCAGACTCATTGGCTCAGGCCATTGCCAATGGGACCTGGTTGGTATTGGCTACAATACCGTTACTACGAAAGTTATGAACATTGAAACCATTTGTTCCAATACATTTCAATTTGATTCTCCTAGATAAAAAGTCATATCAATAAAAATTATAATTTCTTTACATTATGCTCTGTCATGTTTTTAAAATTTGCAATGACTTCAGAAATAGTAGTACTAATGAGGATTTTTGCTTTAATAGGAAGGGCTAAGAGTTTGACATAAATCTTTTTTTAAGTATCATTTACACATATTCTGAGTAATATTTTTCTATGCTTATTTTACAAAATAATTTATAAAAATCAGGAATGCATGTTGAATTTGGCCAAATGCTTTTTGACATTTATAAAAAGTACCATATAGGGTTTTTTTTTTTTTTTTACTTAGAACTACTATGGTAAATTATGTTAATAAATTACTGTTTTTTTTTCTAGAATTAAACATTTTTTATCATGTTAGATATATTGATAGATCATATTTGCTAACACTCATTTGGAATTTTCAAGTATTTATTCATAACTAAGATTATTGTATAGTTTTATTTTTTATACTTTAAAAATTATTTTAATGTCAGGGTTATATACAACGAACTGGGAAGTTTTCCAAAGTTCTCTGTGCTGAAATAATTTAAATAGCATAAGAAATGATCTCTTTTTGAGTTTTGAAATAACTTGCTCATAAAAATGCTTGGACCTGGCATGTTTGATGAGGTTATTTCTTGGGCAACTTTAAACATTTCAATTTTTTAAATTAATTTTTAACTATGAGCCAAATATGAATAAACTTGTGCTATGTAAACGTAGATAACATAAAAACGCAGATAGGCAAAAGTCTCGCTTGCCAATCTCCATGCTCTCTCTCCCGTTCCCTCCGCAGAAGCAAGCACATTGTCTGGGTACAGACTCTTCCAGATTTTCTTCTCTGTATCTCAAAGACTGATAAGTACGTATAGAAATATACAGTTTTCCTCTCCGCTTGGTTTTTGCAGAAATTCAAGAACTCTGAATGCATATTCAAACACAATGTGAAGCTCATCTTTTTCTTTTAATAATAAATCTTAGAAATCTTACCATGCAAATATATGTGGCTCTATCTTAACTCTATATGTTACTATTGAATAAGGTGTTATATGATGGAAGTAACTTTATGAATTAGTTTAATTTAGCCATTGGTATTATTTCTTTTATGGTTATCAGTTTGTTTATATTTTGTAGTATATCCTTAAACAAATTTGGAAACATTTGTATTCCTAAAATATCTTTAATTTCATCTAGATTTTGTTCCTTCTTTTCTCCATTCACTCAACTCATTCATTCATTCAACAAGAATTTTTTGAACACTCGCTGCATACCAGGCACTGTTATCTAGAACTTAACACGCATCTCGAAAAACATAGACCAAAATCCCTGTCCTCCATCTGCTAACATCACGATATATTTTAAAGTCAGAGGCTTGGCTTTACTAAAATTATGAGCATTAAGAGAATTCGTCTGCATTTTACAGGGTATTTTCTTATGATGACCCACCTTTGTGAAATGTACTCCCCGTCTGTGATCATCTCTGTTTCCATTGCTACCGTTTGTATTTTTATTTCCCTTTTCCCTGCTCGATTAGAACGCATGTGTTTTTCTAATTCATTCATTTATTTTTATTCCCACTTTTTGCCAAAATGAAAAACCCTCAAAGAAAATGTCAGTTCTGCTTTAAAGGGATTTATCTCTTCCTTTCTCCCTTTTAACTGTATGGATTTCGCTTTCTCTTTAACTTAGTGTGACTGTTCTTTCCCGAAACTCTTAGATGAGAGCCTTGGTGAGTTAACGTGGTTCCTTTGTCGTAGCTTTGGCTTCTGTCATTGTTCGCTTGCTCGGTGAGCGTGGTGAGCAGAAAGTCTCTCTGTCCTCCCATCCAGGAAACTCAGACGAGGCATTTGACAAAACTCAACACCTGTTTATGGTCCAAGCTCCCAGCACACTCAGGATAGGAAGAAGCGTCCTCGGCCGATGACAGGCATCTACACCAGCCACTGCAGCCAGCATCACACGTAACTGACGACGGATAAGTTAGCGCTCCCCCCGAGGTCAGGGAGCAGGGCCGGCGGCTGTGTCCGGCCTGCCAGGCCTGCCCAGGCCACAGCGGCAGGAAAAGTAGGTAAGAAGGAATATGGTTACAGAGGCAAAGGTGAACTCGCTTTCTCTGCAGGAGGCATGATTGTCTACACAGGAAATCCTAAGACATCTTCACAATTAACTAGGATTATCAGACACAAAGTTCAAAATTACTATGTTGGTTTGTTCAGGGAGACAAAAGGCAAAAAATGTAGCAGAGAGCTGGAAACGATAAAAAGTAAGTCCATTTGCCCTAGCTGGTTTGGCTAAGAGGATAGAACATCAGCCGATGGACTAAAGGGTCCCGGGTTAGATTCTGGTCAAGAGCACATAACTGGGTTTGGGGCTTGATCCCCAGTGGGGAGCGTGTGTGTGTGTGTGTGTGTGTGTGTGTGTGTGCGCAGCTGATCACTCCTTCTCCCTTCCTCTCTGAAATCAATAAAAATAATAAGTCAATTTGAAAAAAGAAATGATGAGAAATTCTAGAAATGAAAAAAATTTAACAACTCAACTTAAAAATGCAATGGCCTCGCTTGGCAACGGACTAAGGACAGGATTTGTAACCTCAACGGTGAGTCACGGCGAGCCCCAGGAATCCAACACACATGAGGGAAGGTGAGAGAATTGAGGATGTAGCAAGTTGTTCCAATAATGACCGGAAGGGGAGGGGCGCCACAACGAGGCCGAAGAATTTGAAAAAGACGGTGGCTGAGAAAACCGATGAATGACGTCCGTGTACACACCTCAGACAGCCAGGTGACAGGGGGACGCACCATGGAACTGGGAGCTAGAGACAAAGAGAATCCTCGAAGCAGCAGGAGGAAGTGCCCATGAGTGACAGCCGGCTTCTCCGCCAGCTGACAAACCAACAGAGAAGAGTAGGAAGCAATAGAGTGAAAATAATTGCTAACCTAGCAAAACCGTCCTTCAGGGAGGAAGATTAAATGGATCCAGGCAAACACGAACAGACAGCATGTCCCAGGCATGCACGCGGGCAGAAGTACTGATGGTGTTTTCCAGGCAGAAGGAGAAAATAGGCCCCAGTAAGATACTCAGGGAAGATGGAAGGACAGGAAGCGGTAGGGATGTGGGAGAACGGAGTGAACACTGTCTGCAGAGGAACCTGTGATGTATGTGGGCCGTCTTACCAGCTGGTTAGCCCAGGAGAATCGCTTATGGGTCAGACTCGGGGGGGTGGAGGGAGAGTGGGCTCATCTGGAACTGTCTGCTCTCAGATCGTCCCCTGCCTCCTCCTCTGCTCCGTCTCTACCTCAAGGAAGCCACGCATTCCTGGAGACAAAACAACAACGAGAACCCTTGCTTTTCCAGAGATCAAGGCTGCAGCATTGAGTCGAGGTTGTACTGGCACAAGGGTGGACTTGACACAAACGTTGCAGAATGGAGAGTCCAGAGGGAGAGATTTGCGGGTCGTCACGTGACTTACAGTAAAGTCAGCTGTGCAGTGGGCACTCGCTACAAAATGAGGCAGGAACGGTGTTGTCAAAAAATGCTGCTATTGTGCCCACGCTGCTTAAAACCACAATGGGTATCAATGCCCAGTGGCTAGATCTTAAAATCACCAGTGTTGGCAAGGGTGTGAAGCAGTGGGAACCGGACACACTCCTGGATACGGCTTCACGCTGGAACAACACCTTGGAAATCTGTTCAGCATATCTCTGCCCCAAGGCCCAGCTCAATGCCCCATGCGATTCGTGCCCACGTGCACTTGAAAATGCATTTAAGAATGCCAGTGCTGCCCTAACCGGTTTGGCTCAGTGGACAGAGCATCGGCCTGCGGACTCAAGGGTCCCAGGTTCGATACCAGCCAAGGGCATGTACCTTGGTTGCGGGCACATACCCAGTAGGGAGTGTACAGGAGGCAGCTGATCGATGTTTCTCTCTCATTGATGTTTCTAACTCTCTATCCCTCTCCCTTCCTCTCTGTAAAAAAAAAAAAAAAAGAATGCCAGTGTTTCACTCATTCGCAATAGCTAAGACTCCAAACAGCTCAAACGCAGGCTTGATAATTAAATGAAGAAACTACACTCTACACATCAACATAGACAACTCTCAGAAATATAACATGTCGTGTGAGAGAAGCCAGACACTGACGATTGCATTGTGGACGGTTCTATTTACATGAACTGAAAAAACCCTCACAAAAAACAAAACAAAAATAAAAACAAAGCCAAACTTTTCTGTGGCGATTAGTGATGAATAGCTGCGTGTGCTAGCACAGAAAAGGCACGGATTGATTCCCAGGAAAAGAAGATTGTGATTCCTGTTGAAGTGAGAACGGGCACTCCGGAAGTTCCTGGGGTCCCGACAATGGCCCCCAGGGGGTGCTTGCACATGGTTCACGCTATAATAATTCGCTAAGTAGGCAGTGATATTTGTTGCACATTTGAAGCAATAAAATGGTTACAAATAAAACATAGGCAGAGTGAATGGCCAATCAGACAACGGCACCCTTACTTCCTGCAGACTCGCCATTCAGGACCCACAGGAGCTACTGAGAGGAGGCTGGGGCCTCAGGGGATGGGCCAGATCACACCCGTGGCCTTGAACCTTGGAGAGCGCAATGGAAATTCTAAAGAGCAGACTCACCTGTCACAGACCCACCTGTCACATCCCCGTGTCAGAGTTTACGTAAGTCCTGCGCGGAACAAGACCGACGTGTTCCCACCTCCGGCTTGTGAAAGACCACTCACGTCCAACTCCACGGCCTCGGACACCCTACAGCTTCCCCCCTCCTCGTTTCTACCTTCAAGCCTCTCTGTTGCCTACCATCCCTTCCTGTCTAGCGCCCCCTCCTCCCTGGTTGTAGGTGAGAAAGGGGAAATAGTGGTCTGGGCACAAGGTGGTTATTTAAGGATGAATTATGCCTCAGAGAGCAAGCACGCAGATGCTGAGTGTGACAAGGGGGCTGCTACCCTCCGGGATGCGGAGTTCTCCGCGTGAGGTCAAGTGCATCTGCCCTACATCTTCCTCCTCCAGAAGACAATGTACAAGACCTGGGAGGGGCACGTGACCATTCCTAGAACCAGGGTAATTTTCGTGGGTGATTTTGTTTCAAGGAGGAAACGTTTTGTAGCAGAGAGTGGGCCTAATGACAGCCATGCGAATGCAATGTTTAAGTGTTTAATTTGGGCTCAGAGAAGCCAGATGCAAATTTCTTATTTCCTCAGGCAGTGCAAATGCTGATCACTTAAATGATTACTTTGAATAAGGGTCAACTTTTGGTTTAAGAAAACACTGCTAAAGTATTAAATATGTATGAGCCTGAGTTACAGTGGCAGGAGCCGAGGTCCACGCCACGGGTTGACTCTGTATCACATTCTGCAAATCTCTCTCTCTCTCTCTCTCTCTCTCTCTCTCTCTCGCTGTTGGTGGGGTCGGGGACAGGACACATTCATTTATTATTGATGGAAAAACAAACCCAAATGTAGTTTTCTCCTGAGTCAACTGAGGCGGCAGCGGAAGAATGGAAAGAGCCACGCTTCGACCAACAGTGCCGCTTGCTTCCGTTTGTTTGTGTGAACTGATGCTGTGGCTGCCCGGCCCTGACTGTGAGAGGAGACGGAAGGGAGGTTCTCTGCTGCTGGTTCACTCATGAAAGCACCTTGACTCTGACCGAGAAGAAAGCCGTCAACCACGCACGACAGGTCTGCCGCTAGGAGCCACCTCTGCCCCTTCCGACAGGCTGGGCCTGGAGGGTCGTCCGGCAGGTCTCTGAATGGGCAAAGGGGTGTCTCTGAGCATGATGGATTTGGAGAGGAGAGCCAGTGCCATTCATTGATCCTGTGCATACGGCCATCATATGTATGTACACCTATCTACACACACACACTTTTTAAAAATATGTTTTAATTGGTTTCAGAGAGGAAGGGAGAGGGAGAGAGACATCAGTGATGAGAGAGAACCACTGATCAGCCGCCTCCTGCACACCCCACACTGGTGATCAAACCCACAACCTGGGCATGTGCCCTGACCGGGAATCAAACTGTGACCTCCTGGTTCATGGGTTGACGTTCAACCACTGAGCCACCCCAGGTGGCTATACATATACTCTTATGTATATTTATGTAGGTGTATACTGTATGCATATTTATATATGTGCATTATATATACACTCAAACTTATATGTATGTAATGTATACACATATTTATAGGTATACAGTACATTTATACACCTGCAAATGTGTGTAGATAGATAGATATAGATAATAGATAGATAGATAGATAGATAGATAGATAGAGGCGTGTGTAGACCCGCCCCTCACACTCACACACACCTTTGACTCAGGACAGGTGGTCGGACAGAGAGACCCCCCGACAGCGGTGCTAACAGGATGTCTGCTGTGGAGTGCCCCCCGATTCTCGTGAGAGCTGCGGGGTGCATGCGCTGCGCTCCTTGCTCAGAACGCCGGCTTCTCGCCCGCGGCGCGCTCTGAGTCTGATGGGACACCCGCCCTGACGTTATGGTGGCCATCAGTTCCCACTCGATTTTCGGGGGGTCTCCCGAGGCTTCCTTTTCCTAACGCAGGACTGTCCTTGCTGCTGGCTGTGGCAAGGTCTCCAGTTCCGGGTCATGCTGGTTAACGACAAAGCGGTGGGTCTGTGTGTGGCATGAGCGACGATGCCTGTGGGCACCCACAGGAAATCCCTGCATGTCGGCTGCTGCTCTGGCCTCCTCCGGAGGCGGTCAGTGACCTGCGGGTGCCTCGGAGCTCAGCCTGGCGCAGCCAGGGTGGCATTGGACCGTCACCTCCCTGGGTGCCACTTTCTCACTCCATGGAGCTTCCTGCTCCTCCGGGGCTGAGGTTAGGGGGGAGCTGACCCCACTCCTGTCTGGAGTGTTCCTTCTGTCCTCAGCACGACCCGGAGTCTCCCCACGGCCCGTCTTCCTTGGAGAAACTCAGCGGCTTCTTGAACTCTGAATCGCCTCCCAGAAACGTCCCTGAGGCAGGAGACAGGGGCTCATGAGCCTCTCGGCCCACGTGTGTCCATGTGAGGCAGCTCACAGGGTCCCCCATCACTCAGCTGCCGCAAGCCTGCTGGGCCCAAATTCCCTGTGGCCGTTCGGGGATTCGGGACGCTTGGTTCTCAGACCGGATGGGCCAAGGTCACAGGATTGGTTGTTTTTGATCGGGGCGGGGGGGTGGGGGTGCCTCTGGGTCATGGCGAAGGACCAGATGGGTCACCCTCACTGTTGACCCAGGTATAGTCTCAGTCCATGTAGCGCCGGGCACCTCTGGGAAGACGTGGAAGACGAGGCACGAGTCCGGAGGCCAGCTCGCCTCCTCTCCCGACAGACAAGCCAGCAGCTCGTTGGATCAGCCGCTGGAATGACCGGTGTCCAGTCAGCGTCTAGTGGAGGGGCCAGTCGGCTTCTGGTGGTGACCAGTCCTCTCACTGCTCTTCCCAAATGGCTCACAATGGCGTGCTGGCTGTGTTTGGTTGTCATAGGACTGGGGACTGCTGGCGTCCGGAGCCCAGAGGCCAGCACGTTACCTGTTGTCCAAGGCAGCAGGACCATCCCCGGGACAGGAAAAGTCCGTCCCAAAGAGCCCGCCCCCCAAGCCCCGTGAGGTCCAGTCTGACCTCAGGCTTCGTCCACCTGGCTGCTTCCCCACAACTTCTCAATTACCAGCAGGTTCTCGGAGCTTCCACCAGGTGTCATCACGTGGCTGGACGCGGTCTGGTCTCGCCCGCGCAGTCCGCGGTTTTCTAGAAGGGCCAGGTCCTCTCCGGACAGCCATGAAGATGCCCTGTCTCCCGAGGTGCGGCCGCTGTTCCCTGATCTGCCACCTGCTGCTCTGCTCCCGCCAGGTCGCGTTGTCCTGGCCACAGACGGACGGATGGACGGACGGAACCCAGGTGCCTGCTCCCCGCCTGCAGGTGGGGGCACTGGAATGCCCACCTGCCTGGTCCTCCAATAAGTGAAATGCTCAGTGGGCTTCACAGAGCGCCCACAACCAAAGCAGACACCCCCATTTCCGCCGGCTCTGCTTCACGTACCCCAAGTTCAGCTGGAGTTTGGGCATTTCAAAGAGCTGTATTTACAAGAAGTCCTTTGGCAATTGGTAATGATAGTCCCGTATTTAAATACGATTTAGAACAAGGGCAAGTGCGGTAGACGTGTTGTGAATAAAACATGGGTTTGATGATAAAACCTCAAGCAGTCTTACAAGCATTTCAAAAGGCGAGACTAGAAATTGAATAGGAAGATGTATTACAAAGAACATGGCATTGGAAAATTTTCAAATTAATTTGTCACAGAAACATGCTCCGCACCTCAACATCAACATTTTAAAAAATCATGGTGAAGGGCCGAGGATGGACCAATCTTACTCGATTTGGACATTTCGATTCTCCCCGGGGATCCTCGTCATGTGATGTCCTGGGCAAAGCTGCCTCCTCTGATAGGTCACGTCATGCAGGTCCCGCCCCTGGCACTGCGAGGGTGGGACTGCGAGCGAGCTGGCGGGCGTGTCCACGGTGAGCGAAAGATCAGGGGAGTTTTCCGTGAAGCTGCCACACCTTATAACAGAGCCTTGACGTTGAGAATGTTGCTTAGTTGCTAGAATTTCATCTTAATGATCTAAATGTTTTTAACTTTTAATTCTTAAATAATTTCAGCTTTTTTATTGATTTTAGAGAGGGGGAAGGGAGAGGGATAGAAAGATAGAAACAGCGATGAGAGAGAATCTTTGATCGGCTGCCTCCTGCAGGTCTCCCACTGGGAATCGAGCCGGCAACCCGGCCATGTGCCCTGACTGGGAATCGAACCTGCAACCTCTGGTTCATGGGTCGATGTGCAACCACGGAGCCACCCTGGCTGGGCTTAAATAATTTCAATTTTACAAAGGTTCCTTCTTTCAATATTTCTACAGGTGGAATGTTTTCCATCTCACCCCCAGCTTCTTTAGATTTTCTCTTAGTATTTGATTTTTTAAAAAAATTTGAATATGATAAACCAAGGTGTCTATATTTAGGTATTTATCATGGTTGGTGTTCTCTGAGATTCCTTCATCTGTGGCTTGGCTTCTGTTATTAATTTTGGAAAATTCTCAACCATTACCACTTCAAATACATTCTGTTCTTTTCTCTCTCTTCTCATTACCTACCGACTCGGACATTCTGTTTCATCTATTTTGTTTTTCTCTCTGCATTTTAGTTTTGGAAGTTCCCATTGACATGGCTTCAAGGTCAGCCTCTTTCCTCGGCCGTGTCCGGTCCACGGAGGAGCCCGTTGAAGGCTCTCTTCATTTCTGTGATGTTGGTCTTGGTTTCTCGCATTTCCCGTCGAGTCTTCCTTAGAGTGTATGCCGCTGTGCTCACGCACCGTCTGCTGTGGATGCCGCCACTTTCTCCATTAGTACTCTTCGCATATCAGCCATCGTCTTAAAATATTCCTGGTCTGGTAATTCCAGACTCTGCCATACCCAAGTCTGGCAACGGCCTTTAGGCGTTGTGGTTGCAAAGCCGGGTGGGACGGGCAGGCGAAGGAGCGGCCGTGGATGTGTGAGGTGTGAGGTCTTAGGTTTATCGGTGGGGTCGCTGCGCTCACTGTGCGGCAGCTGTGGTGGCAGAGCCCAGGTTCCTCTGCAGACTTGTCCTCGTCTCCTCCGCTGTTTTGGGGTTCCCCGCCCCGAAAGGCTCTGTAGTGGGTTCTGGGGCTCGAGGCTCTTCGGCTGTGACCCCCAGTTGTTGCACGGCAGCCCGTTGTTGGGGTGGGAGGCTCTGTGCTGAGCCTGATGGGGTTTCCTCTTCCGCAGGTGGTCAGGCTCGGGGGAGTGATTTCTCGGCAACCTTATCCTCCCTCCGCCTGTGGGAGGCAGTGGGGATTTTTCTCTGATCTTCAGTGAGGACGGGCGGGGAAAACTCACAGAAGGATGCTCCTCTGAACCCTAATCATGCTTTCTAATCATGTTTATTTAAAGAAAAGCTCTGCAGAGAACTAGAGTCTCCAGTTAAAAGAATCATTCCTGTGATGCGTGTACCCACCCGTGGGTCGGACAAGAGAGGGCGTAGTGAAGTGGATACTATGCGAATCATGCAGGAGAAGAACAGAGAAAACTGTTGTGTCTTTTAGAGAAGAAAGCCTGAGGGGCTCGTTACATGGTATTGAAAGATTCAGCATGGATGTAATTGGACTGTCAGGAGAGAGAGAGAATGAGACAGAAGAAGAGCTGAAGACATGATGTCCTAAATCGTCTACATCCGATGGAAAACACGAGGCCGCTGAGTGCGCACCAAGAAACAGACGCACAGAAGCCCTGTGAGCCCCTCACCAAACATCGAAACGAAGACACACACACAGAGAGAGAGAGATTGCGTATTACTTGCCGGGAAACTGTGATGCAGTTAACGGCTGACTTCCCACCACAACAATGCAGGACAGAAGAAGCTAGAACAACATCTACAGCAGGCGGGAAACAAAACTAAAACCAAAACCCGGCCAGTGTAGCCAGTGGTTGAGCATCCACCCAGGCACCATGGTCACCCTGCAATTCTTGGTCAGGGCTCAGGACCAGGTTGTGGGGCTCGATCCCCAGTGGGGGGGGGGGTGCAGGAGGCAGCCTGCTGATCAATGTTTCCCTCTCATCCATATTTCTCTCTCTCTCTTCCTCTCCCTTCTGCTTTCTCTAAAAATTAATAAAAAACTTTTAAAAAGACAAAAATCTTTATTCAGAATTCTATATTTAGCTCGTTCAGAGTGACTCCTTTGGTTGAGTATTGTCCTGTGCACGGAAGGGTTGCTGGTTCGATTCCCTGTCAGGGCACATACCTGGGTTATGGGTTTGATCCCTAGCTTTGGCGTGTGTGGAAGGCAACAGATGGATGTTTCTCTCACATCGATGTCTCTATCTTTTCTCTCTTTCTCCCTCTCTCTCTCTTTCTCTCGTCCTCTCTCTAAACATGTCCTTGAGTGAGGAAAAAAAAAAGAATTCTATATTCAGTGAAACATTCCTCAAAATTAAGGTCAAATAAAGACATTTTCAGATGAAGGGGAAGTAGGAGGAGGCCTTTGGTACCAGAAATGCTGACCAAGTTAGTCTGCAGGGAAATGCACGAGGTAGAAAACCGGATTTCCCCAAACCGGTGACGAGCGGCAGGAACGATAAATACCAAGTGCATTTCGAAACCCAAGGAGCCACGCGCCACAGAAAGCGAGTTTCACTGTGCGCCAATTTAGAAGAATTACCCCGAACACCGGGGATGCCAGGACAGAATGCCGACGGTGACAAATGCATCTCTGTGAGCTGCTCTTGGGTGCATTTCCACACGGAGGGCGGCGGGCACGGAGCTCGCCCGGGCAATGCTGGTGTGTTAATTGGGTCCTGCAAGTCTACGCGTGCACAGGACTTATGTGAGCACTGCACTCCGGCGGGTAGATTTGTTCCTCACCGGGGTACCGTTTAGCAAGTCTGAGCGAGTTCGCATGTAAGCTGGGGTTGGGTAAACAAGTAAATAAATTCTAGGCAATGGAAGCTTGTCACCACGAGAAGAGGAGTTACAGATGAGCCGAGGAGAGACCCGCGTGAGTGTGTGGTGCGGGAGGAGGCCAGAGATGTCCCAGGGACTCACCTGTACTTCCCAGTCAGGACAGAGAGATGCTGAACTCCTCCAGGGACACGGACCGTGGGAGAGGGTGAGTCGTGGTGTGCTGGCGGCTGTATAGCAAACGTGCAACCGAAGCCAGCTGCAGGGACACCCCACCTCTGGCTACAGCACGCCTGTCCGGTGCTGCTTTGCCATGACACCCTATTCTAACAGTAAATAATAATAGCTCCTGTGTCATGCTTGCTATCGAGGGCTTCCATGCCTCCTGCCGTGCAGCGGCCACAGGTGTCCTCATGCCTTCGTCCAGCGCCTGCTCCCTGTGCGACCGCTCCAGACCCGGCAGCACCTGGGCACCTGCCTGTGAGGGCGCCGCCCAGGGCCTGGGAGCCGGCCTGGGAGCAGGCGCTGAAGGGATGTCTTAATGTTAGGGACGTCTGATGGGTCCGGTGGGAGGGGTCTGCCTGCACACGGCAGGTGGAGAGTCCTGATGGACAGGTGGGACGTTCTTCCCCAAACGGAGCTCTAATGACGGTGAAGGTCAGTTCCAAAGCTCAGCAGAATTTCAGTGACATTCTCCAAATGTGGAAAGGTTGACCTGGAACGCTGCAGATTCTGAATTTAAACCAAGAAAGAAATACATTAGAAGTCGTTTTAATGCGAAGGCCTCATCTCTGGCAGATTCTCCCAGCACAGCCAGGCACCAAACCCACAGTTACACATACCTCCCCGCTCTCCCCTATGGCTCTGCCCGCATCTCTGTGTCCGGCAGGCATGGCTGTGCCCCTGCCCACAATCCTGCCTGCTAGCCCTTCTCCCTGTGTCCTTGAGATGATGTGTCTTATACCACGTGGCCTCGTCCTGCTTGTTGAGCTTTGCGGGAGCAACCGGTCGAGGTCATTTTGGACAAGTGGTTAACGAAACTCTAACAGAACCCACAGCGGTGGGGGCCCCGTCGGGCCCACCGAGTGTGCCGGCTGTTGGTCCCAGAGCCCTCGCGCTGGCTGCCGAGCGCAGTAATTAACGAAGATCGGGGCCTGCTTTAATCCTCGCATCTGGGAACCTTGCTGACACCGGCTGGTTAAGTCATCCACGTGCCAAGGGACGACGTGGGAAGTGTAACAACAGGAACCGAGGTACAATGGTCTGTTGTCTCCACTTTTCAAGGAAAGCGATTTAGGCTCTAGATCAGCGATGGTGAACCTTTTGAGCTCGGCGTGCCAGCATTTTGAAAAACCCTAACTTAACTCTGGTGCCGTGTCACATATAGAAATTTTTGGATATTTGCAACCATAGTAAAACAAAGACTTATATTTTTGATATTATCTTATATATTTAAATGCCATTTAACAAAGAAAAATCAACCCAAAAAATGAGTTCGAGTGTCAGAGGTGTCATAGGTTCGCCATCACTGCTCTAGATAGACTTCCTGTGAGCTAAAAGGGGACGAAGGCCCTGAAACATGGCGGCCCGGGGAAGCGCAGCGTCCAAAGAGGTGCCCTTCGAACCAAGAGAAACGTCCGTCCGAGCAGAATTCGGTCTCCGCTTCTATCGCTTACAGCGGCACAATAGATGGGGCCTCTGCACACTGAGCAGTGCGAGGCAGAGGGCAATGGATCGCTGGTAATGGGCTGCCATCCCCGATCAATATGGTAATTGCAATTCAATGAAGAGGAACCTGGAAACTTCCCTGCCCTGAGACATCCCAGCACACCCTTGTCTGGCTTCCCTCCCAGGGCTTGCATAAGCCCCCGTTCCCCTGCCCCCGGGGTCACGGGCAGGGGAGACGTCCCTGCCGTGATTGGAGGGTCTGGTGGGCTCTGCCTGGACCGTACATCACAGCAGAGAACAGCGCTATTCCGAGCACGTGGTCCCAGGAGCCACCCTCATAAGCACTGTGTCCATTGCATCACTTTCCAACCTGTGTTCCTTCTGAAACTCATTACTTGTCATGGAAATAAATATCTGTCAGATACCCGATCAGGATGGCGTTTGAAGAGTCTCCTGTCCCAGCGGTGACGCTTCACACCCTCCTTTCCCGGAGGGGAGCTGACGAGCCTCTCCAGGGACCTCTTCTTGACCTTGGGCCGTGTGCTTGTCATCAGTGGTCCACGCCCTTAATTGGCTCAGGATGGCCACGCTGGGCTCTGAGGGCGCTCACACAGCTGGGCCCCCAGAGACGGGGCAGGCAGCCCGCCTGCACTCTTCAGAGCAAATGAAGTGCTCCGACGCGAGGCTGAGTGTCCTATTAACACCCACGGGAAGTGCCGGGGCCTTTGTACGTGGTCGAGGGACAGGATCGCGGGCAGCGCTGGCGGCATCAAGCGGCGAGACGGAGCACAGCATCTGCTTCTGCCGTTGGATACTCGCCTCACATTTTCTTACCCAGAAAGCAGGGAAGAGACACGGTGAGCGTGCAGTCCGAAGCCGGTCTCACGCCCCCACGCTGGCTTTGCTCTACCCGTGGCTCGCGGTCCAGAGCCAGGAACCTGCGCCCAGGTCCTCCTCCTGCCACCTGGCTCCGTCTGCTGCCCACCTCCCACCCTCTCTGCCCCCAGAGGGAGCCTTGGCCGGGGGGGGGGGGGGGGAGGGGTGTGACCTCAGCCATCCACGAACGTGAATAGAAGCAGCTCGATGCTGGGGTCCATAGCTGATAACACCCTCGTGCCCACGGCTCACCGCATGGGGGGCTGCTAGGGTGTGGACGCCGCCCCTCTATGGTGCCCGAGTTCCTGTCCCTCCATACGCTGCCCCATCTCCTCTGGCCCAGGCTCCGTGAATACACCTGCCGGGTGCCCACTCTCACCCTCAGCCCCACGCCACCTTCCAGAACACGGCAGCGACGTGTTGTCTGAGTCAGCTGTTCCTGGAAAGCAGTTGCGGACTTGATGTAACACGCAGGCTGAGCCCCGAATTTGTAGCCAAACGGTTCTCTGTGCTTCCCATGGACACATTTCAATTGAAAAGCACAACCTCAGACGCGAGCTGAGGCAGACCGTCCAGCTGAACCGGAGTGGAAACAGAGGCAGGGAGCCCGAGAGCACACGGGCAAGGACGAGGCAGCCCCGCCCGCGTGGGCTTTGTAGGGGGAGGGGACCTCAGTTGACAGCCAGTGACAACTTCCAGGTGCTGTGTGTGGAGCTGCGTTTCGAGGTCAGACCCTGTCCCTGGTGACGCCTTGGGACTGAAACGTGAGGCTGAGACATCGCGTGGGCCCAGAGCTGGTTCCCGCTGCCCCTGCCGGGCCCAGGCAGACCAGGTGTCGCTTCCGCCTCTCTCTCTGTCCCCTCGGGGAGGCATGCGGAATGCATGGGGTGATGATCAGTAAATACCACAGGCAGGTGTAAAACGGCGCCACTTTCAATGCCGGCCACTGGGGGCAGCTCCTGCGAACCTGTTTAGAAGCCGTCAGGGCTGCAGTAAGGTGCGGAGAGTTATGTGGCTGTCACAGAGGAAGCGCACGGGGGGGGGGAACCAGGGCTCCTGCTGTCACAGTCCATCTACGTCAGGGATTAAGCAGAGACCGTAATCCAGGTTTCTCAAGCGCATTTCCCCACACCTGTGCCTGTTCACTCTTCATCATGGGCCCTGTGACAGACCCGTGTGTAAGGGCAGAGAAGGCGTCTCCAGAGAGAAGGGACTCGTCACAAACCCAGGTGCCGGCAAAGTGATCATCAGATGTGTTACCTCTTGGAGGACAAATGAGCAGCTTTCAGTGCCTTCCCGTGGCAGGCGGCAGCGGGCTGGGGAGTTAGAGTCCTGCCTGGCAGCGGGGTGCTGGCTGCAGGGGCACAGGAGGCAGGAAGGGCGAGGCCAGCGGGGGTGGGTGAGTGAGCAGGAGGCCAGCCTTCAGGCCACCTCCCCTCACCCTCTCTGTTCCCCAGTCCTTGCCCCAAGCCTTTGGACCCTCTTACTTTACGCAGGACATAACGGAAAGCACAGCTATGTCAACCCCTCTCCACAGAGGGTCCTGTGTTAGAACAGAACTAACCGGTCCGTGGTTTTACCCCAGGAGCGGGTGCCGCCCACTGTGCTGCCTGGGCAGAGCCACGGCTGGGGTACCCAGGAGCTGGAATGGAGATGTGGTGCCAAAGCCTGTTTGTTAGCTGAGCCCACGGGAGTTCCCTGCACTAATGAAGTGTACTGTCAGGTAGTAATCCCACTGCCGTCCTGTGACAGATCCAAGGGTGAGACATAATCATGGAGAAATGGCTTTTCTGGGAGGTCATGAGAGGCGGTGACTTCCCAGTCCTCATGACAACTGTGATGACACACATCACCCCCTGCCAACGGGCAGCCACCGCTCCCCCTAACGCCAGGACAGGCTGGGCCTCATCTGTCTGGCCGATCAGAGATGCTGCTGAACAGACGGGAGCCGCAGCTCGGCTGCAGGAGGCACAGTCCTGAGTCCTTGCAAGCGCCGCACCTGGGAAGCAAAAGCCTGTGTCTCCGAAGATGCACGTGGAACATGCACCCTCACCTGCAGCCTCCAGCACTTTCCACGGATAGTCAAGTGGTGTCTTAAATCCTTTCCAGAAGTTTTCCCTTTTCGTTCCACTTTCCTTTCTGTGTTACTGCCTCTGTCCCACTCTTTGTCAGAAAAATATACGCGCCATTATCACTACAGTGCAGACGTGCTGGCGTTCACCCCGTGAGGTCGATTCGATCACTCCCAGGGCGTGACCCACACAGGCCGATGCCTCGCAGCAGGAATCCTCTTTGCATCTCCCAGGAAAAGGAGAGGGCCCCAAACCCGTTCCTGGGGGCCAAGCCTTCCCCGGGGCCACCTCTGTCACTGCCCCTTCCTAGGGCCATGTTCATGGTTCTGGGTGCATTGGCATAAACGGCCTTTGCTACCGGCTGGACACGGATTTCCATCTCAGTATTTGGTACAATGAGTCACCTGTCTTTACTTCCCTTGCTGCTTTTGAACACTTATTTTCACATAAATTATGCTTGTTAAAGTTTTATAGAAACAATGACAAAAATCCCCAGAGTAATCGCCTGAAATGCAGATCAGCATTGTCTTTTCTGTGGTGATTTTTCATGTGATTTATTTTGATTTTTAAAAAATATTTTATTGATTTTTTTTTTTACAGAGAGGAAGGGAGAGGGATAGAAAGTTAGAAACATTGATGAGAGAGAAACATCGATCAGCTGCCTCCTGCACACCTCCTACTGGGGATGTGCCTGCAACCAAGGTACATGCCCTTGACCAGAATCGAACCTGGGACTTTTCAGTCCGCAGGCCGACGCTCTATCCACTGAGCCAAACCGGTTAGGGCCATGTGATTTATTTTCTGTTTGTTTGTGTCATGCAGTAATGTCAGAGTCACAGCCACGGCTTATATCTAGACTAGAGGCCTGATGCACGAAATTCGTGCAAGAGTAGGCCTTTCTTCCCCCGGCTGCCGGCACCAGCTTCCCTCTGGCACCCTTGCACGCCCCAGCTTCGTCCGGAAGGTCATCTGGAAGGACGTCTGGTCTAATTAGCATATGACGCTTTTAGTGTTATAGATGTGCTTCCCTAGCCCGGTGGGAGGGAGGGCCCCTCTCCCTAGAGCCCCGCGGGGTGTCACGCAGTTGAAGGTGTTTCATGCGTGTGCTGTGTTCCCGGCTGTAGCACAAGCTCCTCCGTGCATCCCTCGTGGTGGCTTCACGTCCCCTCGCGTCCTGAGAACAGGTGTTCTCAGCGCCGTGCTGAAGCAGCGCACTGGCTCGTGCGTCCATTCTGTGATCTTTCCCCAACTCATGTTATTGACGTGTTGCAAGGTTGAAATCGAACACGTTGGGGGATATTCACACCCCGCAAAGTGACAAACACCGCAAACACATTTCTTTTTTCCTGGGAGGCAGTTTGCAGCGCTCCGTTGGCGCACTTCTTGCTAATTTGCTAAGTGACCGGAGACAGGCAGCCGTTCCCTCAAGGTGGCAGCGAGCTTTTCTGTTGGAACTATTTTAGGGAATCACTGCTCTGCAGGTAGGAAGGAGGGCGCCCTACCTGACTGTGCATGTGGGGACCCACGGGGACAGAGCTGCAGCCAGCGCCAGGCCTCAGCCTGCAGAACGGCATCTCACCTGGCACATAGCTGGCTTGGAAGGGAGAGGAGATGGCAAGGTGCGTCTGTGGGTGCAGCGCCGAGGGCACCGGACAGGAGTCCCTGGTGGGCGTGTATGGGTTTATGATCTGGGCCTTAATGGAGCTGGGAAATGCAAGATTCCTTTTTTTCATGCTCTTGTAGTAACTGGTAACGACTCACAGACAGTCCTTTCTCCAAACAAGAGTAGGACTGACTGAGTCTAAATGAAGATATTAACTACTACCCACAAGAGGATCAAGAAATTCTTTCACGGCTCAAAGAAGCGTTGATTAAGGGCCTATTAAGGTCACATTAGGAGAAAGATGAGGCAGTTCTTGGGCCTTGCAGCGGTGCAGGATGGCTCCTCTCTTTATGCAGTTTGATTCTGCCATTAGTTTCCTGGTAAGACGAGGTGTGGGCCCCCCCCCCTCCCCACCGGACACTGCCCGATGGGTGTGAGGTCGCTCAGGAAAGAGAGTGTAAGGAGCCTCCCACACCCTCACCCTCAGCTGGGATGGCCGTGGCCACACGGAGATGCCAGGTCAGCAAGTTGAAGGTCAAATTATGCTTTGTTGGTGCCTCACGTGGGAGAGAGAGATCTTTTTCAGGAGCCGTTCGAAAACAGAGACTCCCGGTGAAGACTCCCTTTGGTGTGTGAAATCGGAGTGTTTTCTCGGTATCACTGAAGGACTAGGGAGTAATCCCACTCAGCTGTCTTGGCAAAGAGCTAAGAGGTGACATTGACAGCCTTGCTCATATTTCATATTTTTAAAATGTAAAAAAGTCTATAAAAATTCCAACCGTGGGAGCCAGATGCAGAAAAAAAAATGCTTCTCAGATCCACCTAAAGGAGACCATTCTCGACGAGGTAGATTTAATGAGTCGGAAGCCCCAGGCTTAGCTCCCAAGGGGCCATGGATCAGCCCCCGAATGACCAACATACTGTGCTCAGTGTCACACGGTGCCTGGTCTGTCTGCAGATGAGTTCATAGAGGAACCGATCAGCTCTCTCGCGGTTTCTCCTGATTGTTTTATCAAGAAACCAATTTTTCTCCTGGCTGCTGCCATGGGGTTCCTGCTGGGAGTGCTGAGCTACAACGGGGAACACCAGGCACACCCTCTTGTCCGCGCAGAGCCCTCAGCTGTGGTTGGGAATGCCACTTGCGTGGGCATTTCCAAATCTCAGCCTCGCTGGCAATGGGGTGATGAATGACCTACCCTAGACACTTGTGTAGGCATCAGGTGAGGGGTGCCCCCTCTTCCCGCCCCCCCATCCATGGAAAGCAAACCACCAGCTGCTTTTAGGTCCTTACCAGGTGGGGCTCCCACTGGGGCTCCGGGACGCGTGCTGGGGGAGGCGCCAGCCCCTGGGCGGGTTTGATGACAGGGAAGGAAAGCGACGGGACCTTGGAAAGAGCCGCCCTTGGTCTAGAGTCCACACGGAACGTGCTTTCCTGCTGGGAACACTCAGAGACCGCCGTCCCCGAGGGCACATCACCCCGCCCCCCCGCCTCCCCCTACTCACGTAGTCTCACCCCCACATGCTCTTCAAATGGCCAAGAGGGGGAGCCCTGGTCTCAGGGAGCCTGTCCCGTGTCCTCCTGGGACTCTCGCCTCGTTCCTTCAACGCCCCCTTCTCTTATTTGGTTTTTCACGGCAACATCAAGAGGGACAGGCCTTTTCAAAAGCAAGCAGAGGGCAGCATCAGCAGGAGCGAGGGGCACGGAGTCGGGGTTCCTGTTGAAAGCAGATCTGCACGTACCTTTGCAGAGAGGACTGGGAAACTAGACCGGTCAGCGCCCACTTGTTTGCCTGAGAATCCGGGACTCGGGTGCGTTGAAGGGGCCGTCCTCTCTGCAGAGCGCCTCCGCTGCCCTGGGCTGACGCCTGCACACTGGGGCTCAGTTTCCCCACCGAAACCCTGGCCTCAGCCCAGCCCAGCCTATCCAGTATCATTGTCGCATGCAAGTAAAGGGATGTTGTGAATTATTCAGGAGCAGCCGGTCATTTGCCTGCATCCGTCCTGTACACAGATGTGGAGCGGAGGGCCTCTCTCAGGATGCTTTCTAATATTGACGAAAACCATTCATAACATTAAATCCCATTCGTTCGAGATCAGCACTCGACATTCGTCAGACTGATGACTCTTGCTGCCAGAGGGGATACTAAGTTTCAATGACACTTAGCTTCCGGGGACGGTGGCTGCTGGTAGAACGATCCCTCATGTTCTTTACAGAGATGACTCTGTTCCATTAGAAGTGTCTTTTTATCTGGCCTGTAAGTCAAACCTTCCATTTCCAGTGGACACGGATTCTTTATTCAGTTTCTTATTTAAAAACCATCCTGTTAGATGGAGCTCCCTGGAGACATCGACAGAGAGAGGCAATCATGGCCATTGATCCACGATCGAATCTTTCTGCTCCTGGGCTCACCAGGCCCTTGAATGTGAGTGGGATATTGTCAGGATATTGTGGCCGATGCCGCTCCGATCGCCGGGCGCAGGGAGGAGAAGCTGGGCTTGGACACGTCATCAGGAGTGCTGTGCCTGCTGTCACCTGCCCCAGGTGAGCCCTGAGGTGCTCTTTTGCGCTCATGCTGATTCCTTCTGCTTCTCCCGCGATCAGACACATGACCTGTGTTGTGGAGAGGCTCGGGTGCCTCTGATGGCTGCATCTTGATCACCTTGGGAGACACAGGACTCAGAGTGTGGACTGTACATTTATTTATTTATCATTACACTTATTGGGGTGATATTGGTTAATAACATTATTTGTTTTGAGTGTACAATCCTATCTAATAAAAGAGTAATATGCAAATTGACCATCACTCCAACACACAAAGATGGCTGCTCCCATGTGGACACAAGATGGCCAGCAGGGGAGGGCAGTTGGGGGGGACCAGGCCTGCAGGGGAGGGCAGTTAGGGGCAATTGGGCTGGTAGGGGAGCAGTTAGGCGTCGATCAGGCTGGCAGGGGAGTGGTTAGGAGGTGATCAGGCAGGCAGGATTGTGAGAGGGATGTTCCAGATTGGAGAGGGTGCAGGCTGGGCTGAGGGACACCCCCCCCCCCCTGCGTGCACAAATTTCATGCACCAGGCCTCTAGCTCAATATAACACTCTATTGAGTGTGTGCTCACCACCCAGATAGTCTCCTTTCGTCACATGTATTTAACCCCCTTTACCCACTTGGCCCTCCTCCCACTATCGTCCCCTCTGGTAACCACCACACTGTGTCTGTGTCTGTGGGTTTGTTTGTCACTTCCTGTCTTATATCCCACATAGGAGTGAAATCATATGGTTCTTGTCCTTCTCTGTCTGACTTATTTCACTTAGCATGATGCTCTAAGTTCCAGGGTACCTTCAACACTATGAGTAGGTGGCCTTTGAGGTCATTATGTCTGGGACTTTGTTTTCATGGCAAACAAATGGATCAGGGTCGGCCTAGGTGATGCTAGAGAGTGGTCCCCATCCAAGAATCTCTTCATCTCTAAAGTGTCGTGGTGTGTGTACGGCCATTCGAGCCCTCTCCTGTGAAGATGGGAAGGGTTTCCTGTGTGATCTGCTGCCCTCCAAGTGCCTTAGGGCCCCGAGAAGAGACCTGGACATCACACCCCTCTCTGTCCCCCTCAGATAGATGTTGGGTTTTTAAAAGATTGAAGTTGACTTGCATGTGCAAACTGAAGGAGAGCAGGGGCCTGGATGGTGACAGTGAGGTCCAGGGCAGTGTGCATGTGATGCTGCTGTGCACGGTCCCTGCTGTGCATGGTTCATGCTGTGCATGGTTCCTGCTGTGCACGGTTCCTCTTGTGCACAGTTCATGCTGTGCACGCTTCCTGTTGTGCACGGTTCATGCTGTGCACAGTCCTTGTCCTCGATATTGAGAGATGAGAGAAAGTCTCTGAACAAGGGAAAATCTTTACACTTTTTTGATCCTGTATAAATATAATGGGGATCAAAGTGATAACATTTGTACAAAGTGAAATTTGTGTGAATAATTTAGACATTAACAGGCAAGATGTTTTATTTTTCTATTACCTTTTTATTGTTTTACTTCTGGATCTGCCACTTATAAGTTAGATGTGATGTGTTCTCGTTAATTTGTTATTCAATTCACTTGTGGACTCATTCATATGCTCATCCATTCATTCATTCACTCAGCATGTGTTCCTATAAGTGACATGAACTGCTTTAGATCAATTAACAAAACCCTGATTAATGAATCTATCAATTAACCAACCCATCGATTAACTAATCTTATCAACACGTTTTCTCCTCTCCCTCTCCTCCCTCCCCCTTCTTCCTTTCTTTCCTTCCTTCCTCCCTCCCTCCCTTCCTTCCTTCCTTCCTTCCTTCCTTCCTTCCTTCCTTCCTTCCTTCCTTTTTCCTCCTTTAACAAAGACTCTTCCCTTGTCCAATCCTTAATCAGCTCTTCTGAGCCTCTTCTTCACAAGGCTCGACCTTGGCCCTGTGCCCGCTGGCCTCGAGGACCTGAACCCCAGGAAGGGCGCAGGGCCAATTGGCATCTCCCCAAAGTGTGGAGAGAAAATCCTCCCTGGCGGTGCAGACAATGACTTAAGCAGGGCTACAAACGGAGGGCATTACTACCTGCGGCTCCGCGGGCGGACGCCATCCGCGCTGACTCTGCCGCACCCGCTGTGCTGCCTCTAAAGCCCAGCGAGCGGCCTGCTGGCTCAGTAGCAGCCCCTGAAAGAACGTTTCTCCCAACGAAATCACCTCCGGAGCTAAATGTGAGGCTTTATGCAGACGCTTGGAAACTTTATCCTCTGGGGTAACTCACTTCACAATGCTGTTTTCTTCTTCCATTGATCAGATTCTTAAAAAACACACCAACCAAATGATGCTTGCTTTTCAGCGGTACCTCTCGAAACACAAAGGTTTGAGCCACATAATCCAGCTGCATTTAGGTCCCAGCTGCTGGGAAAGCCAGACGCCCACGCACGGATACCCACACACCCCACTTGCAGGCAGCGGGTGGAAGGCAGGGGTTTTTAAGAGGCAATCAATACCTTGATTTAGAATTGTAAATGCCCACAGCGTGCTCTGAGGTCCTCTCTCTCTCCTCAGCCTGGCTTGCTGCTCACCGAGAGGAGGTCGAGAGAGTGAGCACCTGGGACACCAGATCTGTGTGTGCAAAGACCCGAGTCATTCCCTTAGAGGGGGGAGGGGTTCAGGACATGCCACCCCAGATGCACTGTGGGCATATTTTGAGCTGAAGGCAATTGGAAATTAGCAGACACAGGGCGAGCGCTCTGCCCCCGTCATTACCCGGAACAGAACACAGATGCCCTTACAAAGGAGCCCCCATTCTAGGAGGGGAGGCCAGAGGCTGAGCGTGCGCCCGCCCTCACCTGCCACTCATTTCACCTGGATCGTCACCTTCCCACAGCTGTCCCCTGTAACCTGGCTGCAGTGTCGCTGTCAGAGCTGCTTAGGCCAGCCGCTGCCGAGCGTCGGCCATCCTGTCGCCCCATTTGAAAGCAATCCCCAAGTCACGCTTCTGCCTGAAAGCCATTTAATTTATGCTCTAAACTTGATTTCATTCAAATTTACATCTTCAGAGCTGTGTCCCCGTCCCCAGATTAGGCAGCTTCAGAAATAAGATGGACGTTCTTACCTCAAAAACGCCTCTGCAAATATTTCCCGATGACTCGGTCCCCAGGAACAGAGTTCCCGAGTCTGCGCAGGTAAATGCCCTCCTTAACACTAAGGTGAATTATAGCGAGCGGCCCAGTTCACCAAAACAAATAGACTGCCGGGTCGGACTTGGTCGATTGCTTCTAAATGAATATATTGGCGAGAATCCATCCATCTCCAGCCTCCCCGAGACCCGCTGATAAGCTATAAATCCATTAGCGAGGCCTCTCTCCTCTGCCACTGAGAACTGAGGAGGAAAATATTCACACAGGAACCCTGGTATTTGGGGACAGTGGTTCCTGGGATGTGACTCACGTGTAGCACATTAACAGAGGGCAGCCGTCTTCACGCTCCATCCTAATTTCATTATGATCTTTGCAATATTTATTGTGCAAACGAACAGAAGCTTGTGCATGTTTATGGGAAACAACAGTGCTTTCCATATGAGCAGGCGGGTACATCCACGCCTGTGAAAGGATGGAGGAGACAGAGGCCAGGCAGGTGGGGACCACAGACATCCTATATAATAAAACCCTAATATGCAAATCGACCAGTCGCTATGATGCGCACTGACCACCAGGGGGCAGACGCTCAACACAGGAGCTGCCCCAAGAAGGAGGCGACCAGCAGTGGTGATTGGGGGGGCGGGGCCAGCGAGCAGACAGCACCAGGCCACCAGCCAAGGTGGGTGCCAGCAGGGGCCCCTAATTGCCCCACCCGCCAGTCACCCCACAGATGACCCTGATCACCGGCCAGGCCTAGGGACCCTACTCTATGTATTGGGAACAGTCTCTTAGGTTTAAAAATTAAAACCTGGCAAGGCTCCTCTAACACTGAAAAAACAGGATGATGCAGCAATGACATGCATGGACTCTGGCTTGCACATGTTGTGGCCAGCCCTGATTCTGACACTTATAACTGTGTGACAAAGCCAATTACTTAACTTCTCTCTGCTTCAGTCTTTCCACCCATAAGATGGGGGAAATGGTACTACTGCCTCAGAAGGATCATGTTATGTACTACATTTATAATCAGGGCAAAAAAATGTAGCTGCCCATACAACAGCAAGATGCCTTTCACCTGTATGAAAAGTATGGTCACTGGTGCATGCGGTGTCCCGGATTGCCAGAGGGATGTCCAACTGCCGGTTTAGGTCCGACATCCCCCGAGGGGTCCCGGATTGTGAGGGGATGCAGGCCGGGATGAGGGACCTCTGCCTCCGTGCACGAATTTCTCGCAAAGAGCCTCTAGTAATCCTATATAATAAAAGCCTAATATGCAAATTGTCCCCTCAGGCAGTCGTTCGACCAAGAGTTCAACCTTCAACCGGGGAGACTGGGAGTCCGACCGCTTGCTATGATGTGCACTGACCACCAGGGGGCGGTGCAGAACATGGCGGGCGTCGGTGATGAGGCGCTGGCAGCTGGCGGCAGTGGAGGCGCTGCCTGCCCTGATGGGCCCGACGAGGGTGGGGCCATGGCGCGATGGTGGAGCAGGTGAGGCTGCTGGGAAGGTGTTCGTGTGGGAGGTGGTGGCCTTGTGATGCCAGGTGCAGCCGTGAGCATGTTCTTCTGAGAGAGCAGGTAGGAGGCGCAGGCTGCTCCCCGCGTGGACACTTCCCTTGGACACGAGGCAGGGGAGGGAGATGCTGCACCTCCAGTAAGGGGAGTGACATCTGGTCAAAATTATTCCATCTTTTCAAACATTTTCAAGGTGAGGGTCATGTCCCACAGGCTGGGGTTCGGGTCCCAGCTCAGCCCCTTGGTGTCGGGGTCACTGTGAAGGGAGACTTCCTGCTCTGAGACCCCATTTCCTCCATTGTAACGTGGAAAGAAGGCCCCCGCCCTTTCGGGGATTCTACAGGATCATGGCAAGCGATGGAGTCCCTCGCAAAGGGTCAAAGGGGCCCATCCTCCCTCACGGTGCCCTCCCTGCCTGTCTCCAAGCCTCGGTGCTGGGTGCCCACTCTGTTCCAGGGCAGGTGCAGCGGCTCCGGGAGTTAAAAGAAACCAGGACTGAGCGGGTTGGCAGAGAAAAAGGGTGATAAGCTCCTCAGCTCTTTAAATGCTGCCGCGAGATGGGGCAGACCCGCTCATGTTATGGAAACAGAGTAAAAAATATCAAATCCTCACTGTAGGGAAAAAGAAAAGGATAATTGAAATAATGAAATAAATAGGCACCTTTGCCCGGCTGGTGCAGCTCAGTTGGCTAAGCGTCGACCTATGAACCAGAAGGTCACGGTTCGATTCCTGGTCAGGGCACATGCCCGGGTTGTGGGCTCGATTCCCAGTGGGGGGCCTGCAGGAGGCAGCTGATCCATGATTCTCTCTCATCATTGATGGTTTATCTCCCTCTCCCTCTCCCTTCCTCTCTGAAATCAATAAAAATATTTTAAGAAAATAAAGGGGCACCTTTAATAAACAACGCACCCAATTTGGTGAGTCCTGAGGGTCTGACGGGAGGGACAGTCTTGCGCTTTCCGGCTTGTGCGCACGCCCCAGCCGTGTTGACAGCAAGAGCCCTTCTCTGTGCCAGAGACAAGTGCTCTATTCAGAGGTAATTAATTTGGTAATTAGAAACCGAAATCGCAAGCTCCTCGCCGTCACGATGCCTGTGCTTGCAGAGAAAGCTGTGTTCTCACAGAAATGTGTCGAGGAAAAATGGAGAGATGAGGCCATTACTTCCCAGTGATAACCAGCAAATATCTGCAGACGTGGGCAATCACTTGTACCCTGCGTGCCGGGCTCTTTCTGAGCGACTGGCTTGTCCGACTTTCTCCGAGAGGGAAAAGAAGAATGGGTTGCCAGGGAATTTGTGTTGATTTGTCTTTTTGAAACGATTGACTGTCATCTTTACTGCACTTAACCTCGGGGTCCCTTTGGGGATGGAAGAGACGCCTAGAGGAGGGGACCGGCGAGGGGGTGACTCGAGAGGGCGCCCATCCATTGAGGATGGAGGAGCCTGCCCGCGCTCCCATTAGCGTCCCCGTCTCTCCACTTACTGCCTGGAAGGAGCCATTTGTCTGGGCGGGATGCACAGACACCTCCTCAGAGCGAGGGTCCAAACTGATGCGTCCGATGGGTTCCTGGGTGAAATCGGCGAAGTGAGCCCGTCTCCGGCTCTCCCGGCTTTGCCGCGGCCCGTCGGGGCTGTGAGGAGCGGGCCCCGTGTTCAGGTCCCGGGGAGTCTTGCACGCATAAAGCAGCCCGGAACGTGCAATCGAGACACAGACAAGTGTGAGGGAGCTTCTTCAATCTGCCGTCACCTGTTCTGCTCCCCTGGGCGAGAGCCATGTTTGCTTCCATGTCAAAGAGGCGGCGACACCTGCAAACCACTGAGCAGGAAGGGCAGGCGGCTCTGCCTCCCACGCGGGTCCGGGGCCTCGGCGCCCTCGTGCTTCCTGATGGGCGTTAAGGCAACAAAGTGCGCTCCGCTTTGCAAGTTGGATGCAAACATCGAGCCCCTATTGCTGTCTGCGAGGCGTCGTTTGATTAGCACCATAAAATACAGGGCCACGTTCCCAGCTGTCAGCGCGCATTTCCCTGGGAAAATAATTACACGGCGCCCACGGATGAGGTTAGTGCTTAACGTGACTGTTTTTCTGGGTCATGATGAAGAGCGTGACACCGATTTACTGCTCGCCGCCTTCCCAATGCCAAGCAGCATTACACAGAAGTTTAAAAATGTTCTTAAACACGAATCTTTAAGGAGAAAGTACCACGTTTTGGATTAAAATATACTTGTCTTTGTTTGGCCAGAATAACATAGGCCCCAGCTGGTGGTGGCCAGGCTTGAAACCATCTGGAGAGAAATGGAAATCGTTTGCCCGTTGTCTGTTTGGTTCCATCCCATGGTCGATGTTCAGACCATGGCACTGTCCTTCTATTCCTCATGCTCCAGGGACAAAAAGAAACTCAAAGTTGTGCCCGACGATTGGACACTGCCATTTTTTATTCCCGAGTGATATTCATTTAAAACAGCCGGGGTTCGGGTGCCCTGAAGGGGGAGACCGAACACAGCTCGGGGTTGCTGTTTGAATGGCACATGCCTGCACCTCTTTCGAACTTGACTCCAAGCCTCTGTGTGCACCCAGCCCAGTCTTGCTGTGAGTGAGGTCACTGTTGTGCCCTGAGCTCCTGGGAAGGTTAGGATGTCATATTTGAGGGGTGCCCTCTGCTAACTGCCCTGGAATCAGCTCCTGCCCACCTGTGGCTGACCCTCCCAGCCCCTGGCTTCCTCCAGGGGCCCTTCGTCCCCATCCCCATGACACAGCCCAGCACCTCAGAGCTTAGCTGAGCTCCTGATGACAGCACGTCACAGTGTACTGCCCACTAACCCTGGGCAGCAGATGCCTGTTGTCCCTGGAACAGAGACCACTGCCCATCATCCCATCGCCCCTTTCCCTCCCTGACACCCCATTTCAGAGGGGAGGCGGCCGCAGCTTAGCAAGGTCTCTGGTGACTTAACCGGGAGCCCATGGTGAGTTGGTTTCAGACTAGAAATGGATTCTCCAGAACTTGAACCCTAAATCCTGTATCATCCTTGACAGGCAGAAAAGCCAACACCCAGTTGATACATGTGGATGACACGTGTGCGCCTGACGTTTCTGAGCCTTGGCCGATGACTCGGGTGTCTGCGAGCAGCAGCACGACTCTCAGCATTTCACACTTAGAGTGAAAAATACAAGGGTATAATTTTTGCTAATGGGTTATTATCGTCCACTTACATATCTGTTTCTAATTGTTTTATTCATAAAAACCATTGCTCCAACTAAATGGCATGAGATTCCTTTTTGTGGAGCCGATTTGCTGAGCAATCTGGGCGGCGGATCTAATTAGTGTCACAACTGTGCTGTCGAGGCCAGGGAGGGGGGAGCTCCCCCACAGTGCTCATTGCGCTGCCTCTGGTCCCACTGTGTCTGTAGGTGGGGGGGGATAGGAGCTGTGTCTGCAGGTGGGGGGACAGGAGCTGTGTCTGCAGGGGGGTAGGAGCTGTGTCTGGAGAGGGGTAGGAGCTATGTCTGCAGGGAGAGGGACAGGAGCTGTGTCTGCAGGGGGAGTAGGAGCTGTGTCTGCAGGGGGAGGGACAGGAGCTGTGTCTGCAGGGGGAGTAGGAGCTGTGTCTGCAGGGGGAGTAGGAGCTGTGTCTGCAGGGGGTGGCACAGGAGCTGTGTCTGCAGGGGGAGTAGGAGCTGTGTCTGCAGGGGGAGTAGGAGCTGTGTCTGCAGGGGGAGTAGGAGCTGTGTCTGCAGGGGGAGGGACAGGAGCAGTGTCTGCAGGGGGAGGGACAGGAGCTGTGTCTGCAGGGGGAGGGACAGGAGCTGTGTCTGCAGGGGGGTAGGAGCTGTGTCTGGAGAGGGGTAGGAGCTGTGTCTGCAGGGGGAGTAGGAGCTGTGTCTGCAGGGGGAGGGACAGGAGCAGTGTCTGCAGGGGGGATAGGAGCTGTGTCTGCAGGGGGAGGGACAGGAGCTGTGGGCGAGGGTGGCTCCCTGGAGGCTGGCGGGGCAGCAACATGAGCACTAAACTTGGGAGCACCCAGCAATCATAAGAGGAGAACTGGGGGGCTGTGCACGAGCACCCCTTCCTAACCTCTGTGGACTAACCTCTTCCTAACAGCGGTTCCCAAGAACATCCCTGATCAGCTGTCCCATCACAGCACCCGCTCCTCCCCGCCCCCCCCCAGTTCTTTCGAGCCACGCTCACTCCTCCCTGTAAAGAAAACGCCGTCTCCCTGAACTGTGGGGCTCCTGCAGATCTCCTGGTGAGGGGCCTCCCCACCTGTGGTAACGGTGCTTTAGAACAAAGTCTCTCCTTCCCTGGGGCTGGGTGTGCTGCTCATCGCAGTGAGGAGAGGCACGGGCCCCACGGGGGCTGGTGGAGTGGCCCTGCAGAAACCCCGCCTCCTGCTTCTCCCCGGACCTGACTATGGTCCCTGCCAGCAGCCCGCTGCGGCAGGTTAATGGAATTGTGCTTAAAAAAACAAGGAAGCCTCAAAATAACCCCGAATTTAGTAAAACAAGGCGAGCATAACGTTCCATTACGTCCTGCCGTCTCATGCTGCAGAAATCGGCCCGTTCTGACTCAAATCTACAAGAGGTCCACGCTCCTGCTTCATTAATGCGACAGCGTCCGCCGCCGCCAACCACAGGCAGGAGGCCCGCTGCCTGCTGACCGCCAGGAGCAAACACGACGGGGCCTGCGTGGGCACCTCCTCGCCCGACACGCGCGCCAGGCCCCTCTCGGCCCCTCTGATTCCCACCAGCGCCCGCCCGTGGCGCTCGGGCTCCCTCCAGGGAAGGGCAGTTCGGATTTGCTGTTTCTTCTCACTTTATGCTCAGGAACCCTCTCTGGGTTTGAACAGAAGCCAGTTTGGACACAGAGAGAGAGAGGGGTGTGTGAACACATCTTCCCGACTTACATCTTCAGGTTGACGAGGCCCTGTGATCCCAGCCTCGCACAGAATCAGGAAAAGGATGGGCGGCGGCAGCCACGAGAATGGGCCACCCTGCGGCCTCCCCGTTTGGCCGCAGCACAAACCCCGGCTCAGGTCTCCCCGGCTGGCCACACACCACAGCGCTCAGGCGGGCTTGGATTCTCTGTGGGGTTGAAGGAAACAGAGGCTGGAGACAGGAGCACGCGGCAGGCTGTCAATCTCCCGGGCACAGACCTTCATTCGCCGACCCAGGACGACCCGAGGGTGCCGCCGGCCCCATCGCTCCCTCAGGAACATGGCAGGAGGACGCCTGGGCGCCCAGGCCTCACGCCCATCAGTTCTCGGCAGCCCCGTGCCCTCCGCGGCCCCGCAAGTGTCGGCAGTGTGGCTTTGAAGACAGATCCAATTAACCAAAGTGATAGAATCTGACCTTTGCGAGATTGTGGTTCTGGCCTTGATTTGCTTGGGGGGTAAATATTTCCTCCTCATTTAAACGTTAAATAGGAAATAAATAACATCTGATGTATTGGGAGTTTCAAAATAAAAACGTTTTAACGTATGGGCCATGTCAACCTCTCCGTTGACAGTGTTTGTACACACATAACAGGCGGACACGGACGCACAGTCCCTCCACGCCAGCAGATCAGTCCCTGAATCACCTCCTGTGTCATGGCCTGGATATGACTCTCTGGCGCTGATATGCATATTTGCTAATGAAGCCGATAGCCCCACAGGCTGTCCGAGAGGGATTTCTCACTGGCCGGCTCCAAGGCAGGGTCACCGTCAAGAGCCCTCCTAGCTGAGCTGCTGGCCGAACAGCCCCACACAGGCTACTGACTCACAGTCAGAGGGAGCGGCCCTCTCCGCCCAGGCGGGCCATGAGAAGGCGCCTGCTGCCTGTGAAGGTCAGGTGTTTATTGTTTTTCAAACACCTTGTTCTCCCTCCAAACCATGAAAACGTTGGGCAAACCCTCCCTCTTGAGGAAGGCCGAGAGGTGGATGTCTGGGTACCTTGTGTCCTCTGTAGCCAGGCCTGGCAGGGCTGCCTGACCCAGCGTCTCACCTGGCAGCAGGCCCTCCCATGGCTGGGAGCCTTGCGCTGTGGGCCGGGCAGGGGAGGCCGAGCCAGGGGCAGGGCTGGCTGGAGGCAGGTCTGAAGTGCACTGGGCCTCGTCATGTGGCTCAGCAGTGTTGGGGGGTGGCCAAGCCCCCTGAGTAGACAAACTATGTCCTCAAAACAAACTGCCCTCATCTGCTTCCACCCGTGCTGTGTGCCACCTGTGATGTCTTACCTGTGCTGTGTCCCCTGGCCCCTGCCCAGTGTGGGCTTCTCAGGACCTCCCTGCAGGGCCGTGAGCCCCTAATTGGACAAGTGTGTGTCTGGTGGGCTGTCATTCTTCCTCCCCAGGCCCCTTCACCCTAACCTTCCCAGGTGTCGCTAGGTGCAGTTGACCTGCAGGGACAGTCCTGGTCTTCAGCGTGGTCACCTGCCCCTCCCACCCCTGCAGACCTCCCCAGGTCCTCCCCGTGGGTGCAGGCCCTTTAGAACCGGACATTTGCCCACCACACGGGGCATTGGGGACTGTCCCTGCAGACTAAGTCCTCCGGTCGCTCCTGAGTTAGTTCCCTTCCTCGGTTTCCCTGGTTCTCGGCAGCCAGCTTCCTCTGGCCTCAGCATCACTGCGCCTGGATGACTGGCAGGTGCAGGTGGGATTCCATTTATCCAGGCTGATGGCCTCCTCACTGCCTTCCAGACCCTGGTTACACAGAAGCCCGCGGCACTCGCGTGGGAACGATGGTGTCTGCTCTTCCATGTGCTGACATACAGCAAATGTTCTGGCGCATTGTGTTTGCCAAACAAATCACGCCGTGGTGCACCGGCAGATGTTCTGCTCTTTCCAAAGTGGCGAGAGCCAGGAGGCCGGAGGCGGGGAGGCGGGGAGGCAGGGACAGTTTCAGATGGATTGTCTTCGCTGTAGGTTGCCTGGGAGTTGCCTAAGGCTTCAGACTTGGGAGCCACAGCCCTGGGAATCTCCTGCTCTGGTTGCCGAGAGCAAGGGGATCACATGTCTTCACCCGGATGTCCAAGGGGTGAAAATGGAGGGGCCTGCTTTGCTGGCTGAAGATAAGCCAGGCCGTTGGACAGATGGGAAAGGACATGGTCCGGAAAGGTGTGCAGGGCCTCGTGGGGACAGCTGAGAAGGAACTCTAGGACCCAGCGGGGTCTTGAGCAGGAGAACAGTGCCTGCCCCGCAGGGGGGTCCTGGGAGTGCTCTGCCTCTCAGACAGCAGTGCCCAGGTGCTATGCCAGGTGGGACCCCAGGTGCTCAGGTGGGTGTGGAGGGGGCTGTGCTCCAGCCGAGGCCAGAAGGATTTGTACAGAGGGCCCTTGGGGTGGGCAGAGCACTGGGCGCCCAGCAGGGAGGGGTCCTTTCCCTCATTCTCCCGGGTGGGGTCTCCTCTGGCCCTGCTGTGTGGGGCTGGCCCTGCCTGGTGCACTTGGGAGAAACTCGGTCACAGAAATGCCTGTAGGGCCAGGACTGCGGAACCTTCTAGGTCAGGAGAAAGCACAGCATCCCCGGAAGGTGCAGGGTAGAGTCACCCTGTGTACGGCTAGGGGGGCTC
>NW_005871303.1:607985-615851 GCF_000147115.1 Myotis lucifugus
CAGCCTGGGGGGGTGGTGGTGAGTTGATGTAGCGAGCAGATGGTTCATGCGCCTGTCTCTTTGGTGCCCAGAGGGGAAGCTCCCAGCGGCCCCAGTTAGGACGGCGGGCAGAATCGGGGGAGCGGACGTTGGGGAGAGAAGTGCCCCGTGCTCCCCCGGAGTGAGAACCAGCAGTCTGCTTTACAGCCCTTTCCCGCCAGGTGGCCCGGCTCCGGCTCCAGGACTATGAGCACCCTCCCATCCTCCTTTAAGCACCTAAGAAAAGGCCCCGATGATCTTCCTAGAAGATCCTCAAAAATTCCCTCCACTCCTGCCCCTGGCCACGCCCGTTGCTTTTGGAATTCAGCCTCCCCTCTCCCCCCCCCTCGCCCTCTAGGGACAAGGTGCCTTCCAAAGCCACAGCCGGGGCAGGGGGACCTCAGGAAGCCCGCTGCTGTGCTGGTTCTCCAAACAACGTTACACAGTCAGCTCCTCTGATGAGGCGTCTCGCAGTGCGGCCGCTCACTCTGAGCGAGCAGGACGGTGCTGACCGCATCCTCGGCCCCACAGTCTGTCACAGCCCTGGGCAGTCATCAGCCGAGAGCAGAGGGCCTGCCACGCATGCCAAGCTCCAGCCGTCAGGGGGCAAGACCGGGCCCTCAGCTTTCTCTCTTCCCTGTCGCCAGGCGGCTGCCGCACGCAGCGCCAGGTCCTCACACAAATTAAAACTCTCCTCGGCCAGCGGCTCTAGGTCTCAAGTGTTCAAAGTGGATTTTCCCAGCAGGAAGGAGAGACATAAATAGCCCAACGCGTTTATGCTCCACAGGGGACTCAAGCTTCGATTTGCTTGGAATTGGGACATTTCAGACTCCCGCCTCCTGTAGCATGAGAAGCGCCACAGCATTGACAGGGCGGGCTGGCCAGCGGGGGGCGCGGGGGGCGCGGGCGTCTGTGCAGGAGCATGCTGGGGCTGGGGCACCAGTCTTCTCATATTCTCTGCAAACCCCCAAACTATCTATCACAGATGCAGCCCAGGCCTGGGCTTCTGAGATCCCTGGGAACCCTGGCACCCAGCGAGGGGGTGTCATTCTGCAAGGGTGTGGCCCTGCTGACTGGAGTGTGGGGCCTTAGCGCCCTCCCCCCCGCCAGGGAAGCTGGGGCAGAGCCCAGGCCGTTCACCCCACAGGGCCTCACAGCCCGAAGAGGCTGGACAGGAGAGAGACGCCGTCCCACTTGTATGAGCCCACTGTGATGGACACCAGGTAGCTGGTGCACTGGACGTACGGGATCATCCAAAGCCTAGCTGTCCACTGCTTTTCCAAAGGAACGTTGCCTGTAGGGAGGCTTCGTGCCTCGGGCTTTTTCTCCCGTCCTCCTTCCTCGTCTTTAATATTTAATCGAAAGAGTGTCTGCCTCGGGGATTTGCAGAGGCTCCGCCAGGGCTGGGTGGATGGCTTCCCAGAAGGGAGCGCCAGACCGCGGTTCCCGAGCACCAGTCACAGGAGAGCCAGGCCCCGGCGGCCAGCGCCAAGCAGCGCCCAGGCCTCGCTCCCGCAGTGCGCTCCATACCCCTCTAGCTCCGCCGCTAATGCATTCCTTACCCAGCGCCCTGGACGTCAATACCTTGCATAGAGGGCCATTACCGCTTGGCAAACGTGCAAGATGGCCAGAGGACGTACCCAGCTCTCTCATTCATAGATAGACGAGTTGTATTTCTGTTCCCGGATGAATATGTATGTCCTTGAGTGAGTGAGTGACTGTACGACTGTACAGAGAGAGGGCCTCTCCACGCTCAGTGCTGGGCCCCGGGGAGCAGGTGGTGCCGGGGCTGGCCTGCAGGGAGCTTCCGTGCCTGCGTGGACAGGTAACGGTCATCAGGTGAGGTCATTACTCATGACAGGAAGAGGCAACCTGAGCCCGTGAGGGGCTGCAGGCCATGAAGCAGGGTGAGGAGCACCTCGTAGGAAACAGGATTTGGTGAGACTGTTGGAGACGAGAAACCCCTAATTCCTGGCTCCCCCGCTGCGCCCTTTAAAATGCGGGGTGGTTGTCAGAACCCCCCAGAGCGTCCCTCCTCCGGGCCTTCGTTTCCCTTCCGTTGTATTCGCAGGATCTTGAGGTCTGTGCTCCGTCTGCCCACAGACCCACTTCCTGTGGCCGGAGGACAGAGACGTGGTGAGCTGGGGTGGGACCCAGCTCTGCAAAGGTCTGGCTTCGGGCGGGACAGCGGCTTTGTCGTTGCTGGGAGACAGTAGCCCTGGGTCTGGTCTGAAGTTTCTGGGCTTTGAAAGGAGGCCACTCACTACCCAGCGGTGGGAAATGGGCACTTTTCCTGGCGAGGCTGATAAGGCTGGTAACGGCCAGAGAAAGAGTTCTCTCCCTCCCACCTTAACGGAACTGGCCGTGTTCTCAATGGAGCAAATAAACCCCAACCCTCACTGCTGTGTCCTGAACAGAACGTTCCCCTCGTCTCCCTTCAGACAGCTGCCCCCGCAGAGGACGACACAGCGGCTGGCTTGGGGGCAGGGCAGCGGGGATTGGGCCTTGGTGACAGTCCTGCAGGGCTGGAGAGGGACGCCACGGGTCTGGGCACTCCGATGGCTCCGGGTCGGCTTTGAGAGCGGCTGTAGGTGTGACTGCACAGAGATGAGGCCGCCTTCTCGGACCGTTTTAAGTGAGCACTGAACGCTGCCACGGGTACTGTGGGTGTCTGCACGGGCCCTGACCGCCACGGGCTGTCTGTGGATGTCTGCAAGGGGCTTGGGGATGAGGGAGGCAGACATGCCCTGTTAACGGGAGAGACCTGGCTACCCAGTTGAGGAAGGACAGACAGAGTCCTGCCACTTTTCCCGTTGACGGGACTGCTCTCTGCTTAGAGCAGAAAGAACGCACCTGCAAGCCCGCTTCCATGGGGCCAGGTGTACCCTGATCGGTGAGCTGCACACAGCTCCACTGGATAACTAGAAAGAGAGGGAAAATGGCATTGGGTGCATCAATTAAAAAAAAAAAAGATGAGTAAAAGGTAAACACGAACTAAAACAGAGAATGCGGCATTTTCCTCTGTTGTGTAGACACTCCGTCCACGTGGCGTGAATAAGAAGTGATCAGTGAGTGGGTGAAGGGATGAATGGTGACCCTCACCGCAGTGTTTCTGGCAGAGCTGAGCCTCCGGACTTCCTGCAGACGTGGTGCTGGGCCAGGCGCGGCCAGGTGTGCGGGGTGTGGGCTGGGGCTGCAGACCCGTGTCTGGACCGCCCACAACCCGGGGCTCCTCCCAGGCCCGGGTTCTCTGTGGGGTCTCCCGGCCCGGCTGGCTCTCACCCACAGCCTCCCGGGTGACGGGGGACTGCGAGGGTCCCCATTCGGAAGGCTGCTGGGCCGGTGCCCACTGCAGGTGCCAGCAGGCCTCGGCAAGGGCAGGAGAAGTGTGGGATCTTAAACACTGAAATTAACGACTCTTTTGCTCTTGAAAAAGCAGAACCTAATTAGCTCCTTGTCAGTGTGAGTGCAGTTGAGGAAGAGGAAAGAGAGGCAGCGGCAGATGGAGCACCAGCCACAGGTGCATTTGTTGAAAGCTCAATTTTCTGCTTCTTCCTGGTGGTCATATTTCTTTCTTCTCCAGAGCATTTCCGCTTACTTCATTTATAATAAATAACCCCTAAGTATGTCCTGTATTTGCTCACAAGACAGAGTCAGAAATCATGAGGAAATGCCACAAAGGAAAAATCTGTCTCAGGAAGGGAAAGCATATATTTTCCTCAGGAAGCACAGCCTGGTGCCCTCCTCGCCAGTGCTGGGTGTCAGCACGTGGGCCCAGATGACAGGGACCCCGCCATACACATGCACACACAGGCACAGACACACACACACACACAAGTACGCCTGCATACACACTAATACATGCCTACATGTGTACACACATGCACACATAGGCACAGACACACGCACACACAAGTACGCCTGCATACACACTAATACATGTATGTCTGTATGCACACTCATACAGACATACACACATGCACACTCACACACATGCACACATGGCTGTACACATAGGCACTCGTGTGCACATGCATGCACATACACATATGCATACATGCACACACATCACCAAATGCAGTTACTTTACACCAGTGATGGCGAACCTTTTGAGCTCAGCGTGTCAGCATTTTGAAAAACCCTAACTTAACTCTGGTGCCGTGTCACATATAGACATTTTTTGATCTTTGCAACCATAGTAAAACAAAGATTTATATTTTTGATATTTATTTTATATATTTAAATGCCATTTAACAAAGAAAAATCAACCAAAAAAAAATGTGTCATAGGTTCGCCATCACTGCTTTACACCAAGAAAGATCTTTTTGCTTGGGGTTATTTTAGCAGGAAATGTCCTAAGAACCGAATCATTGCTTCATCAATGTCCAGTTCTGCTAGGGATTCAGTGGGTGTCCCGTCCCCTTGGGTATGTTGCCCCCATGGGTGTGGACTCAGTGATGGGGTGACCTCCCTGCAGGAGTCCATGAATCCAGAGTCAGGAACATATATGCCTGGGACCTTGGTGTTTCAATACCCTCCCCAGGATTTAGTCATCAGGGGAAACACACAACACACATTTGAAAAGAGATTCAGGTATGAGAACAAGGTGTCTCAGAAACAAAAGAAACCTCGTCAGGAAAGAGGGTTGATGCGCAGGTGGGAACGGAGGGTCCTTGTACATTGTCCTCGGGGGGTGGATGTCCCCCTCACCCCCCACCCCGCCTTCTGCTCTAGCGCCTCATGTGCAAGCGAAACCAAACATGCCCCCAATAGACTGTGACTTCCTTCTCGATCCCCAAGCAGAAGAACGGTCGTAGCAACTCGGAGAAGCCAGGGCGCGCGGGGCAGGTCAGAGGACCCAGCCCTCCAACAGGACCAGGCCGGACGGCGCGGGCCTGGGACCCTGCCCCCCCACCCGGCTTCCTGCGCGACCTGCCTGTCATCCCGGTCACAGAGGCAGCGCGGAGAGCGCCCTCTCCTCCGAATTGGCATCCGGGAGATTTCAAAACCGTTTATGCTGAACATGAATAACAGCCGGACGCGGGTTCCCCCGGCGCTTGGGCTGTGAGTTCCCTGCTATTCGGGCTAATTAATGTACTGAGCTTCAGTTCCTAAACCTAGAATGTTCGGCATGATGCTCCTGAGCCTGCCTGGCTGGCTTTCTGGATGGCCGGGCCTCTCTTTTGGGAGCGGAGACGGGAAGTCAAGGGCAACTTGGTTTGCACGTGATCCTTCACCTCTGGTCGCAGAGGCTCCGCCCTGTGCCCCTCTCGTGGCGCGGTGTCCTCGGGGTCATGGTGTCAGCTGTCCCCCTGACCCTCGCCGAGCCGCCCCTCCCTCCCGGAGCCCAGGAGACTCCCGGCCGCGTCAGGCCTCTGAGGGAAGCTCCCTTCCCTGTGTTGCCCGTGGACTCCTTCCCTGGTGAGTCTCCTTGGTTCTCCTCTCACCTGGTGCCCGGCGTTCAGATCCCGTTGGGCAGAGATGGCACTCTGAGAGGTCAGGGTCCATGCATGTGCCGCTGCGGTGGGAGGACTGGCGGGAGCAGGTGTGAGTCCATGGCCCGAGGCCACCCCGGAGGATACAGATGTTCTCTTAAGGGCAGAGGTGCCACTGCCTCCGGGCTCCCTGAGGGACCAGGGTCGGGCGGCCGTCTCCCTGACACTGAGCCGCGCTCCACTCCGGCTCCCCGCCCAGCGCTCCAGTCCCCCGTCCGGGTCTGCGTCGGCCTTTCAGTGGCCCGAGCGCTCCCAGTCTGCGCGTCTCCTGGAAGCGTGTATGTTTAGGATCCTAACGTGGCCGGTTTTATCTCCCATGTTTGGCTGCACACTTTGTCCCATCGAATGCTCTCTTCTGCATGTGGCTCTGCTGTCCCCCACCTGGAACGGGAGGCTGGTGCCCCTAGTCTCCCCCTTGAACCTGGGGGGATGGTGACTCGCTTTGCACCAGAGAACATGGATTCAGTCACCACGTAAGGAATTCGGCATCTAAGGCAACCCTGCGGGAAATCCGAGAGCCACCAGAGGCTCTGGTCTAGCGATGGGCCCTCACATGGGACGGGGGTGGGGACACACAGAGAGACACAGAGACATAGAGAGACAGAGAGAGACACAGAGACAGACAGACAGAAACAGAGAGACTGAGACACAGAGACAGAGAGGTACAGAGACAAAGAGACAGACAGAGACAAACAGGGAGAGCCAGAGAGACAGACAGAGACAAACAGGGAGAGCCAGAGAGACAGACAGAGACAGACACAGAGGACAGAGAATGAGGATCAGAGAGAGACACCCACCAAGGGCCGCTCACTGCCCCAGATGTGCCCCTGGAAGCCGAGAAAAAACACCCAGCCAAGCCCGTTCCATATTCCTGACTCACACGGCTGTTAGGAAGTGCAATGGTTGTTTGAAATCACCAAGTTTTCAGATGGTTCGTACACAGCCACAAGTAATGACAGGACATGCACCGCAAGAACCAGAGATCCTTACGGTCTGAAATGATAATCGGCGCCTCCCCTGCCTGAGGCGGCCAGGGAAATGTTTCCCACATTCTGTCATTTCCGTTTCTGAGGGGAGCTCTTCGGAGACAGTGTTCCACTCACGTCACAGAGGCCACAAAACGCTGCGTGTCGGAGCCACTGCTGCTCGGAGCGCAGAGGTTGGTGGGGGTCAGAGTATCAGAGACTGGCCAGTTAGTGGGCGTCTGTGGCCGCCTCCAATCACAGAGAGGCTTCAGAGGCCACGCCCTCCCTGACCCCCATCACCCGCCGCCACGCCCCTGCGAGCCGCCTCTTTCATCCTCTCTCAGGGTTCCAGGAGACGGTTTAGGGTTCTTCTGTGTAGAAGTTTGGTCTTGCTGCCATGGCTCATGGGTAAGCCCTGTATTAGCGCAACAAGTAAGAACACAGACCGTAGTGTGAGCACTTGTCCTGGATGACGGAATGGCCCTTCCTGGTGACCACCTGACCACGATGGCATGTACCTACCTGGAACCCCAGGCCGCGCTCTCACACAGCCGGTCCCCACTCCTCCCAGCTTCATGGACACATCCACCATCCAGCATCCCGGACGCCATCTTCACGCAGGTGCGCCCCGAAGTGAGAAATGGCCTTGATTGAACAGCCAGAGCCCTCCATCCTCAGCTCATCTGAACCCAGCGGCTTCCCTCCGCTGGAGTCCTGATGACACAGGCCTGCATTCATGTTCCTTCAGTGGACGCTCACAACAGAGCCCCACACTCAGGAAACTGAGAGGTCAAATATTGTGTGTAGAGAAAGGCTGTGTGGCCACAAAATTTTTATTGAAAAGCCCTTTACAAGTCCTCTCTGTGCTTCGGGCATGCCCAGAAGGTACGCAATGGTACCCTCCCCCGAGTCAGTAACCGATAACGCAAACTCATATTCCCAAACGCCTCTCCCCTGACACCTGCTTCGCGGCTGGACAAGCTCCCCACATGGCGCCTTTCGGATCGGACCCCACAACCCAGACCCTGGTCACGGCGTCGGCAGCCAGACATCCTCCTGTTGAGACGGGTCTGGGGTTCCTCCTCGTGTCCAGTCGGGGACGGGCAGGTCCTGGGGTTGGAGCTGATGGAAGAGCTGACCGTGAAGACAAACAAGAAAAGTGGAGAGAAATCTACACGTCAAATGAAAGTGGGGGGAATACTCACTAATGCCCGCTTCCCGAGTCTGATCTTCACGCTACGTTACAACGGCAGAGCTCCACGCTACATACACTCGTCTGAAGCTCAAAGTAAAGAAAGCGTCTGAACTCCACACTACCGTACACCGTCTGAGCTCCCCAATACGTTCCCCGTCTGAACTCCAGCTACGTACAACGTCTGAACTTCGCC
>NW_005871303.1:616333-635344 GCF_000147115.1 Myotis lucifugus
CACCGCTAAAAAACACGTTGTGAGATCCACAGCCTATGATACACGGTCTGAGCCGCAAACATAATAAACCGTTTGAGCTTCACCGTCAATATCCGTTTTGAGCTCCAATCTTAGGACACCGTGGTGAGCTCACGCTCAATACACCGTGTGAGGCTCCAGGCTACATACCCGTCTGAGCTCCCACACTACATACACCGTGTGAGCTCCACGGTACGCACACGGTCTGAGCTCCACCGCTACGATACCCCTCTGAGGCTCCACGCTACATACACCATCTGAGCTCCCACGCTACATACACCGGTCTGAGCTCCACGCTACATACACCGTCTGAGCTCCACGCTACATACACCGTCTGAGCTCCACGCTACATACACCGTCTGAGCTCCACGCTACATACACCGTCTGAGCTCCACGCTACATACACCGTCTGAAAATGAAATGTGGGAAGCATGCGGCCCGGAGCCCGGCCGACCTGCAGGTTAAGCAGATGCAGGGTCCCGCTCCCTTCTTCCTCGGACCCCAGGTGCACTGATCACTGTGCAAAAGCTGCCTCTCACTCCTCCAGCCTTCTTCATGCCGCCATCGGAACGCCGCATCATCGATAAAAAATGTGTTTTTTAGAAATTGCTTAAGTTATGAAATTTAGCCCAAGTCCTTAGGAAAATAAATGGGCTACATCTAGCCAATTAAAAATGTTCAATAGTTAATTTCAAGGGCATAGTTAATCAATTTCAAATGGGCCGTGATTAAATGTACACTGTTATTCAGCGTTGCCCAACTTTTGCATGAACTCAATTTATTTTACTGCTTAAGTCTTCAGTGACCTCATTTGTTTTAATTACTCCTGCTTCTACATTAATTAGTTATATTTTAATATTTATCTTTAAATTTTAAAAGTTTCTTCTCAATTTTTTTTAACCAGGTAAAAAATCACTTCCCTGTACTTTTCCTCTCAGGCCCGTATTTTTCAAGAAATCAAATGAAATAACTTGAGTCATTCGTCTCAATTTACTTTTAAAAAGTTTAAACGGCAAGAAATGAAAAGTCATAGATATTGTGTTCATGTGAATTCACATGTAAATGATCATATCAGTTTCCCACTTATTGCTTAGGGAGAGAAAATCTTATAAAAACCAAAGGGAAGTTTACATCAAAGTCGGCCAAGACCACGCTGCTGGTCTCGTTGTCGGAAATATTTTATCCTTAATGTTCTCAGGGTCATGCACTCCTCCCCTCAGCCTGACTCGAGCCTTGGGCCGCTGCAGGTGGGTGAAGACGAGGTCGGCTTCCTGCGGCTGCTTCTGGCTGACCGTCCCTTGCGTCTGGGCCAGCACTGCCCCCACGCTGGGAGTGTCGCTCCTCAGTCCCGAGGGTGACTCCATGCTCATGGTGACAGTTCACCTTGTCTCCGTGTATGACTGCTGGGTCCCCAGACTCCATCCTGGGGCCGGTGCCAGGGAAGGGACTTCATGTTGGAAGCCATGCGGCCAGCAGCCCCTGGCTCAGAGGGGCTGGACCCCAGCACGGTGCCCTCTCTGCTTCCTGGTCATGCCAGTCAAACAGGCTCCAGTCAAAACTCTGCCAGCGCGTCCCAGCGCCGCCATCCCAGTAGGGTGCCTGCCCTTCCGAGCACCCACGCCGGCTGGCCTTCATAGTCACAGTCCACAGCCGGCATCCCAGGGACCCTTGGCACAGCTCGGGGGGCTAGCACCCCCTTGAAGGAAAGGTGGAGACCTGCGAGGGCACAGGCCGCCTCCTCCTGCTCAAGGCTTCGGCCAAGCCTGCCACTTCCAGGAGCAGCCTCTTCATGCACCTGCTTTGCAGGGGAGATGCTGGGTGGGGGCAGCCACGCGATGGGGCTCAGAGCTCAGGGGGAGAGGGTGTGGCCCCAGGTTTCTGTGTGTGAGTCAGACGCCGGGGCACTGGAAACAGCAGCACCCCTGCCGGCTTCCTCTGGTCCCCTGTCCCCTCACCTGCCACCCTTCCAGCCCCTGACCCCCCGCAGGGCGAGTGTGCAGCCCCAGAGCTCACAAGTATTCTTCACCAGGTGCGTGGCCATGCAGACGGGCTCCCCGTGGGATAACTAGTGACAGGAGCACCTTCTCCATCGAGACGCTGCGCTGGTTGTTTTTCTTTTAATGAAACATTGTGACAGTGGAACTGGAATTCACTCTGCCACCCGCCTGCGCCCAGGCGGGCATCGGCATTTCAGAACAGCGAGTGCGTGAGTTCCAGTGCGGCGTGCGGGAGAAACCCATGGGCAGCGGGCGCAGCGACCCAGAAACCAGCGTCTGCAGACGAGAATGCAAGGCGCTGCGGCCCAGAGAGGGCGTGTGAGGTGACCGGAGGTGGCGGGGGGGGGGGGGGGAGGACTCGCCGGCATTGCCAGTAGGGCCAGAGCCCTCCCCGAGCTGAACGGGAGCGGAGAGCAGGTGCCAGGACACACAGATGCTGAGGGTGCTGACCAAACACTTGACCAGGACGTACTGTATGAAAATGACAAAGTGCCCAGTGTCCGTGGTCACGGGAGATGCAAGTTAGAAGCACAGGGGACCCGAAGGAAAAAGGCCGGGTGAGGCGGCGACAGCGGTGAACGGCGGGGACACCTGAGGCCCTGGGCTCTCGTGAGTGGAGGGTGAATCGGTGCGACGCTTTGCAGAACAGTTTGGATTGTCCACGAGAGCTGGTCAGGTGCACGCCATGCCGCCCTGCATTCTCTTAGGTGTCAGCACACAGAGAGCGTGTGCGCAAGACACGGGCAGGGCCGGCCCCACAATCGTCTTCAACGTACACACATAGGCATGCGCACACACACGCACACACACAGATATCCCCACACAGCACACAAACATAGAGACGTACACACAGCACACACACACACACACACACACACACACAGATATATCCACACACACAGATAACCCCACACAGCACACACACACAGATATATCCACACACACAGATATATCCACACAGATATCCCCACACAGCACACACACACAGATATATCCACACACACAGATATCCCCACACAGCACACACACACTGACATACCTACACACACACATATACCCGGGATCAAATGCCACGTTTTCACCAGCTCAGTCTGAAAGGCATCCCCAGTCTTGAGCAAGAGGCTCCGCGCTAGGGCGCTGGCAGAAACTCGATGGAAACCTACTGCACTACCCGGGACGCCATGAGGGGGAGGGGCCGGCGCCCTCCTCGGCCACATGGGCAACTAGAAATCCAGTTTCTATGACAGGCACGTCCCTCATGCAAATTAGCTTTCGTTTGGCATGAAAGCAGGGGCTCGGGGGTGACCATAAACTCGGCTGGATTCTGATTGTTTCCTGGGTACTCAGGCTGCCTTTCTGTTTCAGTAATCGCTTCCTAATTATCTTCCAGTTGCTAAATAACACTTCGCTCAGTTTATCAAACAGAACTCTGTAAAGCACCTCCTGAAGGCATTATCGGCATTTGGTTCTGATCACGCCACCCAGCAGGACGGGGCCGACAGCCTCGGTCACGTCTGCGCCACGTGCCCGATCTGGCAGCGGCTTCTCACAGCAGATGCCGGCCGACTGGCAGGGAGCCGACGCCCCGCGGCCCCAGCCACGTGCTGTTCTGCGAACCTGATTCAAAGCATAGACAGGCCCTGCGGCTGCAGCTCTGACGTCTGACGACCGTGCACGGCGTCATTCTGCCCTGACCACAGGGCAAAGCTGCACAAACGGGGGAGGGGTGGCCTGGCTCTCACCCAGCAGAGAAGGGAGGTTGCAGGCAAACCTTGACACCTGGAGGGATGGTGGGTCCAGAGAACGAACGAAGCCAGGGTCCACGTCCGGGAACAGAGGCCAATGGGACCGCAACTGGAAGGGAGATTTGCTGGTGATTTTGATGAACTGCTGGAGCCTCACTGGTATGAGTGAGACATTCCTGGGGCTACAGTTTTAGGGGGCACACCTCCATGGGTCTTACCTCCAGGAACCTCCCACATTCTCATACAGAGGAGCCAAGAAAAAAATCCTATGGTTCTAAAAGGGGAGAAGAAGTAACCATATCCTATATAATAAAAGCCTAACATGCTAAGTGTCCGGTTGTCCGGTGGTCCATTCAACCAATCAAAGCATAATATGCTAATAATATGCTAAGGCCGCTCAACTGCTCGCTATGACTTGCACTGACCACCAGGGGGCAGACGCTCCAACTGGTAGGTTAGCTGCTGGGGTCCGGCCAGTCAGGACTGAGCAAGACGGACAAGACACGCCCTGGAGCCTTCCCATGATCCCTCCCCAGGTGGCCAACCTCCCATGTCCCTCCCTGGCCCCGATCGATCTTGCACTGGTGGGGTCCCTTGGCCCGGCCTGCACCCTCTCTCAATCAGGGCTGAGGGCCCCCTTCCCTGAGTGCATGAATTTCGTGCACCGGGCCTCTAGTAGAAATATATGTCAGGTTGTTGGCCCATTTATAATTGGACTGTTTGTTACTTTGGGTGTTGAGTTGTATGAGTCCTTTATAAATTTTGTATATTAACCCCTTATCAGATGTACCATTGGCAGCGATAGTCTCCCATTCAGTGGGTTGCCTTTTCGTTTTGTTGATGGTTTCCTTTGCTGTGCAAAAATCTTTTAGTTCGATGTAGTCCCATTTGTTTATTTTTTCTTTTGTTTCCCTTGCCCGAGGCGATATATCAGAAACAATATTGCTCCGAGAAATGTCCGACATTTTACTGCCTTTGTTTTAAAAAAAATTTTTTTATGGTTTCAAGTCTTAACTTTTAAGCCTTTAATCTGTTTTGAGTTTATTCCTGTCCATGTTGTCAGAAGGTGGTCTAGTTTTATTCTTCTGTGCACCTATCTGTCCAATTTTCCCAGCACCGTGCACTGAATAGACTGCCTTTGTGACCTATCTTTGAAGTCTGAAGTGATGAGCTCTGCGTGTCCTTAATCAGCCGTGCATGACTCAGGCCCCTGTGCTCGTACCTGAAGCTGATCCGTTTCGCATCCGTCTCATGATGGGAAACGGGCACCGGGCGCGGGGGCAACACGCGGCCCTTCTGGGGATGCGCCTCCAAAGCATCACAAAGGCTCTTGGCGCCGGAGACGGAGCCTCCGCGTAAGCAGGCGACCGGGGCCTTTTACAAGCTGCTTCCAGACAGCCGTGCCCACAGCCCCAGGTCTTTCAAAGGGCTCGGGGTCGGGGGGGAGGGGGCGTATAATGGTGCTTCTCCCACATCCACCGTCGGGTGCCGAGCTGAAGCCACAGAGAAACCGACCTCAGGGCGGAAGGAGCCAGGTGACACCAGGTCACGGAAGGTCGCCCATCCCATGTGAAACGTGGGATGATGATTAGCTGAGAGAAAAAGCCAGAAACACTGGCCTTCAACATGAACTAATCCGGACCTATGTTTCCCCCAGAACCTCGAAAAGTACCTTCAAACGCCTGGAAAAACAGCAGCGAGCCTTTGAAAAGAGCAGAGACTGTCTCCCTTCCGTCCCCTCCCAGCCAGCGGCCGGCAGTGAGGAGGGTCTGCACGTCAAGGAGGGGGCCCCACGGGAGGGGCAGGGCCTCGCCAACAGGGGCTGCGGACCCCCCGAGGCAGCGGCCCACACTGTGAACTTGCAGGACACGGGCCTCAGCTCTGCGAGAATTCAGCCGTTCTCAGCACCAGCGGGCGGTCAGGCATGCTGGCACACAGGCTTGTTTTATGTTTTGTTTTGTTTTCATTAAAATGTTGTTTTTATAACTCAAAGTCCATTCTTGTCCTGACTTCTGCTCTTGAGCGGTCTGCCACCACCCTGCAGGCCAAGCCTCACAGGGGCCTCATGTGCGCACCTGCTGGCGTCACTGCCCCACCCCCCCCTCCCCTCCTGCCCGGGATGTTTCCAGCACCTGGCAGATGGAACATTAAAATTTCACCCACGCAAAGGCTACTCTACAAAGACGGCGCCTGCCCCACAAAAGGCTTGCGTTTGCACACCAAGAAAATCGATCATTTCATGAAGCTCAGCCTCCCATTTCAAGGCTGTTTTGCTGATTTTCTACGGAACAGGCCCCAGCAACCCTGCACCCCCCACCACCCTGTCCCTCCTGGCAGAGAACAGCAGAAATCCTGGAGCCTTGCGAGCGAGCCTGAGTTTTGGGGCCTCGTGCCCGGCCACCCGACAGGCGGGGGACAGCCCCGGCCCTGGTGCAGGTCAGGATGGTGGCAGAGCGGGCTGGCACCACTGGGCAGACGTCTGGCTGCGGCCGCCCTTGGCCATTCCCCACGACTTCAGCCCTGGACAGAGAGGGAACAGAGTCTGTGCACAGGACACATTGAAGCAAATCGGGCCACAGAACACCCCGAGCAGGTGAGGGAGGGAGTGGATCGGTCGCTAATCGGCTGCAAGGACCCTTTGTGTCCTTGTCTTTTGCCTAAAGTAACAGAGGGTGGCCCTGGCTGGTGTGGCTCAGTGGATAGAACATTGGCCTGCGGACTGAAGGGTCCTGGGTTCACTTCCCGTCAAGGGCAAGTACCTTGGTTGCAGGCTCCTCCCCGGCCCGGGCATGAGGCAACCAATCGATGTGTTTCTCTCACATTGATATTTATCTCTGTCTTTCCCTTTCTCTAAAAATCAATGGAAAAATAGCCTTGAGTGAAGGATATAAAAGTAAATAAATACATAGATAAATAAATAAATAAAGTGACAGAGGGTGCGTGTGTGAGCTGTTACCTCTAATGTCCCCCTGAGAGAGAGAAGGGAGGAGGCAGGGGGCGTGGCCTGCCTGCTGGACTTCAGTACAGGCGGCTGTGCAGGGGCACCCGCCCCCTGCCAGGGTGCCTGAGCCGCATACACCTGCTGCGCCTGGAACACACTCACAAGCCTCACCGCAGCCTGCACCCGGCACAGGAGGTGCCCTGGGCTCTGAGCCCTGTGCACAGTCTTCCTTGTTCTCGGCCATTACTGCCCATGACCCCTGCCCTCTCGGGTGAAAATCATTTCCATGGACCCAGATGCGTCCCTCAGCCCGAAGAGGACTGGCATCTTTCGACTTTCGTCTCATTCTTCCTTTTTGGAAAGTGTGTCCACCCATCACCCATCAAAGACAGTTACGGCTCTTTGTGGTTGCATTTTTCTCTACAAAGTGTCCCTAAGCTGCTGTGGGCAGGGGTTTGGCGGGACGAATGGCACTAGGAGAACTCCAGTTGCCCATTTGGCAATGGCCTCCGGGCCCAGGCACGCGCTGAGGGAAGACGGGCACGGCCACGCGGGGGGAGGAGCTGAGCTCCCGCGCCCACCTCCGCCGTCAGTGAGCGGCATGGAGCTGTTTCTGAGGTGAAGGATGGGGGTGCACGAGACCATGACACCCGTGAGTACCACTGAAATTGTGGGGTTCCAAATAGACTGGAGGCAACACCATCTCCCCACACGTGAGCGCGGACCAGACTGGGCCCTGGATTCCCCTGCGTGCGCCCCTGTCTCGGCCGGACGCCCGCTGTGTAAAGATGCTCCCGGAGCCCCGACTGCTGGCAGCCTGCACTTCCCTGCTCCTCACAGGAGCACAATCCATTTGTGGATTCCTCGACAGAAACACTAACGAGATCTCATCTTCATTTATCCGCAGTAATTGTCATCTGCTTTGGGAAGTCCCGTGGTTGTGGGGAGTGATGCGTTCAGATGATGGGTATTTCTGTGCAGGGCCCGGGGAAGTATGCAACCACTCCGGGGAAGTGCCCCCGGAGCTCACTTCCTTACCTCGCTTGTCTTTCCACGTCTGCACTGCTGCTCCCCCAGGCTCTGGGCCTCCAGGTGAGGCCTGGCCACGCCCGTAATCATTTCCGTGTGTAGGAGGCAGTGCACATGCATTTCACGCAACAGATGTTTACTGATCGTCTAAGACTTTGTAAATGCGTTCAACAAATGTTTATTGTCACCTGCGATGTACCAACCAGTACACCTGCCTCTTCCTTGAATATTCCAACAACGTCCGCACGACAGGGCCTTTGCACTCACCGCCCCAAGGCTGCAGGGCTCAGGAGTCCATGAGGCCTCCCTGCACCTCCCCCCACTTTGGAATAATAATGGTTAGTTACTGCCCAGTAATTAATCCTAAGGAGGCACCATCCTTTTATGCTTCTCCTCCCTTATTGCTGGTCATTTGGGTTGGTTGATGGAGTGTGTGTGTGTGTGTGTGTGTGTGTGTGAGATATAACACTATTATGAGAACCCTGGTCATTTAGTTATTCTGTACCCTCTCAAATTAGCTTCATAGGATTCCTAGACATGGAGTTACTTGGTTAAGGTCTAAGCTTTTGATGTGTAGAACACATACGAACCACCTCATTAAGTGAAATGTCAGGATACGCCCTATAACATTAGCTATAAGGTTAGGTTTATAAGAGAAAATACACACTCTGCATAGAGACAAAGCCAGGAATTGCTTTCAGAGGCCACGCAGCATAGGACATGGGCCCCTTTCCCATGGGTTGGGTGGTGGGTTCATAGGTGGTAAATATATTATTTTTAAAAGTCGACTGGCCTGGATCATCTTTATGTCCTTTATGGCTTAAGGGTGCTGCTATGCTCTGTCGTTTCACGGGTCCTTAGGTTCATGGCTGTGCTGTCGTAATGTTGGGGACGATGGGCAGGAAAGGCTGGTGGCCGGCAGGCCGGGAGAAGGAATGAGTCCTGTGAACGACACACTCCTGAAACATCGGCTGGACAATTGAATTTTGAAAACCGAGAGATGAATAAACACAGAGCTCTCAGGACGGGAGGGCTGCGCTGAGGCCGGCCCACCCCTCACAGCGCGGATGATACACACTTGTGAGAATTGCAGCGATGCAACAGCACATCTTATGAGTCAACAACAACAGTCAAAATAATACTGCCAGCGCTCCCAAAGGCGGGAGCCGCGGAGACGTGTTGGGGCGCGGCCTCCTCTTCCGAAGGTGACTCGGGCGTTACCGAGCGAATGGAGCCGCTCTCTCCGCGGGGGACTCACACCGCAGTCTTTCCCAGAATGTCTCTCTTTCTTTAAATCTCAGGAATCCTGCATGAAGCAAAGAGGAGACGTTCACCTAAAAAGAAGCCGTTTCCTCGGTTTTACCTCTTTCATGTTTTATTCCATGCAGGTCAAATAAAAATTAATACAACGTATTAAAAAGCAGTGACGATTGCAGTAACATTTTATTTAATACTCATTTTTATTCTAGCTGTATGTAGGTAGAAAATCTGCCTTGATGAAAATATATTAATAAATGTTATTAAGAGCTTTTAAATTTGGGATTTTTTTTTTTTTGCCCTTTGAAGAGTACTCTTCCACATTTGTAGAGCAATTGTAATAATAATAATAATGATAACAACAACAACAGCAGCAGCAGCAGCAGCCGCTGATGCTCGTTTGCAACTCCTTCTGTTCCCAGCTGTTCTTGGTGCTGGTCACCCTGCATCTCTCTCAACCATCAGAACAACCCCGGAAGCAGATCCCAGCTACAGATTCGATCAGCGGGAAGAGAACGTTTACGTCGCTTTCCCAAGATCACGTTCAGAGTCAGCTCCTGCCCTCTGGGCTCCTCCACTCCTGGCTGGTGTCACTTTTGTCTTGTAGGTTCATGTGGCTGCAGTGGTGACTCTATGAGTTTTGGGGGGACCATCTCATGTTATGGATTTTGCCCACACAATGGGGGTGCTGTCTGGGGTGAGCCCCACATACCAAAGCCGAATGAATGGACATTCCCTCATCCACAGGCACCACGGACAGGATTCAGTCAACGGGGTGCTAAGATACTCACAGAGGAGCGTGTGTGGGGGGCAGAGGGGGCGGGGCCGGGGGGAGGCATAGTGGTCCTGAGAACACGTGGATTGTTGCTGCTCCATTGCTACTGTTGCATCTGCGAGAACATCCATCAAAGGAGCAGAATGAACCCAGCGCTTCTTCCCGCCTGAACACCACGGAGCCGGTTAGAACCAGTCCCGCTGGCTGGCCCCACCGTGTCTGTTTGCTTTGTGAAGCCAGAGAGAAGGGCCGCTGGACCTGCACCAGTCACCTCCTCAAGCCATGCCCTCCAACCCTTCCTTCCGTAGAGGGAGAGCCTGGCAGTGCTCCGCGGGCGCACAGCCTCCCACCGCCCTCCGCAGAGCTCGCCCATGGACAGTGACCGGTCCTCCCAGTGTAATTCCTCCCCTCGTCCTGTGTATGGACATGGCATCCAATCAAATCCTAAAAGCAGCGCAGCTTGGCGATCAGAAGTGGTGGGTTCCAATCCAAACTCGGCCGCTCGGGAGCCGTGCCATTGGGTGGGTCATCTCACACCCTGGACCTCACTGTCCGTGGGTTTAGAACGGGGCCCAGCGCTCTGCCGCCCACAGGGTTAGGGATGAGAAGGGGACGGGGATGGGCTCTTGGGGAGGGCACAGTAGAGGCAACTTCTTTTTAAAAAAATATTTCTATTGATATTACAGAGAGGAAGGGAGAAGGATGGAGAATTAGAAACATCAATGATGAGAAACATCGATCAGCTACCTCCTGCACGCCCCCTACTGGGGATCGAGCCAAACCGGCAAGGGCAGTAGAAGTCAACTTTTAATCTTTCATCCCCTTCTGCCCATAGAGTAAAAATCACTGTGCAAGGTGTATAGCTGCCCTATTTTTTGTTGTTTTAATTTTTAAACGGACAGTAGAGATTGTAAAGAATCGGGACCGCCATTTATGGAGCAAGATTCAGACAAGACTCAGACCCATCTCCCTCCCTCCCTCCCTCGGGGGGTGATGGGGTAGCCAGGTGACCTTCACACCCCTCTGTTCTCACCCATAAAACACATGGACCATGGGAGCGCCCACGGCTGGAGCGGTTGGACACTGAATTGAATAATTCATGCTGAAACGTAACACATGCTGAGTGTCCACTAAATAGTTATTATGGCTCCTACCCTCCCCCGAGCCTGAGGGCCGTGTTACAGGAAGACGTGCCCACGTTTCCCGGGCGGTGGGCAGCGAGGAGACGCCGAGTCCTTGGCTCAGCGGGTGGGAGGGTTGTTCTAAATGGTGCTGCCCTGACGGACGCCTCTGAGTGCTCTCTCCAGACAGGTCGGCAGATCAGTCCGCTGGGCCTCGGTGGTAATAAGCACCTGTCGGCCCCAGCAGCCCTGCGGGTGCCTCGCTCCCGAGATGAGCGATCAACCCGCTACTTTAAAATTAGCCGGCGGATGACCCCTCGGTGCCGCTGTGTGCAGGGAATGCCGGCATTCACAGGTCCCGGGAGCGACGGTGAGGGTCCCCGTTGCCCACCTAAATGCAGGGGTTGGGGGCTCCCACAGCCCTGGGAGCTCTGAGGAGAAACGGCAGGTGTCACCGAGTCAGGTGGGGGAGGGGTGCGGGCTGCCGGCGGTGTGATCCCCATGCGGGTGCACCTTGCACGTGGGGGCTCCTCACCCCGGAGGCGCAGGGACAGGACGATGCAGGGAGACCGGGAGCATGAAGGGCAGATTTGTGCAAGTTACTCGGGCGGCGGGGGCGACGACCCCGTGGACGTGATCATGAACTTGTATCTGATGGCGGCCGTGGTAACACAGCATTAGCCCTGCCATCCGGATGCTGCGTCCGGCTAACGGGAGCCCCCAGAGCAACCGGGAGCTGGGAAAGACAGGCAGAGCAACACAATATGTCTCCCTCGGCCCAGGCCCTCTATCCTGACCCAGGTTTTTGGTTTTCATGGCCCAGAGTGAGGATTTAGAAAAGAACTTTGGAACTTGCTGTTTCCTTGGGCTGCAGGCAGGGAGACGGATATCGGGGTGCTGATTCCAGATCGCCTTTCTGGCTTCCTCTCTTGCCGCCAGGACAGCCACACGGCCCTCCCGACTGCCCCAGGGGCGGACCGTCTGTCCTGAAACCCGCACGCACAGACGCGCCCGCCCACGGGCTCCGCCGAGCTCAGGCGCCCTCAGGAGAGGCTGGAAAGTGTGGCTCGTCCAGCAACACTCGGCTCACCTGGCTCTTCTTCCAGGAAGCCTCTGGAAGGCTTCTACCTAGAGGATGTGGTCACCTGGCCTTGACCGTGGTCTTCGGGGACAGGCCTTGCCTCCCCTATCCTCCCTCCCCGCGCCCGTGGCCGAGCTGGGCTCCCAGTAGCCGTCCCGTGACTTTCTCCAGATAAACACGGACAGACACCGAGCGAATGGAGACCCGGGGTGCCATAGCGGACCCTGCTTTCCACCTCATCGTGTGTCTTCCCGACCCGCGGAAAGGACCTCAGGAACCGGCGTTAACAAAACAGTGGCTCAAACAGCCCTCGTGAGGAAGATCCGGCCTCTGAGTTTACACGGAAATGCAATTAAATTAGAGTAAGTACCCACTCAGGATTCAGTCTTCGGCCAAGAATAGAAACCATGATGTAAACAAAGATGTATTCCTATTTCTTAGGCAAAGCGGCTCTTGTCCCTCAAGGGGTGCGCGTGCCCTGGGAGGGGCCAGGCCGCGCCAGGCAGAGCTCACCAGAGAACCTCGAATGGGCGCTGACACTCGGAGATGAAGGGCGGAGCGAGAGCTGCTGTCGCTGCCACCAACGGTGCAGGCCCGGCACCCACTGGCCCTGCTGGAGGCCTAGCCAGCCACCATGCAGTCCACCTCGGCTCCTTCCGATGCCACGCACACGGCTGCATGCTCCCTGCAGGGCCAGGGGACACACTGTTGCACTGAGAATAGGCATAACGATCGCCTTTCGTCCCAGATTTATGCCCTTGGTCTTGTTCCTGAGCTCAGCTCAGTTTCAAGCGCGCCGGTAGCCAACGGAGCACAGGCCATCATTTCCCCTGCGGCTCCCGCGTGGCTTCAGTGGTCAGCAAGCAGACGTCCGCTGCCCTTTCCAAAAGCAAAGGGAAGTCAGCTCTGACGCGAGATTTATTCAGGATCCCACGCTCACCGTTTAAGGAGGCGGAAGGATTTCCATGAGGCCAGAGGCTGTTGATCCTTTGGGAAGAGCCTTTAAGCTCCGCTGTGGACAGACGGCCGGTCACACTCTCGGGAGACGTGGTGCCTTTGAGAGGGTGTCCTTTGGAACAAGAACCCACGAGGTCTGTGCCTTCACAGGGGCTCAGGGATCCTGCAAACTGCAGGAGAGAGGAGAGTTAGATGAGTTTGCGAGAAATGGATTTTAGAGATTCCCACGTTGTGTGGAGGAAATGGTCCCTTTGCCTCCTTCGGTGGGAGGGAGAGAGGCGTTCTCTAGGTATGTGTTTAGCCTCCAGTCACGACCGGATGATCTGTGCCGTATAAGCACAGCCGGAAATTTAACGCTGCGCACGCATCTCTTTGGAAATGCTATTTCTGCTTCTTGGAGCTCGACATGGGGCCCGGCGACATTAGCCGCGCATTCGATCTCTTCTTCACTCCGAGGCTGCGCTGGGATAATCGTCGCTCTGCCCGGGAGAGAAATAGCCCAATATATCTGGCCCGGGAGCCCAGGGGACGGGAGCCCTGCTAGACACTGGGCTCATCAATGGGAGTTTTATGTCCTTGGAAAATAGACCGGCGAGGCTCAACGCGCGCCGATTTCCCTCGACAAACACACATCTACGGCAGATAAGCCTCTCCGCCCAGAGAGATGACATTTTGCCCGGATCTAAATAGTCTCTGTTTATAAATCTCTTCTATCCGTTTCACGTGGCCATATGGTGCGCCTGCCAGGCCCGAAGGCCCAGGAAGAGCCCCAGTGAGAGGAAGACAGAGGTGTCCACCGAGACGCCACGTGTCAGTAAGACTACGGGGGCCTGCATGGGAGATGTACCTCCCATAGAACCAACAACCCCATTAACAACACTTACATTAGACAGTGAGGCAATGTGGGCTCTTAAGTGAAGACATCCAGAGGGGCCCTGGACTGCCTTCCTGATCTCAGAGAGGAAGGGAGAGGGAGAAAGAGAGAGAGAGACATCCATGATGAGGGAATCATTGATCAGCTGCCTCCTGCATGCCCCACACTGAGGATCCAGCCTGCAACCCGGCATGTGCCCTGACCGGGAATCAAACTGTGACCTTCTGGTTCATAGGTGGACGGTCAACCACTGAGCCACGCCGGCCGGGTCTGGACTGCGTTCTGATTTGCTGTCCGGATTCACCAAGTTCCAAGGGCCAGCGTTCCCACGGACTATTCATTAATTACACATGTCATTTGCGCCTGAAAGTGTCACACACCTGATTCTTTACGTTCACCAGAGCCCAGCCTCCCACCGCCACCTCCTCCCCACCCCCAGCGCATTGCCTGTGCGGGGGATGAGGGCGGAGAGGTCGGTAGGTAACGGCAGTTAGTTACTTATTCATTTTTATGGCTTTGTTAATGAGCACACTTTCTTGGTAATGATGTCTTTATGTTTTCCTCGACTGCATTGCAATGGGCCATCTTAGACATGAGGAGCGCTGAAGCTGACGTATTGCAGGTCCCACCTAAAGCAGCTTCCGTCTTGGGCAGAGTGGAGGTTTATATAACGCTCTTGGCCACAAGCAAAACTTTTGTTCTAAGGGATTTGACGATTCTTTCTCTCTTCCCCGTGAAAGAGGAAGGAATCTTGGGGCATCTCAATTCATCCTCCACTGAGGTGGCCGCTCTCACAATCATTCAGGAAACCTTAGCGTGGCATCTTCCTCCAGTGGACACGGTGCCCCACGGTGTGTCTCCCTCTCTTTCTTGTCCCCTGGGGGTCCACGGGAGCGCATTCTCAGGGTGACAGGGAACCACGGTCTGACCAAGCAGCATCGGGCCGACAACACGTGGCCCAGGGAGGGCTTGAGGCTTTGCATCACGGCTAATCCGCCTTTTCTTTCGGCCTGGGCCTCCGCTCAGATAACCCACCCACACCAGGATCCCACGGAGAACACAGCGTAACTCTCATTGGCAGCAAGCGTTCTTCTGTGGACAGTCCCGCCCGTTCCCAGGACCCTCCTCTCCTCCACAAACCACCCAACAACCACACCTGCTGAGCCGCCCACAAGCTCTGGGCCGCGGGGCTCGGCGCGATATTCCCGGGACTGCGCACAAGTAGGTCAGCGGAGTCTCAACCCGCTCCATTGCCCGGTCTCCATTGCAGTGGGAAGGCTATGCCCCCATCACCTGCACAGTCCCAGCGCCCTGGTGCCACCGTGAGGGCACAGTGACGTCCCTTGGGCCCACTGGCCGTCTGCATGGAATGAGAAGCAGGCCCGCGCGCATTCTTGGGAGCAGGTGCCGGACTCAGCGACAACTGCAGCTCAGGTTCAGGGCGCAGCCAGAGAGCGAGCCGGTGTGCACGCCTGGAAACCCGCGTGCTGCCCGGCACAGCCTGGCCACCCAGCGTCCTGCGAGTCCGTGTCGCTGCGCTTCAGACACAGTGATCCTGCCCTAATGTATCCCAGCCGAGGGGCAGCGGCCGCGGTGGCACGGATTCTGTTGTTTTGAAAGCTGTGTTTGATCACTGCTCAGTACTTCACCGACGCCACTGTGCGGCCCTCATCAACGTGGTGTTTTTTTTCCTCCCAGGCCGCTCCCTTCCAAGTGACGCCGAGAAAGTCACCATGATTTTGACACTAATATCTATTTCTTCTTCGCCGCGTAGCAAAAATGATCTAATTTTTATTGTAAAATTCAGTGGGAATCATAAACGAGCTTCAGATTTCATTCACGCAACTCGGAGAGGATCACCTGCGACAGCTTCTCCGCTCACAAACTGGTGTTTTCCGCGGCTTCCTGTGAGCAGATAGTCAGCAGCTTCCCAGCCCCCGCCGCCGGCAGCAGCAACGTTTTGGACACTGAGCGGAGCCATTGGGAGGGTCCAGAGTTGCAGCCAGAAGGCGCAGGTGGCGCCCACCCCACTGAGCAGATTTGCAGACGCATCAGCTCAGGAGGCACGGGCTTCTTCAGGTCACCGCCACGGTAATGACCCGGAGGCCGCGCCGAGTGCAATAACCGCTCTCTCATCTACTGCCCTATGAAGCCATTTCCAGACTTGTCAGCCCAGAGAAATAGCATTGCAACTCTGTAATTTTGTTTGAATGAACTGCATATTGAAAAGAAGCACCGAGAAGAATATAAGAGGAGTCAGGTGCCCTGGCCCGACCGTGGATCTCAAAGACACAGGGGGCGGGGGCTGGAGGGACTTTGACCTTGGAGCAGGGAGCTGGACAATAGCCTGGCCGTCAGTGGACGCACAGGCGCAGGGCCCAGAATTCAGACCCAACTTCCCCTTATCCGTGGCCAAACTTAGGAGCGGGGTGTTCTCCCCCTGCCCCCCACCATCAGAGCAGCTCACCCTGGGCCCCTCCACCACCCTCAGGCAATGGTCTCAAGGAGGAAGGCCCAGGTGAGCTGGCCCTGGTTGTGCCCCTACCCAGGTAACCAGCTCATTTGTCTCTGTCCCCCAGGGGGCGGGGGGCGGGGGATCCCTGACCTCATGGTTTCCGGTGCACAGTTTCTACCAACAGGAAGTGCCCATGCAATGTGCGGAAGGAAGGAAGGAAGGGAAGGAAGAAGGAAGGAAGGAGGGAGGGAGGAAGGAAGGGAGGAAGGAAGGAAGGAAAGGAGGGAGGGAGGAGGGAGGGAGGGAGGAAGGAATTCTGGCTCGGATTTCAGACCACAGCGGGACTGATGGGATGGGGCGAGCTCCCACTCCATTTTCTCATTGACCAGATGAGTGAGGACTTTAAAACAACCAACCAAACAAAACCTCAAACAATGCAGACATCAGTACAGGCGGGGCCAGCTCCAGTGGTTGGAAGATAATCGACTCAACTGGCCTTTAAAGTCTGGTTTTCGTTAGCACCCACTCACACTCACTGAGAGATCCAGTTCTAAGAAACGGAGAGACACGCGGCCATGTCACCCTTCAGCCGGCCCCACGCAGGGAATCCGAATGGGAATGTGTGGCCTAGAACTGAACCAAGGAGCGCTCACACACTCGCAAGATGGGTGATGTCTTACAGATGACGAGCTTGAGACTGGGGTTCAACAGGGTCCCCCCGCTTATCCCACTTGTGAGTGGAGAGTGGGGGGAAGGGTTCGGGGGAGAAGGGGGTGCAGGAGAGAGGGGAGACAGGCTCTCTCCATCAGGCCACACTGCCCTCATCGTGCCCCTGCCTGTGCCTGTGCCCAGCTCTTCAAACACACGACTAGGATTTGAGTCCTGATTCTGCCTTGAATGTCGCTGGAAAAGCTGCCCAACCTCTTAGAGCCTCACTTTCCACATCTGTGAAATGGGAAGATATTAGCCACCCTTAGAGTTCTGGCCACATGAGAGGAGACAGCAGGTGAGGGGTCCCTAAGGCACCTAATAGGGGGGGGGGCTCCCTACCTGCCAGATTACCCCAGCACTTGCATTTCTCTTTCTCCTGTTTGTGGCCCACATTTGGCATGTCACGAGGGTCGCGATCATGCATTGCGTGCGCGTGCCCGCCCTGCACGCTGCTGCCACACAGGCTGCACCCGTGCGTGGGCGCCTGGTTCGGCCCCAGCCCCAGGCGTGCTGTGAATGTCTACTGACTCAGATAATCAGAGAGGCACCGAGGACTGCGTAGGCAACACACGCAGCCGATTGAAACGCGATCTCCGTCCCCACCCTGGGGGGCTGACGTCAGCCAGATGCCAGCTGGTCTGAAAAAGCGGAGCCACAGAAACGCCAGCCTCTGCCCTATGCCCGTGGGCAGTGGGCTCTGGGCTTGGACGCGCCAGACACTCCCTCCAAGACACTTCCCTCCAGACACTCCGCTTCTGTTGATCAACATTGGCTGTTTCCTGCGTTTGAAATAATTTATAGCCGTCAGGGGCCGGTCAGGGGCCGGTCAGGGCGGCGGCCCCAGCTGTCCTCTTAACGGGCAGAGATGAATGGAAAGAGATGCTAACGAGAGATTGACGTGACCCTCGGAGCAGGAGGCTGCGGAAGCTGCTCTCACCGGGCGTGGGCAAGCGGGGAAGTGGGGACGATGGAAACTTGGAGGCTTGGGAGGAGAGGCCTGTGGAGCAGAGACGCACGTCTGCTCAGCTCGGGGGAGGGGCCCTGAGCTCAGAGGGGGTCCCGTGGGCTGGGACCTGTTGGAGCTCTGACAGGGAGCCAGCTGGCCTGGGGGACACCTGAAGGACACAGGGAGGCTGGCTCACATGCTGGGAGTGTGGCGGGACCAGCTGCTCCGCTGGGAGGCCGCAGAGGGAAACGGGCCGGCAGTCCCCACCCCTGCCCCGTGGAGGACCCGGCTGTGCAGACATGGGGCCCACGGGGCTCTCGCCTGGGACCCCCGGCTGGTCTTACTGTATAAAACACACGGACTTCTAAATCAGGGGAATCAAGTCACCCTTGCATTCAATTCAAAAGACACTTTCCAGGATCCCTGTTACCTGCAGTGGGACAGGGGGACGGGGGCGTTAAAGCTGCTTCTGATATACAAATGGCCCTCTGAACCCAGGAGCCAGAGACCAGAACTTGAGGCACATAATCCTCTTGGTTTCAAGAGCCCACCCATCAGCCCTAAAGGGGCAAGCGAGAAGCTCCAATGCCTGCTCTCGAGTTGTGGAGAGCCCGGGTGCACAGGGCTCATCCATCAGCCAGAAATGTGGGCATGGCCTGCCTTCCTTTCAGCACCAGGCAGGACTCCTTCATAGGCTGGGAGCCTCTTCAAGAATTCTCTGCCTCTGTGTGTGTTTTAGTGAATGGGTGGATGAGTGGATAGATGAATGGACAGGATAGATGAATGGGCCAGTGGAGAGATGGATGGATGGACAGGTAGAGGGGTAGATAGGTATATAAATAGGGGATGCATGGATGGGTGGAGGGACAGATGGATGGATGGGCAGGTGGAGGGATGGATGGATGAATGGATAGATAGGTAGAGGGGTAGATAGATATATTAATAGTGGATGCATGGATGGGTGAAGGGATGGATGTATGGGTGGAGGGATGGGTGGATGGGTGGAGAGATGGATGGACAGGTGGAGGGATGGGTGGAGGGGTGGATGGATGGAGGGATGGATGGATGGATAGACAGGTGGATGGATGGGTGGAGAGATGGATG
>NW_005871303.1:635532-665208 GCF_000147115.1 Myotis lucifugus
GGATGGATGGATGAAGGGATGGATGGATTTGGTGGAGGGATGGATGGAAGAATGGATGGATGGACAGGTGGATGGATGGGTGGATGGATGGAGGGATGGGTGGATGGGTGGAAGGATGGATGGACAGGTGGAGGGATGGATGGGTGGATGAGTGGAGAGATGGATGGATGGGTGGATGGGTGGATGGGTGGATGGGTGGATGGGTGGATGGGTGGAGAGATGGATGGAGGGACGGAGGGATGGAATGTGGAAGGCAGGGACAAACACGCCTAGGTTGGTGACACCCCAAGTTGGAGGATCACCATACCTCACATGTTCCCACCTATGGTTTGTTCTCTGAGATGACAAACTCTTCTGGTGCGAGGCCAGGTTGTTCATGGTCGGCGTGTGGAATCTGGGAGGGAGTCTGGACGTGGTTGGAGGCACCATCCACACTTGCCCAGAGCACCTGCCCTCAGAACCCACAGACCTGCAGGTCCCGGTGAGGTGAGGACGATGCACCTGCTGACCGGGGGGACGAGGGGACGTCCTGCCGTGTGCCGTGGGGCCTCCTTCTGTGGAGAGCAGCCGGTGTGCGGGGCTCCTTTCCGCAGCCAGCCTCCCAGGGGCAGCTCTGTCCCCGTCTCTGCCCGATGAGGGGACGTGGGAGGAGGGGACTCGGGCAGTGGAAGCAGGTGCCGGGGGCTTGGATGGATTCTGAGATTTCATAATGAAAATATAAGCCAGACTTTAACATAAACATCCGTCTAAATAACAGACTAAAAATCAAGCCAAGGAAGATGTATCTCACTACCCCTGAGCCATTATAACTGAAGTAATATCGCACCGTGCTGATGGGAAAGGACGCAGCACCCGGCGGGCGTGGGCAGCTCCATCGCTCAGTGTGTCTGCTTCCTGCCCCGATAATTCACCTCGGGCCACGTGAGCGCCCCCCGGACAGTGTGCCTGGGCCGGGACCTCGGGGAGCCTGGGCCTGCTGTGGTCACCCCTGAGAGCGCTCCCTCTGGAATCTCCTTACCAAGCCTGCAAACCTCAGGCTGGAGTGAACATGATAAAGGCCCAGCTGACATTGCTGCTTTTCCATACAGTTCCTCCTGCCCCGGCAGGTGAGGGAAAGGAGAAAGCATCGGAATGGCTGGGTGATGGTGCAGCTAAAACCAGGGGCAGGAGAGGATGCACAGAGCAGGTGAGGAGGGGCAGGGCAGGTGGGCCGGAGCCAGGAGCCTCAGGTTGTCCCAGGCTGCACACAGCAGGAAAGGCCACTTTCCCCGCAGCCTGCAGGCTCCTGTCCTTGGCCAGGTCGGGGCCAGTTTTTCTCTAAAGGAGCAAATGTCGTGCCAAGTGGGGTCCTGCTCAGCCTAATCCCGAGTGGGGTGTCCTGACCGCAGCCCCAGGCCCCCTGCGCCTGGCACACACCGGATGGGGTAGGATGGGGTGTGGTCTCCCCCAGCCCCTTTCACTGGGCCCCACCCCTGCTGGTGCTCTGTCCCAGCACCGACCACCCTGTCCCACGACGGCCCTACACCCATGTCTGTGTCCTCAGGTCAGGTGTGACTCCGTGAAGCCAGGCCCCGCATTGCTCTGATGGCCTCCTTCCCGGGGATTCTGTCTGCCAGAGGGAAGGAGCACTAGATAAGCAGGTGGAGGACGCGTGAGGGAGTGAACACGTGTTCTTGCCACCCCACATGAGAGACAAGTGGCACCCTTACCCCCACACTGACCCTGCCCTTTGTCCTGCCGGGGCCAGCATGCTCCTTCTTGTAACCTAGAGTGTGGGCAGGTGAGCACACACACACACACATACACACACGTGCACACATTTATATGCACACACATGCACACTCACACATGCACACTCACAGGCACACATACACACATGCATACACATGCACACATACGCAGAGACACACACATGCATGGGCATGTACACATGCCTTTCTGTCTTGGTTTTCTCAGTGACCGGCTGGCAGGAATTATCCGCGTGAAGACGCTGTCTGCTGGGTCTGTGACAAATGCCTCAGGGTCTCTGTGGCCCCAGACACGATGCATCTTGTCAATGTCTTACAGGTTCAGGGGCTCAAGGAAATGGCTGCCATGAATACTGTCACCCAGAAAGGGGAGGGAAGGCGTCTCCCAGCCTGGTCGGCCATCGGCTGGGAGGCAGAGCAGCAGGTTTAGATATCTTGGCGGCAGCAGCATCAGCGCCCTCGCGGCTTCTGCGGAAACCGGAGGCGCCGTCTCAGCGCAAAGGCACCTGCTCAAACGTTGTCTCTGCTCCTGCGCATCCTCGCCCAGGAATGTCACTTCTCGGATCTGCCACGGATTCAGTAAAGGCATGTTTTCAGCGTTTCAGGGTGTTTTTAAGCTGTTCTTTACTGAAAGGCCGTGCTTACAGAAAAGGTTCTTAAACGGGGCAGGTGCCTGGCGGTATTCGAACCAAGGTAACATTTGCACGCCCTGGTTTCTGCAGAAACAGCATCGACTAATGAAACGCTGTATCTCCCCGATCCCAGAGACGGGACAGCGAAGCACTCAGCTCTCTGCCTGTCCCAGCCCACGGCCACCAGCCAGCCCTGGCGCCTCCTGGAAAAACCGAGGAGCAGGCCGGGCAGGAGTCCCTTCTTGGCCCAGAGGAGCCGACGGCCGCGTCTCTCCCTGTCCTGATTGATGTCGGGCCGGGAGTCCGGGTTTTAGATCTCAGGCTTCCTGCAGACGCTGGAAGAGAATGTTGGCTGGTGGGGAGGGGCAGGGCAGGGCAGGGCAGGTGGGGAGGGGTGAGAGGTGCAGGAGACAGACCACCCCCCACTCACCCCCCCTCACACACCCCCGGCTCCCTGGGTAGGGGCAATTGTTTGCACCGTCACCGAAAAGGAAATATATTTGTTTTCTGCTCACAGGCCCAGATGGTGGGGAAGGCATGACACCTCCCTCAAATCAGGCGGATGGAGGAGGGTCAAGGAGACACATTAGCAAGGAAGGACCCGCCCAGCATTGCCAAGGGCAGAAGAATCACCTGGGGGAACCTCTGGCATTTGGTCAGGGTCTGATCTGCAGACATACTAACAGCTGCAGAAGGAGGACCGTGCGATGGAATTGCAGGTCAGAAAACGGACGGGACCGGATGCTGCGGGGACCGGGCCCTGCGTGCCTGCTGCTCTGCGTGCCCTGGCCTCCCCCTCAGCTCCAGGTCTGGTCTCTGCTCCTCCTTTGGTGTCATTCCTGGGGCTCCTGAGGGACCACTGCCCTCGGCCCTGTGTCTCCCTCTGCAGCTACCGTGGCTGGGCCCAGGCCTCAGACCCTCGGGGACAGAAGCACCCTTACCTCATTGTCCTGACCCTGACCATTGTCCTGTCCGGCTAGGACACGTGGAGGGAGGGAAGGGCCTCTGATCCCCAGTTGCCAGCCCAACAAGCTGATCCTTTTTCTGTTCCTCATTACGGCCAAACCTGGCTTGGCCCCAAAACCCGATCTGAGCTGATGCGGAATGTTTATAATCTTTATTCGTTCCTCTCCGGTGAATATTCATGCATTTCTCTGCAGAGACCTGAGAGCAATGACTCCGGGTCGCTGCCCAGATTCTGGCGGGGGTGCCGCCTAACAGAACGTCCACTTTCTGGGGCGTCGGCCTCGGACTCGCATCCTGGCTCATGCCCCTCGGGAGGCGAGCCCTCCACAAACCTGGCGGCCGACTCGTTCCCTTTGCTGTGTACCACGTGCAGAAGCAACGCGAAAAGCTGCCCGGTGCTTTTTGGTAACAGAATATTTTTTAAAAAGTAAACCATGGATGAAGGTTATACGACGTACAATGTGGCAGAACTTAACATATGACCATACTTTAGGGAGAAGAAAAAGATCCTCGCAAGAGGGAGTTGTTGCTGATGGATTTTGAAAACCACAGCGCTCCTGGGCTCCAGCGCGTGCGTCCTCATCCCACCTGGGAAGGCGCAGGGGGGTGGGGGAGGCGGGGGCTGGTGACAGGGAACCGCAGGGAGTGAACTGAGGCCTGGGAGGAGGCAGCGGACCAGGCAGCCGGGGAGCAGCGGGGAGGGAGCCGGGGCACTGTGTTTCCAGCAGCTCAGCAGCAGGAACCGATTTGCCGGCAAAAGCACACGATCGGATTATGCAGAAGAACCTCCTGCAGCTCCCACCAGGACCCGACGCCCAGCCTTCTTCTTGGGCAACACGAGCCAGCGTTTCCAGAGATGCTCACAGTGAGGCCTGAGCTCACAGCTTTCCCTGTGACACAGGTTTGTCATCGTGCTCATCATTTCCCCTATTTATGAAAAAAGGAAAAACCCGCAGCTCTGGCGCACGCAGGCCCGGGAGAGGATTCGGGGGCGAGCGCCTTGTGGGGGGTGTGAGAGGGCCGGGTGCTGTGGGCGGGCGGGAGGTGAAGGCCGGAGCCTCGGGTTAGGATGCCGATGGAGAAACTCATCGTGTTTGCGATAGAAAGATGCGTTTTGCCAGAAAGCCTGGCTCAGCGCCCGGACAGGCCAGCACTCGGCCCTGCACCCCTGGCTCCGTGGAGCCTGACCCTGAGGGCTGGGAGCACGCCGAGGCCCGAGGCCCGAGGCCTGAGGCCGGGGCACATGCGGACCTTCATCAGTTTCAGGATCGCCTGGCATGGAGCACACGCCACTCAGCCATTGGATTCTGTGGGCTTGCCCAGCACGGTGGAGAGTAAAAGCCTGCTCCTATCTCCACAGCCACAGTGCGGGGATCATTTCATTGAAATCGTGTTGGAAATGTATTAATTGAACAAGGCCACCCAGTCACCCTCTGAGCAGTGACTCTGTGCACAGAGACCCTCCCCCCGCCCTCCACTCAGGGTCTTGCTCTGTCACAGTGAGCAGCCCAACCCGCAGCCCTTATTTTTTCATTTTTGTGTGTGATGACAATTGCCAATGGTATGACTCGTGTTACAAACATGAAGGAGTATTCCATTAATGGTAATTGCTTATCAGAGAAAATCAAATCTTATCGCCGTGAGAAACCTCGCTGTGGTTTGCATGCAAATCGGAGGCTCCGGATTAAGACAGTTTTTCTTTTGCCTTTTCTGTCACACTCAGGAGCGTGGCGACATTCTCATTTTCTCCGCCAGGCGCCGGTCCTCCCCAGGCTCAGAGTGACTGTGGACCTGCTCAGGACACAGGCCGGAGGTCCAGCAGGGTCACAGCTGGGACAGGAGAGCCTCAGGCGGCCCCTGGCCCATCGGTGGGTGGGCTGGAAGGCCAGACTGAAGTCTAAAGGAGGGGTGTGGGCGCGGGGGGCATGAGCAGGGGTGCTGAGGCCTGGCTGCAGCAGCACTGGGGGTCACGGGTCAGTGAAGGTCAGCCCGCCTGCCCTTCAGGCTGAGAAGGACCAGACAAGCCTCAGCTCTCAGCCGGATTCCGGTGGGGCCACCGCTGCGGCGTGACGGTGTGACAGTGTGTCCGAGGCAAGTGTGCGAAGGGCTGTTGAGCTCCTGGGATGCTTGACCCAGAGAGACGCCCCGGCCCAGCAAGGCCAGCACCACCTTTTCTTCTGCTCAATGGGCAGCTCTAGGGGAAGAACGGTGCACCCACCATTCAGCATCGATGCTGGACTGGGCCCTGAGTGGGTCTGCGAGAGCAGGGAGCCGCCGTGGGCAGGGCAGGCCCAGGAGCAGGACGACCCTGAGCTGTGGGTCACTGTGTGGCCAGGCCCACGCTCCTGGACAGACCCCTGCCCAGGGGTTCCCACGCTGAATACCTTGAACCAGGCGCCTCAGGAGCTGGCCTCAGCCTCCCCGGATGCGACCTGTGAATTATACCTGCGACGACTATCAGAGACTCGCAAAAAGTAAGTAAATCCATCACAAACTTTCTCCATCCTTCTCCAGCCAGGCAACCGGGGGACACAGTCGGCCTGATTTATGGTCCCGATCGCACACGGACCTGAACGCCCTCCGTGTCGCCAGGACTTTTTGATCAATGACAATGTACCTGCAGCGCCACGGAAATACTGCATCTTTCAACCTTCGAGACATTTCATCAAAATGTCACAATCCGCCTCATTTTTCTGGCCCGGGGCAGCTGTGTCCCCGCCCTCCTGATTTTTGCCACATTCCGGCCGCAGCTCCTTGGCTCAGGCTCCGGGAGCCGCGTGTTGAACGAGGTCCTTTCTTGTTCGTCTCCCAGAAGAGTCAGCCCTCCCCCGGCCGGCTGCCTTTATCGGGGTGCCATGCCTGAAAGGACCGTGGACAGTGTACCCGTCTGCGTCCCTCACCTGACCCTATGCTGCCTCTGGTCACTCCGGCCCCATTCACCCAGACTGGGCAGTCTCGAGGCGCTCACTGAGCAAATGCCTTGTGAACGGATGGAAAAGTCAGCCACCCGGGGTGTGGGGCAAGGAGGTGGCCTCGAGCAGGAAAGGGAGGGTGACCTGATACAGCCGGGAGCTTCCTGAGGCAGTGCAGCTTCAATCTGATTCCCCGACAGCCTCTGAGGGAGAGAGGAGGACTCCTGGCAGACTTGTCACAAGTCAGATCAATCCCCGAGGCACCAAGAGTCGCCTGATCTGCCCGTGGCCACACAGCTAACAGGCCCTGGAGCGCAGGTCTCCGTCCTCCAAGCCCAGGCAGTGCTAGTCCCGCGGAGAGACCATGGGAAGGAAAGACCCTTGTCACCGTCCCTCAGGGATGGAACAGGACTCGTGCCCACAGGGCTCGGGGCCCCGGGGAGCCGGGCAGCAGCTCTGCCTGAGGGATCTCCCACCTGAGGCCGCAGGGACACAATGGAGGCCGGAAGGGGACACATGTACAGCGGATGATGGACATGCACAGAGGACGATCGCTTTAAAACACAGGAACACAGGCTTCAAATACATGAGTCGTATTTTCTATAGTTAGTCTGTCACAAGCTTTCTGGGCATGAAAAATGCTTCTGCGGTCACTACAGCTTAAGTTTGCATGTGGCATGTTAGTAATTTCCGGGCACCTTTATGGTGTTACCTTTATACGTTTGCTTTCCCTTTCCCAGTGCTTTGAAGGGGAAAAGCAGCAAAAAGATCGAAGTTGTGTGATTTTTCTCTATGAAAGATACCTGGATGACAACCACGCCCGCCGAGCCTCTGCAGCCGTCTGCCAGGCGCGGGGCTCTGCCAGCCCTCGGTCCCCAGAGCCCTCGGCAGGAGGCTGTGGTGAGCCCTGCGTGGATGTGTGTGTCTATAGGTCTAAAACTAAGTGAAAAATGGGGAAAGTGGTAAAACGATAGTATGCTGCTGTGCTCGCCCGGGGCCACACTCCCGTGACTAAAACAGCCAGACAGGGAGGGACTCTGTGACCCTTTGCACCTTGGAGCTGTGGACGCTGGTGCGGGCTCAGGGCCACCAGGCCCTGGGCATTGCCTGGCACAACCTGTGCTCAGCGCCCTGCACGCCGTACCACCACGGCCGCCTTGCACGCAGACACGGCGGGCGGCGTGGCACTCAGAAGGGGCTGTCCCGCAGGTGCTCGCAGCCACGCTCCGTCCTCCTCGATAAATAGTAGATACGCTCTCTGGACTCTGACAGAGACCGGGAGGGGCCCCCAGCACACACTGCATTTCGTCACCCCCCTGTTTAAAGCTTGCAATATTTTTGAGATGTTTGCCTTTATCAAATATATGGAAATAACATATGCACCAAACCTGGTCCTATGTGTTGAAAGGTGGTAAGTTACCTTTTCATGTTTCACTGAATTGGCATGGAATCATAGAAATAGCACAGCAATTACAGCTAGTTGCCTGGTTACCCCAAAAGCAATGACCCACTTTAGTAAGAACACCATCTATATAGTTCATGGTATGTTGCATTCTGTCAGTATTTCTGGTCACAAGAGTTCTTAGAGCACCTGGGTGGTATTGGGGGGGAGGGGGGAGGGGGGAGAAGGGCACACATGGAGGAGCAGTGATAACTAGAAGTCAGGGGATGCGTGTCTAACCCCAGTTTCACCAGCAATTGGCCGAGCAATGGTCTCAGCTCTCCAGGCCTCAGCTCTCCAGTGAAGAAATTGGGTCTAGCTAGATTTTCTGTGACTTTTCCAGCTCTCGTAGTCTATGCTTCTTCAACCCCCACAGCTAGGAAGGACGCGAGTAAAAGCTGTTGATTGACATAAATGAAAACCTTGGGTCCTGGTTCCAAGCTGTGAGCAGGCTGGGTGGGAGGTGACATGCAGAGGGCGCCCAGGACTTCCGGGTCTGTCTGAAATCTTCAGATTTGGAGCTCACGGGGGGTAGGGGTGGGGGACAATCCGTAGTCCTGTGGTGTCAGCACTGAGGGTTCCAGGATGACTGTCACCTGGGAGTGCACCTTGGGGAAGCGCGGGTGTGGCTGGGCTCAGTTCCGCTCCTGGAGGGGCAGACGTGTGTGGGCACGGCCTGGGGTGGGGGTGGGGGTGCGTTTCTCTGGGCAGCCTTCACACCCCGGGACTCCCTCGAAACTCCTTGGGTGAAAGGTGACAGACCAACAAAATGAAATATGTTTTTTAAAAGAAAAGCTTGTTTTGGGGGAAATAGGTGGTTGCTGACTAATGTCCTGCCGGTTGCTTGAATCCGGAGCATTCTGCGGTGACACTGGCCTTGACCGTGACCCCGAACGGTCCTGCTTCTCTCAAAAGCCTGGTAACTTTGGGGGGACAGGGGGCCATCCCAGAATCCAGTTCCCACAGGACCTCGCCTCGAGCCCAGGCCCCTGAAACATGTGTGCTCTGTGGGTGGTGACGATGAGGGCCCAAAATCAATTCATGAACTCGTACATGGCATCTTCCTAGGACGTCCTTCCTGGGGCCCAAGCCACCGAGTGGTGCTGAGTGGGGCATGATGGCCGCTCCAGGACAAGCCCACATGTGGGGCCAGGGCTCCTGCCTGCAGCCCCGCCACCCCTTGCCCTGCCTTCCTGGCCAGCGATGCCACCAGCTAGATGCCACAGAGCCCACAGGCACGTTAAGGCGCTGTCGGTTATAATCTCCAAATAAAACCGAACCTGGATCCGAATTTACTGGCTGTCACAGTTTTATCATAGTTATAAACCCCGTCGTGGCTTGAAAGCGCCGTGACATTGCATTTACCCACACTGCCCACGAAGGCCAGGCGGGGCCCGCGGCCCGTGGCGCTGCTTCGCTTTATGGTGTCGCCAGGACGCTGAGATCAAACAGCCCCTCTCCAGCGGGTCAGAACCCAGCATTCAAAGGACTAAACTTTTGTTAATGAGGATCATTTTTTCGACCCAAATCAAAATTAAGGGGGTACTGAGAAGCCATCTGCCCGAGGCCTGGCTCTCTCCCCCGGCCCCACAGGGCACTTCCAAAACTCTGATGGCACAACCCTTTGTGATGGGCGCTCGGCATGGGCATTTAGAAACGGTTTCCCACGTGATCCCGTTGCAGGAATTGGCCACCAGCATGGGCCTCAGCCAGCGATTCTTGCACAAAAGTGCACAGTCCGGGTCAGTAAGTCTGGGTGGGGCCTTAGACTCTGCATTTCTCACGCCCCCGGTGAGGCCACACGACCCACTGAGCAATGGCAGAGGCTCCCCTGAGCGATGCAGGCCTCGTCACACTCCCTGCAGGGCCTCGTCACACTGGCAGCCACCCAGGACCTGCCTGAGCTGGAGCAGGTCCTGCTCCGAGTCCTCCGCCCCCAAGGCTGTGACAACCCTGCAGGACACGAGGTCACAGGATGAGGCTCAGCCAGGCCATCGGGAGCAGTAGCTTCTCCCCCTCCCTGGGCGACCCTGGGACCTTGTTCGTAACTCAGTACACACCAGCTGGGAAAAGGACAGAGGTTGAAAAATACATGGACTAGTGATGGACACTCACGGGCCTGAATCGTGCCGGACACATGTCCCGCCTTGTCATACAACTTACAGGTCACAACTCGGCTCCCCCTGAGAGCTCCCTCCCGGACTAGCACACAAGCCCAGCGTGGGTCGCCGGGCAGACGCACAGCCGCCGAAGGCCAGGTGTTGAAAAGAGCGCCGAGCATGGAAGAGCCCGCTAATTTATATAAAAATTGTCATGTCTTATCTCCATGCTGTCAAGTGCTTAGCAGCACTAAAAACAAAACGAATTCTGTATGAAAACCAGACTATTTTTAAATAAAGTAAAGCCCACATCACCAACGCGACCGTCCGAGAGTGTGTCTGTTCTGAGTTCCCGCCTGGACCCCAGCGGCTCTCTTTCCACCTTTGAGCCCAGGCTCAGGTGTGGTCGGGGGGGGGGGGGAGCGGCGGGGAGCAGGGGAGGAGGCTGATGCAGGTCTCTGCAACTTCCTGGAGAAAGGGGCGTTTCACAAGCAGTGGCCTCGCAGTGGCCTCGAGGGTCATGAAGGATGATGAGACTTCTTCCAGGCACAGACAGGGGTGCACTCATCTCTCTTTTTTTTTTTAAAATATTTTTATTGATTTCAGAGAGGAAGGAAGAGAGAGAGAGAGAGAGAGAGAGAGAGAGAGAGAGAGAGAAACATCAATGATGAAAAACAATCATTGATCGGCTGCCTCCTGCACTCCCTACACTGGGGATCGAGCCCACAACCCCGGACATGTGCTCTGACCAGGAATCAAACCGTGACCTTCTGGGTCATAGGTCAATGCTCACCCACTGAGCCACACCGGCCGGGCTAGGGTGGACTCATTTCTAATAGGAGCAGCTCCTCCCCAGGGGGACCCTCCCCAGGAGGAGGACTCTAGGACAGGCGGCACCCAGCGGGCCCTCAGTCCATGTCTGGGGGCAATAAGGAATAATTACCTTCTTCTGGGAAGTAAGTTGACATGTGACCCGTGAGCATTTGATCGAAGAAGTCAGTCTCAAAGAGAAAGTGCTTTATTCATCAGGATGTGGGAAAGGGTCTTACTTATACAGCGAAGAATTAAAGTAAATGTCTGACAACATATGGAAGCCACATCCAGTGAAAAATGTGTGGCTTCTGATAATGTTGTCTATTGAGTGCTCCTATTTCCTGTCAATGGGACTGTGAATTGGGGAAGGGGGGGGGGATTGGGAGGGTAATTTGGCAACGGGCGTCCAAGAGCTCAAAACATATTCAAGAGCATTCCGCTCTTAGAAATTGATCCGAAATGTATAACCAGGCAAGGACCCGAGGCCACACGTCGTACAAGTACGCAGACTGCAGACGCATTTATCATCGCCTCTTCCGTGGGAACTGACGTGTGGGCTGGATGCGAGGAGCCCTCAGTATGCGTGAAACCAGGGGCTCTGAAGGCGGCAGCCGCGGACCGCCGCCCGTCGCACAAGGAATACACGGCTCCGTGCTTCCTTTTCCTCACCCACAAGGTGGACCTACTCAGTGTGGTTACTGGATTTAATGGAGCCGTGCGTGGAAGCGCTCCCCACACACCTGCCGTAGGGGAGCCGTCTGATGGACGGGTGGCTCCTTAGCCACACAAGGCAGGCGGGTGGCGACATCACCGCCTTTTCTAAAGGACACGCGGGGACAGACCCACAGGGTGTCCGGCAGGTTCTTCACCAGCTTCTTCGCCACTGACTCCGCGCCAGGCACCAGGCTCACACCGCACAGGCAGTCACACCGCCGTTAGCCTCTGTACATGACTCCGTTTCCAGGTGAAGACCCTGAGGTCGAGAGAGGTCAAATAACGCACCCAAGTTCACGAAGAAGGTGATGATCAGAGCTGGGATTTGAATCCAGTTCCGGCTTCGTTCATTTAACAAGCGTTACCAAGAATATGTGCTCATTGAAGAAAAAAAAAAAAGATAGAAATGAATAAGCTGCCAACCTCTCCCTTCTCATCTCCAGTCTCAGAGTACACTTAGGAATTGTAAGGAGGTGGAGCCAAAATAAGAAAATTAAAAAATCAGTTTGTCAGTGTCTATTAAATAACGTGCTGGGATTTTGATTAGGATGGCATTGAATCTTTACAAAATTGATTTTCTAACCATCAGCGTGGAATAGCTCTCCATTCATTCATATCTTTGATTTTTCATCAGTTTTATAGTTTTTCTGTATAGATTTTGTACCTATTTTGTTGGATTTATACCTAAATATTTCATTTTTTGAGTACTAAGGTAAATGTTGTGGTTTTAATTTCAAATTCCACTTGTTGATTATATGAAAGCAATGGACTCTTGGATGTTAATCTTGGATCCTAAAACCTTGCTGTAAATCCTTACTAGTTCCAGGAATTTTTTTGTCAGTTCTTCTGCGGTTTCTACATAGATGATCATGTCATCTGCAAAGACAAGTGTATGTCTTCATTCCCAATCTGAATGTTTTTTATTTCCTTTCTTGCTTCATTGCAGTAGCAAAGACTTCAGTATGCTGTTGAAAAGGAGTGGTGAGAGGTTTCATCCTGACCTTGTACCTGACCTGAATGGGGGAGCTCTGAGTTCCCCACCGGTAAGTATGTTAGCTGTAGTTTTTGTAGATATTCGTCATCAAGTTGAGAAAGGTCCCCTGTAGTCCTAGTTCACTGAGAAGTTTTGTCATGAAGGGGCGCTGGATTCTGGCAAATGCTCTTCTGCCTCTATGGATAGGATCGTGTGCTCTCTCTCTTTTCACCTGTCGATGTGATAGAGTACACGCGTTCCTTTTTGAATGTTGAGCCCACATTGCATACCTGTGGTCAATCACACTTGGTGGAGGTGTATAGTCCTTTCTGTGCACCGTTGGATTTGATTTGCTGATATTTGTTGAGGATTTTTACATCTATGTTCATGAGAGAGATTGGTCTGTAGTTTTCTTATAACGTCTTTGGTTTGGCATTATGGCAGTCTATGAGAGGAGAATGGGAAGTATTCACTCGGCTTCTAGACTCTGAAAGAGGCTGTGGACACTCGGTACAAGTTCTTCCTGACATGTTCAGTAGAATTCACCAGTAAACCCAGGTGGGCCTGATGCTTCCATTGTGGAAGTTATGAATGATCGCCTCAACTTCTTTGATAGATACAGGCCTATTCAGACCATCTGTCTCTTCGTGTCTGAGTGTTGGCAGATTGTCTCTTTCAAGGAATTGGTTCATTGCACGTAGATGATCAAATTTGTGACTATCAAGTTCTTTTGTAATATTTATTATCATTTTCATTTCCATTGTCTCTGTAGTGATGTCTCCACTTTCATTTTTGGTATTAATAGTATGTGTCCTCTCTCTCTTATTCTTAGTTAGCTTGTCATGAGGCTTATTAATTTTATAGATCTCTTCAAAGAACCTGATTTTGGTTTTGTTGATTTTTCTCGATTGATTTCCTGTTTCCAATGTCACTGATTGCTGCTGTAATTCTTGCTTGTTTTCTTTGCTTATTTAGGATTTCATTTGCCCTTCTTTTCCTAAAGTGACAAATTAGATGATTGATTTTAGGTATTCCATCTTTTTAATATATGCATTCAATGATATAAATTCCCCTTGAAGCACTGCATTTTGCTGCATCCCATACATCTTGAAATTGTGTTTTTATTTTCATCCAATACTATACACATATATACATATATATATATTTAATTCCCCCTAAGATTTTTTTCTTTGATCAACAGGCTATTTAGAGATCTGTTGTTTAATCTCCATGTAGTTGGGGATTTTCCGGCTGTCTTTCCATTATTGATTTCTAGTTTAATTCCATTGTGATCTGAGAGTAGGCAATATATGATTTCTGTTCTTTTAAATTTCTTAAAGTGTGTTTTCTGGCCCCGAATAGGGTCTGTCTCGATAAATGTTCCACAAGAGCGTAAGAAAAATGTGATTTCTCCTGCGATTGGGTGAAGTAGTCTGAAGATGTCAATTACATGCAGTTGATTGATGGTGTTGTTGAGTTTGACTCTGTTCTTACTGATTTCCTGCCTGCTGGATCTGTCCGTGTCTGAGTGAGGGGCGTTAGAGACTCCAGCTATGATGAAACAGCCATCTATTCCTCCTTGCGGTTCTATTAGTTTTTGCCTCATGCAGTTTGATGCTTCTGCTGTCAGGCGCATACACATTAAAAATTATGTCTTCTTGGAGCACGGGCCCTTTTATCATTATGCGATGCCCTCTTCTATTTCTTACTTTGAAGTCTGCTCTCTCTGAAATTAATATAGTGATCCTGCTTCCTTTTCATTAGTGTTAGCATGCTATGTTTTTCTCCATCCATTTACGTTTAATGTCTGTGTCTTTATACTTAAAATGTGTGCTGTTTGTTTGTTTTGTAGACAACAGAAGCTTGGGTAGTGTCTGTGATCCACTGACAATCTCTGTCTTTTAATTAATGCGTTCGGACCACTGCCATTCAGAGTGATTGCGGATGTGGTTGGATTAACAGCTACCACGTTCATTGCTGTTTTCTCTTTGGTGCTCGTGTTCTTGTCTCCTATTTTTGTCCTCCACTCTTCTTCTGCCTTTTATGATTTTAACTGAATGTTTTATATGATTCCATTTTCTCTTCCTTATCAGTTTATTTTTTCTACTTTTTTAAAATTTATTTTTTATTGATTTCAGAGAAGAAGGGCGAGGGAGAGAGAGAGAGAAACATCCATGATGAGAGAGAGTCATGGATCGGTGGCCTCCTACACGCCCCCTACTGGGGATCGAGCCTGCAACCTAGGCATATGCCCTGACCGGGAATCGAACCTGGGACCCTTCAGTCCGCAGGCTGATGCTCTATCCCCTGAGCCACACCAGCTGGGGCTATTTTTTCTACTTTAAAACAATTTTTTGTATTGGTTGTCCTAAAGTCTGCAATATACATTTACCACTAATCCAGGTCCGCCACTTCAAGGCTAGTGCTAGCACCTTATCACAACAGAATAACCCCAGTTCCTTTCTTCCTCCTGTCCATTTATCATTGCTGTCATTTGTTCTACTCAAATATAAACATAAGTATAAATGTAGGTATATATTTAGCAGGTTAGTTTCACGGAGCTATACGGATGCCCCCAGACTCTCTTGCCTAATTTTGCAGCTTCCATCAAAATCAACTAACGGCAAGAAACAAACAAACTCCCTTATAAATAAATCAGTCAAAAGAATTGCAAAAGCTGTTTTGTATTCCGGAGCCTTCTGCAGCTTTAAAAAATAGACCATTTTCTGTAATAAGAGCAATGACTATTCTACAGAAAATTAGCAACTCCAGACCCATAAATCCAGGGACAACTAAACATACCCCAGCGAGGCCCCCCTCCCACCCAAGCCCCCATTTCCACATTATTCTAACCAGGTCACGGACAAGGGACCCAGAGCCGCCCACCAGCCGCCCCCACGCCTGCCTGCTCTTCTGCTGGATGGGAAGCCGAGAGCTGGGACGGCTGGATACCAGCCCTGCCAGGGGCTCGTCTTCTTTCCTGGGCCATGTCCTGGGGATGGCATGTCGGGGGCCGGGCTAGACCCACAGTAAATAAGCACTGAGTGATTGTCTGTGGAGAGATGGATGCAGTCGCTGCCTCACAGCTATTGGGGGTTTACCGTGAACGGTGCCGCACACGTCGGTCACGCTGCAGACGAGAACAAAGAACAGGGGTTGTAGCTAAGACCCAATTACAGGAGATAAAGAGAAATGCAATTGCCCTAATAGTTATTGATTACAATTTGATGTATAATGTACACATAGGTGTGCATCTCTCTCCCTTTCTCTCTCTCTCTCTCTCTCTCTCTCTCTCTCTCTCTCCAGGCTTCTGGTACACACACAGCAGGGATAAACCACAAAGCAATGCAGATGTGGCTGAGGAGCAGGAAAGCTGGGACCAAATAGAAGATGAAACAAACATAAAAGTGCCTCAGAGTCACAGCCACGCGTGACTGTCCAGGTTGACAAACGTCGATGTCCAGTCTTTTTAAGAGAGAAAGAGACAGTGACTACACCCTCCCCGAGCCTCCCCCCCTCTGGGTGCACAGCATCTGAGCCTCCTGTGATCCTCCCCCACGTACGTGCTTACACTCTCGCTGTGGGGCTGGACACCCACAAGTATATATAGTATTTTGTGGAGCATTTAACATTTTCAGTGTGTTGTTTCACCAATGACTCAATCATCACTCCATTTTCTAAACAGATTTAGTGAGATATAACTCATATACCATATAATTTATCCACTGAGGTGTGCAGTTCCATGGTTTTTATTTTACTATATTCAACAGTTGTGTAACCATCAACACAATCCAATTATACGTTTTATCACCCCAGTAAGAAACCAAAGGTCTATCAGCAGTCGCTCCCCAGCCCTGGTCAACCGTGAACCCACTTTAGGTCTCAGTTCTGAACATTTTACGTAAATGAAATCCTACACTCTGTGGTCTTCTTTCCATGTTATTTTTCTCCAATTGCTGGTGTTACTGAATCATTCATGTTTCTGGGTCTTTACAGTTCCTTTTACATGAATTTCTGGGCATATTATTGGCCTTTTTTTCTGTTGGGCTGGTTTTCTTTTAAAAACCTACTAGTGGCCCAGTGCACAAAATTCGTGCACTTGGGGCGGAGGCGGGGGTCCCCCAGCCTGGCCTGTGCCCTGTCACAGTCCGGGAGCCTTGCAATCCATCGCCCCAAGGAGGTAGGCCCCACCCATCCTTCTGGGGCTCCTCAATGGATTGCCCCAAAGAGGTAGGCCGGGGCCGGGGGAGGCCTGCGGACCCCCAGGCTGGGTCACAGCAGAGGCCTGCAGACCCCTGGTGCAGGCGCACGGAGGCCCCCACTGTGGCCCTGCCCCCAGGCCGGGCCTACGGTGGAGAGGCCTCTCTGCACACCTGCGGACCCCTGGCTGGGGCTGAGGCCGAGGAGGAGAGGCCTCTCCGCCCCCATCCCCAACGCTGCAAGTCCCCGCCCACCCGCGCCTGCTGCACACGCAGACTGCTGATCAGTCGTTAATGTGATAGCGTCCCTACCAATTTGCATATTATCCTATTATTAGTATAGGTTGGGTTGCAGGCTTGATCCCAGTAGGGGGTGTGCATGAGGCAGCTGATCAATGATTCTCTCTCATCATTAATGTTTCTATCTCCCTCTCTCTCCCTCTCCCTTCCTCTCTGAAATCAATAAAAAAATATATTTAAAGAAAACTATTAATTTGTAGAAGTTACTTATTCTGTGTTATGTTATCCTCTGTTTATAAATATCTTCTTTTCAGTCTGTGACAATCCTCTTTCCTTATATAACATTTCTTCTAATGCAAGATTTTGAAAGATTTTAATGGAATTGAATTAATCTTTTTCAAACCATTTTGCTCTTTGTGTCTTATTGTTAAAATCTCCCCTTTTTATGGTCTGACTCAGTGGTTGAGTGTCAACCTATGAACTAGGAGGTCACGGGTTCTATTCCTGGTCAGGGCACATGCCTGGGTTGTGGGCTCAATCCCTAGTGCGGAGGGTGGGGGGAGGGGGGTGCAGGAGCAGCTGATCAATGATTCTCTCTCATCATTGATGTTTCTATCTCCCTCTCTTTTCCTCTCTGAAATTGATAAAAACATTAAAAATTTTTTTTAAATCTCTGCTTTTATGAAATTGTAATGGAATTTTTTACATTTTCTAGCAAACGTTTTAAAGTTTTGCTTGTCACATGTAGCTTTAAATATACCTGGAGTTGATCTTCCCATCGCCTCTGCACCGTTATTTAAACAATGCTCCCCCCCCACCCCCCCCACCTCCCCCACCCCGCCTCATCAAAGCCTTCTTGTCCTGACATGAGAATCTGTGTTTGGACCCCCGAGGTGTCCCCTTGGCTATTTGTCTAAGGCAGGGGTGGGCAAACTTTTTGACTCGAGGGCCACAATGGGTTCTTAAACTGGACCAGAGGGCCGGAACAAAAGCATGGATGGAGTGTTTGTGTGAACTAATATAAATTCAAAGTAAACATCATTACATAAAAGGGTACGGTCTTTTTTTTTTTTTTTTTAGTTTTATTCATTTCAAACAGGCTGGATCCGGCCCGCGGGCTGTAGTTTGCCCACGGCTGGTCTAAGGCCGGTGCCAACATCGCATGCTTTTTATTACTATCACGTTATGCGTCTTAAGAACAATGGGCTAACGCTCCCGCTAGGATTTTCGGTTGTTTCAGCAAGTTTTGCCCCTTTGCACGGACTTGCACATGAGTTTTTAGCACTAGATGGTCTAGACCTGTATTTCTGCTTATTCAAGCTGCCTTTTATGTTACTTAAAAAGAGCTTGAATTTTTCACACGAGGCCCTGTGTTGATGGACCTGTGATAGAGATTTTATTGTCAGTGCAGTGTGGCGCGGTCTTCTCCAGGGCTGTGCTTTCTAGTTGGTGCTGCTGTGTCTGGGAGGACACGGCGAGCCGTGTCTCATCTTGTATCCGCCACCCCTGTGCACTCCCCTGCGAGTCTGAAAACTTTGTCTATAGAATCTCTTGCATCTGCTCCATTGATAAATGTATTTCATCCCTTTTATGCCTTACAACTTATTTTTTTTCCATTTTACTTTTCTTTCTAGAAATGCTAATGGAATGTTGAAGGGCACCAAGTGATGACAACCACGCATCTTACTTCTGACTAAAGGAAGAATACTTTTTTGTTGTTGTGAATCCTCACCGGAATATATTTTTCCTATTGATTCTAAGAGAGAGTGGAAAGGAGGGAGGGTAAAGAGAGAGAGAGAAACATCAATGTGAGAGAGACACATCCATTGGTTGCCTCCTGCACATGCCCTGACCCCTGACCCAGGCCAGGATCAGGCCTGCAAACCAGGTACGTGCCCTTTGACTGGGAATTGAACCTGGACCCTTGGGTCTGAGGGCCAACACTCTAACCACTGAGCAACCCGGCCAGGGCCAGAAGAATACTTGTAATCTTTAAACATGGTCCTTTAGTATTTTGGTGTAGGTTTTGGAAGATGCTCTGGCGTGCCTACTGTCAAGGGCCGGCTCTCTGAAGTGCCTGCTGAAATGGAGTTTGGGTTGAAGCATGTTTCTGAGGGATCAGAGCCTATGAAGGGTTGAGGGGGAACCGGATGGGCAGAGGGAGACGTTGAACAAAGCTCAGCAGCCTGCGGGGGGAAACGGAGGGTGAGAATCACCCCAGAGTTGTTCCACGTTGGGCCAAAAGCCCAGCACAGTGACCAGGTGAGATTTGCCCCAGAATGGCATCACCTCAGGGAGAGGCACCTGTACTGATGAGGTAAACGGAGGGGCAGACCGCGGGAGGCGAGCGCTGCCTCTACTCATGTAGCCAGGCAACGATTGTTTCCTTGTAGAGCGGGGCAAGGACACCTCTCACGCAGGACACCTCTGCGCCCGCCTTCATTAAGATGGGTCCTCTTCTAACTTCCTGAGTCTTTCTTTTCTACTGGCCATAAAGTTTCATGAATGCTTTTTCCGCAGCTACTGACAAATGTCCCCCTTGTTTACCCTGTCACTGTAATGAATTAGCTCATCTTTGAATATGTTGGACAAACGCTCCTTGGACAAGATGTCCTTTTTTTGCCATGCACACCGCTGGGCTGGGTGTGTAATATACTTTGCAGAAATGTTGGCTCTATTTTCGCAAATGAGACTGTACTGAATGTCCTCTTTCTTCTTTTGTCTGAATCCAATTTGATATCTTGGCTCTGCCAGCCCGAAAAAGTGGGTTAGGTGTGTTTCTTGTTTTGTCTCTTAGACTATGAGACTCTTTGTGTGAGGCAAGGATGATTCTGTTCCGGAAGATTGGCCAGAACTTGGCTGTAACGGCACGTGGGCCTGGCAGCGTTCCCTTTGGAGGGGAAGTGACCCTGGAGGACAGGAGAGGCCTCTGCTGTTGTTTTTTATCTTCAAATTTCATTTTTCTAATGGTTTTAGGTGCAACGAATGCAGCCACAATCCCCGTGCATTTCTCTCCCCCTTTCCTATTGTGTTACGTGCTATCATTGTTCTGAAATCTTATTTGTTGGCCTGTTTGTTATAAGTCTTCTCTGCTAGAATGTAAGTTCAGTAGGGACTTTGCCCATTTTTTACTGTATTTCTAGAAAATGGAACAATCCGGCCCCACCATAGGCACTTTAATGAAAATCCGAATGACTGCATGGCATTTAGAATATGGAGCTTTTCCTAAGAACCTGGAATTAGTCAATAGTATCATTTATTGAATCACATTGTTATATCAACAAGAAACATAGGCCATCTCAATAGAAAACACAATATAGTCAGATAATAAATGTATTTTTTATTTTTTGTTAACCCTCACCTGAGGACTTTTTCCCCCCATTGACTTTTAGAGAGATTGGGGAGGGAGAGGAAGAGAGAGAAACATCAATGTGAGAGAGACACATCGATTGGTTGCCTCCCACCCAGCCTGGGGATCGAACCTGCAACCCACGTACGTGCCCTTGACCAGGAATCAAACCCACAACCCTTGGGTGCATAGGCGGAAGCTCTAACCACTTAGCAAAACTGGCCATTTACTATTTAAGCATTTTTTAAATGAATCTAAAGATTTCATAAAAGTAACTCCTACCAAGTAATGCAGTGTCGTAAATACAAGCACAGACATGTTTCTCCTGGATCTGCAAATATACGAAAGTGTGAACTATGCTCCAATTTCCAACCCGGTGGCTGGCGGGATAGAAGTGCCCAGGGGACTTACGAATAGATTGATGGGCAGCCTGAACCCAAACCTTGCCAACAGTATGGTTGGTTCTCTAAGTGAGATGGGTCCAAGGGAGGGAAGGCTTTCCTCACTGGGTCTCTAAATGAGTAATGAAGTCTTTCCCCAGTGAACACAGAGTACACTTTAAGATGATAGCTTATAGTTGACCCTTAACGCGGGCCTGAACTGTGTGGGTCCACTTATGTGGAGATTTTTTTCAGTTACTACTGTACATGTGTTTCCTCTTGCTTATGATTTTCTTATTAACATTTTTTCTGTATCTTACTTTTTTGTGAGAATACAGTATATAATAGGCATAACATGTAAAGTGGGTGTTAATTGACTGTTATTGGTAAGGTTTCCGGTCAACAGGGCGATTAGTAGTTAAGTTCTTAGGAAATCAGAATTTATACAGAGATTTTCGACTGTGCGGGGAGTCAGGCCTCCGGCTCCCCATGTTGTTCAAGGATTAACTGTACTATAGGACCTCGCAGAGCTATTAGCATACGAAGATTGGAGCAAAGGGTATAGGAAGCATTTCCCCAGGCTTGTTTGGCGGTGTGACACCTTTTTATGCAGGATACCTAGAAAAAATGAATCTCAAAAATGAAGAAGAAATAAATACACTTTCAGACGCACAAAAGCTAAAAGAATTCAGCACCCCAGACATGAACAAGAAACAAATCATATTTCACTCCCGTCATATATCTCTCCTGTATTTGAAAGCCGTTGGTGGGTTCCTGTGGCACCAAAAAAATAAAAAATGAAAGTAAGGTATCTGAGAGAGAGAGAGAGAGAGAGAGACCCAAACTGTGTGCAGTGTCTTCTGAGACCCATTTCCCTGGGCCCCGAATGTAGGTTATAGGTTCCCCCACCCCATCCTTTAGTTCTTTGAAGATGTTGCCCCATTGATTCCAGCACGAAGGCCTCACCGATGTTACCTTTCTTCTTTTGTATGGAATGCGTCTTTTTTCTCCGAGCAGTTTTAGAATTTTCTCTTTGATTGATTTTGAGCAATTTGATGGTGCTGTTTGTGTGTAGTTCTTTTTGTATGTATTGTGCTTGGGGTTTGTTCACCTTCTTGAGTCTATGGATTTATAGTTTTCATCAGGTTTGTAAAGTTTCTTTTTACCATTATCACTTTAAATATTACTTCTTCCTGCCCCTCCCCCTCAGGGCACCAATTTCCATTTTTATAAATTATTTTTCTCTGCGTGATTTTTTTTTTTTGATGGCTGCTACCATTATATCTTCAAGTTACCTGGTTTTTCCTCCTCAAAGTCTAATCTGCCATTAACCCCACACAATAGATCCCAAGCCTCGGGCACTGCAGATTTCATCTCTAGAAATTCAATTTAGGTTTTCACCGTTTCTACCTAACATATTCCGTCTCTCCTCTACCTTTCCAGACATTCGGGGCACAATCACAATAACTATTTAATATTGGCACCTACTCAGTCCCCTGTGTGCGTTTTCAGTTTGGGCAGTTTCATGTTTGGTCCACTATGGACTGTGTTTTCCTGTTTCCTCCTATGCCTCACAACCCGTGTGATCGCATACAAGTTGCTGTGAAAGGACTGTGCTGGGTGTTGATGTTTTGGGATTTGTCCTGGGATGCAGCTGGGTTCCCGGTAAGCGGTTTGGTCCTTGCAGGTCTTGCTTGTCAGCTTTCTCAGTTGGGGCCAGAGCAGCCTTCTGTCTGAGGCTAATTATTCCTGTTACTGAGGCAAGACCCTGCTGGGTGGCTTACCTGCTGTCCACCCATGATGAGGTTTCTTTCACCCAGGTTGCCCGGGAGAGGAGTGAGAATAAAGATCGGGTATGTGCAACGTTCCAGAAGCCAAGAGAAGAAAGTGTCGCAAGGAAGGAAAAGTCACCGGCCAAGACTGTCCCCTGGCCTCAGGAGGGGAGCCAGGTTCACTGGCCCCTCCCAAACAGGAACTCAACGCCCAGGCCATTCCACACCCACCGCTTCCCAAGCTTTTAATTACAGGCCAGGTGGCTGGGTCCGGGGCTTGACCAATCCGCCTTGAAGGGAAGCCAGAGGGGATAAAACTAATGGAGCCCATCAGGCGTGGGCGCATTTCTCCAGAGAGACATTTATATCAGGCACCTCGGGTCTCGACTCCTTCCTCTGAACTGGACCGCGATGGGGGAGCAGTGTCGGGGTCCTCCCGCTAGCTTCCCCCCGAGAGCCCCCCTCCCCCCATGAGTGTTTTGCCGTCACTCTGTGAGCACGGAGCCGTCCGTGTTCCTGGAAGCTGAGTCTGCTTTCTCACCTGCACATCGGGCCACCCCATACCAAAGTGCCGGGTTTCGAAGTGAGACAGCAATCCCCAGACTCCTTCCCTCTCTCTCCCGTGAAATGATGGATCGGCTGATAGCATTCTTAGCTGAATTATCTCGTTTCGGAGTGGGTCTTGGCATGGGGGGGAGGGGGGGTGCAGCATGGCAGGAGGAGCGGGTGATGGGTTTGTAATGCTGTTCCACCTTCATCCCAGTGATGGATGGGCTGTGTGAGCGGTCCACTGGGGGAAAGGCCGACCAGATATTGTCATGTACGGGGCACCTGAGGAAATACGACTCGCAGTGGCGGAGACGGAAGTGGGACAGAGAAATCAATGTGTTATTTCAGCCGGTCCCGAGCGTCACTTCTACTGTCTCCAGGCCTGCGGGGTTCTGAGGAGCGGACCACGGCTCAATGAAAACAATGTCCCGGCGTGATTTCTGCAGAGCGATGTCTCCCCTCTCCCTCCCCTGGCAAACGATGGGCAGAACCGCTTGGCGGGATGGTGAGCGAGAGTGGACGCGCCCCTGTAAGTCAGGGTAGGCTCCCTGTGCGCGTGCCTTTCTATGTCTATAACAAACGTGTTCCCCCTCTGTGGCCAGCCCTGGAGGGGGTGCGGATGTCTGATGGGACGGGACGCTTCAGGAGCTGGGCACCCCAGTCTCGGGCTGTACGGCCACGAGACCTGGTGGTGAGTCTGATGCCGCACCCCAGGGCCAAGGGTCAGCCTCCAGGTGGTTCCCACTGGGACCATGGAGTCAGATCCCTGGGTTCCTGGCACCGGCAGGGTCCCCTCAAGTGCTCATGAGGGAAAAGCACCACCTCTCCCCAGGTCCCAGGTGGCCCAGCCCCAGGGCCACTCCATCCCCATTCTGAGGCCCCAGGGCGGGCGCAGCGACCCCAGGATGAGGTCTTCTTCAGAGACGCTTCCAGGGCTGGGCTGGGCAACTCCTCCTCCACAACACGCAGGACGCGGAGCTGGGACCGCCCGGGGCCCAGGCCGCTCTCCAGGGCTTGGCAAGTCAGTGCTTTGTCTTCCAAGCCGGCTGCTGGGGCCGGAGACCGTGCACTTCCTGCCTGTGCCCAGCCGTGGACACCTGAGCACCCCCGCCTCCCAGGGAGGGGGGAGCCCTCGTGCTGTCTACCGGCCTCCAGCTCTACCAGCGGCACCTGCAGCCAAACAAGGGCGGCTTCAATTACCCACTCATCCTGCCTCCAGGCCGATGGAGAGCCCACCCAATGCGGAGCCGGAGGAGGAAGGGGCTGGCAGGGGGCGGGTCAGCCCGCAAGGGCCACAGGGAAGGACGGCTTCTGGGCAGCAGCGGGATCCCGGCGTCCGCAGCCCTGAGTCTGGGCCACACACAGAGGAGGGAACCCCATGCCGTGACCCACACCAGGTAGGAACGTGGGGCCTGGCGCTGTTTGGTGTGTCCACAGCCTCCTCTATCCGGGGCGCCCCCTCCCGGGCTGGGCTGCCGACCAGCCGGACCCAGAGCCGGCCGCTGAGCAGGCAGAGGAGCGGGCAACAGCCGTCCCCGCCCCGGAGGAGTGAGGTGGAGAGGCCTTGGTGTGAGGTTGCCGATTTGGGATAAACATATAAGCTGCCACTTGGCCATGTGTGTGACTGTGTTTGCATGAGCCTGGGGCTTGTTGGACCCATGGCGCTGGGTCAGAGCAGGCCTTCCAGGCCCCCCCCCCGCCCCCCGCTCCGAGGGGACCCCTCTGGAGTCTCCCCAAATCTCACCGTGGCTCCCCTCTCCCCACTCCCCCCAGGGCAGAATTGGCCAGAAAGACTCCCGGCCTGTCACACATTTGGGAAATGCCCTTTAAAATGACAAGCTGTTTATCCAAAGGCCTGGTTCCCAGCCTCTCTCGGCTTTAATTAAAAACATTTGTAAACAAGCTAATGATCGTCACAAAAGTCCCATCCGAGAAACCACGAGAACAAGAGCAAGCCGCCGGCCTGTGACAGGGAAACAGGTTTCTTTTGAACGTCCCGCCTGGGACTGCGCAGTGCCGCGTGCAGGAAGGTTGGGGGCTGTGTTGCCCCCCGAATACACAGCACGTGCCGTCTGCGTCCGCGGGCTCCGTGGGAGCTGTTTCAAAGCGTGTCCTGCAGCAGCTAGTCAGGACCCAGTGCCAGCAGACACAGAAGCCAATTAATTCTGGACACATTTAAAAACAAATACCAGCCGGCCACCTGTTTCCGGGTGACAGCTTTATGCCGTTTCACCGGCTTAGAAACAGGCCGTCTGAGCCAGCGCCTCCCTGTTCGCACGCGCTCGCTGGGCCCGGACCAGGCAGCTCATTATCCTCCCCGCCTGCGAGGCCCGGGCGAGCCGCTCACTCAGGCCCGTCAATCTCAACAGCGTGCAGCCTTAAAAGCTTTGCCAATTTGGGAGAAACTTCCCGAATCGGTTCCTGTTGGCAAATAGAGAAATTTGCAGTAAAATAAATAAGTAAATAAATAAATCGGGATGATTTAAGGGGAAAACAAAGCTGATTCCGTGGGTTCCAGTGAAGAGCTCGCGTCCTTCCAGTCATGTGATTGGTTCCAGGTGTGCGTCCCCCACATTGATCCCTCCTGCCCGGAGCCACCTGGGTGGCCCAGGAGGTCCTGAGGCAGTGGTCAGCAAACTCATTAGCCAACAGAGCCAAATATCAACAGTACAACGATTGAAATTTCTTTTGAGAGACAAATTTTTTAAACTTAAACTATATAGGTAGGTACATTGTTATTCACTTAATTAGGGTACTCCTAAGGCTTAGGAAGAGCCACACTCAAGGGGCCAAAGAGCCGCATGTGGCTCGCGAGCCGCAGTTTGCCGACCACGGGCCTGAGGGACCACTCACTCGTGCAGAGTGGGAGGATCCCGACCCTTCGCCTGAGCTCAGGGAAAGGGTGGCCTGGAGGGTCACAGAACCACAGGGCGTCCAGCACCGCCAAGACCCTGCCAGCACCTCCTCCCCACCCTGATGAGGTGGTTTCCTCAGGAGCTCCCCCCGCAGGCGGCAGGCGGAACACCAGCCTGGGGCAGTGATAGGAGACAGGTGCTCTCCCCTGTGGCTTCGTTTGGCTTGAGGCAGCAGGCATTCATTTCACCAGGGCAGGAGCCAAGTACCCGGATGTGGAGAGGGGTGGAGGAATGAGAGCCGTGGCTGCCCCGTGGGGACCTCGGCCAAGGAGTGGAGCCTGTGTGGGCAGAACGTGGTGGCCCGTGTGAATCAGCAGGGGTGCAGGAGCAGAGAGCGCGCACCGGGTGGCCTAAACCAGCTCCCCTCTCTGAGCGCTGGAGGCAGGAGGCTGAGCCACGGTGTGGGCAGGCCGGCTCCTTCTGCGGGTGCCGAGGGAGGACGGCTCCAGCAGGCCTTGGCGCCCCCGGGCCGTAGACACGTCCCTCTAATGGTGGTCTCTGTCTTTACACGCCTTCTTCTACCCATGACCCCCCTTGTGGACCCCCTGTCCTATCTCTTAGGACATCGATCTCTGCCTTTGATTCAGGGTTTGCACTAAACGCAGGGGGTCTCATGATGAGACCTTATGTTACTTACATCTGCAAAGACCCTATTTTCTTTTTCACTTTTATCACAATTTTCTGTGTTTTTTTTTATTGTCTAAAGTTTACATATGTCTCCTTTTTCCCCAATTGGCCGCCCCCACAAGGCATTCCCACCCTGGGCAAGTCCCCCCCACCCCAGTGTCTGTGGCCATTGATTATGCGAATATGCATGCATACAAGTCCTCACCCCCCACCTCCCCTGCCATTTGTCTCTGGATCTATTTTTGTTCATCAAATTATGTTGATCATTATATCCCACATATGAGTGAGATCATGTGATACTTATCTTTCTCTGCCTGGCTTATTTTGCTTAGCATAATGCTCTCCAGGTCCATCCATGCTGTTGCAAATGGTAAAGGTTCCTTCTTTTTTATAACAGCGTAGTATTCCATTGTGTAGATGTACCACAGTTTTTTAATCCACTCACCTGCTATGGGGCACTTAGGTTGTTTCCAAATCTTAGCTATGGTAAATTGTGCTGCTATGAACATTGGGGTGCGTATATCCTTTCTAATTGGTGTTTCTGATTTCTTGGGATATAGTTCTAGAAGTGCAAAGACCCTATTCCAAATAAGGTCGAGTTCCCAGGTAGAGGCAGGCAGGACACCTTTGGGGGCACTGTTCAGCCCACCCCACTTCCCATGCTAGCTGGGGACCACTTGGTGAGCCAGAGCTCCTGGGGAGAGGAGGCGAGCAAAAGTAACTTGGAGAGAGATGAGACCCCTGGTTAGAGATGGGGACCTATTCATCTTGCTGAGGCTAGAATGGGCTCCAGGCCAGCAGAGTGGTGAGTGTGGGCTTGGGTGGGGCTATGGGAAGGGGGGGCACCCCTCTCAGAGCCCAAGTCCACATAAGCAAAGAGAAGGAGGAGGCCTTGTCCTAGCCAGTTGGCTCAGTGGATAGAGCATCGGCCTGTGGACTGAAGGGTGCCTGGTTCTATTCCGGTCAAGGGCACATGCCCGGGTTGTGGGCTCGATCCCCAGTAGGGGGCGTGCAGGAGGCAGGCGGTCAATGATTTTCTCTCATCATTGATGTTTCTCCTCTCTCCCTCTCCCTTCCTCTCTGAAGTCAATAACAATATATTTAAAAAGAGAGAGAGAGGAGAAGGAGGCCCGGCCTCTGAGCTGCGGTGTGCGGACGCGCCCGCTAAGGGATCCCTTCCCTGAATGCTAAGTGGGTCTGCGTGTTGTCCAGCCTCCAAATGCAGAGGCATTGTTCGCCCGAATGAATGAATAACTAAGCAAATGAATCAAGTCAGTAATGTACACTGCCAGGGTTTCAGTATTCCATTCAGTGTTCCATTTGTCAAATTTAAAATGAGAACAAAACAGCAGAAATGAGACAATCTCCCTATTCTAATCACAGATGCGCATTCCTCTGTATCGCCTCATATCACAATGTAGAACATGTTATTATGTTGAGAAATCAGAAAACGCCACTCAGGTTATAAGGCTCAGAATTAAGCACCGGGAATAATAAAAGGCTTGTGCGAGAGGCCCTGGGCACTGGGAGGCAGCGCAGTCTCCGGGCCAGAGGCCGAGAAAGCTACTCCCTGCCTCAGCTTCCCCTCCGGAAGGCTCCTGGCTTCCCATCGGGATCCCATTGGCAGGGGCCGATGAGACTCAGCTGGTTCAGATGCTCAGGAGGGACTTGGCGCTCGGTGAGAAACCCGCTCCCTACGAGGAGCGAGGAGAAGAGGACGGTGTGGAGAGCCCAGCTGGGCTGGGACCCGCTGATTCACTGCGGATTCAGCCCCAAGAGGTTGGGCATGTTTGCGAGCTGACAGCGCCTGGGACTCACCTATTTCTCCCTTTAGCTCAGCTTTTGCTTCAAATGTCTGAAGCTCTGTTAGGAGGCACACACACTTCGGTTGTTAGGCCTTTCTGATCTATGGACCCTTTTATCGTGAAACGTTATCTGGGCCTTTGGTAGTACTTCTCGTCCGAGGGATCTGGTTTGCATGTCGTTAATAATGTAGCCACTCCTGTTTTCTCATGATTAGTGTTTGCCTATGTGCCTACTTATAATTTACACAGATACAATTTTATACACCCATGTATACCTTTTTATTATCATAATATATATATATATAATGTTCCATTTTAAGCATACCGGTTCATAGTACAATTTCAGGTCACGTGTTTTATGGGCCACAACTATCTAGTTAAAACATTTGGTTTATCACCCCAAACAGAAACTCTGCACCCACTGAGCAATAATTGCCTAGCCAAGGTCTTCCTCCAGGTCCTGCAAAGAGATCCTTTAAAAAATACATTTTTAGTCCAGATCTTGTGATTGTTATCTGTGACACAGCTCAGCTCAGCCACTCTGTCATTAACCTCTAAAAGATTTTTGCTAAAGATCTGGTTAAATGACACTGATTTTGGATTCTTAGAATATTTTAAAGCCATATTTTAGGCCAAGGCGAAAGCTAGAAATTCAACCTGATGGTGACAATAGCCTTAATTATTTTCCTCCACTTGTCGATTTAAAAAAAACACAACACAAAGCCTCCTCTGTGACTGTGTATGAGGTCCCAGAACCAGAGTATCATCACTGCACCCACAAAAGGCTGTTGCTGAGGTTCCATCCTGTTCCTGGGGTTTCGATCACATGGTGTCTGAGCCCACGGAACCCCTAATGCTGGCTCTTGCCTTCTCGGAGGGATGTTGCCTCTCGAGCTAAGCTAGCCGATTGCTTTGGGTCCCGATGCTCCTTCGTGGATCACGGGGTGGTCCCAACTATGAGCCCCTGGGGCTTCTTCCGGGAGGGCCCACTCCAGTCATGGGACACCAGGTGAATCCATGGCACAGGGTAGCCGGGCAGACACCTGACTTCTGAGCCTGGCCCCGTGGAAGCAGCAGGTCCTGGCTGGGAGGTGGCATTTCATTCCCACCGCAGCGAGGAGCCTGCCCCGCTGCAGCGCCGGGAGCGCATGGTGGGGAGATGTGGGTTTTGCCAGCGTGTCTGTTACTTTCTGTGTCGAGATACTCGTTGGCACTCCGTGGGGGATGGAGGGAAGCGAGCAGGCAGCCACAGCGGGAGGGTAGCCAAGACAGGCTCCGGGAAGGGAGGGAGGGGACGGCTCGGCTCAGCCTGTGGTGGGAGGATCCCATGTGGGACAGCGGCTTAGCTCCATTTGGGTAGAAGTGGAGGAAGGAAGAGGCAGGAAGACAGACATGTGACAGGGAGGCCACACACTCTATTTCAGCGGTTCTCAACCTGTGGGTCGCCAACAATGAAAATACATCCAGCATATCAGATATTTACATTACGATTCATAACAGTAGCAAAATTACAGTTATGAAGTAGCAACGAAAATAATTTTA
>NW_005871303.1:666106-694592 GCF_000147115.1 Myotis lucifugus
TGAGAGCCTTTCAAATTCTACACCAATTCAGTTTAAAAAAATTGAACTATTTCACTTTTAATGTGATAACATTATGTTTTAATTCTTGATAATGTGAAATCAATTTTTAAAGAATTTTAAATGGGAAAACATATTGTTATTACTCAGGAAAAAGGCAATTATTATTTTCATAGAATCCTGTAATCTAAGATTTGAGATGTTCTTCTGAGTGCATTTAACATATTTTGCAATATATGTTGACAGGTGGTCACCCCATCTGTGCTTAGAAATGTTTTAGTTGTCATGTTTCAAAATAGAATTGGAAAGGAAGTGGATCAAGATAAAAAATTGGTTATAAAAAAAGTTTTATATCTTAAATACAAACAGTTAACATATTTCCATCAATCTCAAGGGGAAAACTCATGCTTGGAATAAAAGGGAAATGTAAGATTTGCCAAGAGGAATTGAAGAGTACTGATGTAATTGCTTGGGAAAGGGGCCACTGAGTTGGAAAGCATGATTAAAAGAGCTGTGGGGCTTGGGTGGAATCCAGCCCAGCAGCCCAGCAGCTGCACATACTGGACAATCTGTTACTGATTATTAGTGATGGAAAGCCAGGTATAATAATTGGTGTCCATTGTTAAGACGGAAATGCAATGCCAGGTGTGGGGGGGGGGGCGGGTCCCCGGGACCCCTGTCCATTGCTGGTGCGGGTATTCATTAGTCTAATCACTCTGAAAACAGTTGGACATTTTCTCCTAAAACCCACCTGCTCTACTCCACAGACTTCTCTCCTCGGTAAGTGTCCACGGGGAACTCTGGCCTGGGAACACCTGGAGACACGCGTTAGCCAAACGCGCATCGGCCGGGGAACGGATGGAGAAACAGGGGTGCAGGCTGCTAGTTAGGTGTTCCAATCAAAGTGTCTGCAGAAATGCCGACACCACCCAGTACGGCTTAATCTGAGCAACATAACGGTAAGTGGACAATTAAGTCCCAAAAGATCACACGCAGGAAAAATACCATTTATATCGTGTTAAACAGTGACATTAAAACATGTGGTGTTTGGGAAAGTATAACAAGGATGGTGGGTGTGGGATTGAAGGTGTTTGGGTGGAAGGAGGTGAGGGAGGAGATGGAGGCTCTAGCGTAGATATTTTTGGTCAAGATGCTAATCTTTTATGTGGAGGTGTAGTGGATTTGCAGGTGTGTATACTATTATACCATGTAAGTAGATGGAATGTAAAGGAAAAGGCTTGTGTTCTAACAAAAGCTTACTCTCATGGAGCCCTACTATGTGCAAGGCAGTATTTTGCAAAATTGATATCACAACGTTCTCATCAGGAGGAAACAAGGCCCTTTCTGAGCCCAGGCCGCCCGGGCCACGGAGCCCGAGGCACAGTGTGCCTGAGGGGCGCCATCCCAGGCCAGCAAGAGGGAGGCAGAAGGGGAGTGAGCCAGGCTCCGCGTCATGCTGGTCTCAGGTGGACAGGAGAACCCAGCGAGGTCTGCTGTTTAGTTCACTCGGGTGAGTCCACCCACACAGGAGGCGGGGTGACCCTGGGGAGACACCTGCATCGGGTTGAATGCAGTAGAGGCTAATGCACATTCCCCAAGTCTCACCGCTGGCACCTGGCAGAGCTGGGATTGAACCCACACAGTCTGGCTCAAACGAAGATGAGCCTCACCCTCTACACTATGCCTCTGGGGTCAGACAGAGCTTCCCTCCCTGTGAGGTCAGTGGTGCCATCAGGGGGAAGCTCAGAGGGGGGGGGCGAGCAGATGGTAGAGGAGCCCCCTCCCCGCCCCCATCCCCAAGGAAGAGCTATCCTGGACACGAAGACAGGGTGGAGATTTTGTCAGTGTCATTTTCCCCTTCGCTCTGTTTCGCTGTGTTCTCTAGCACTTGTCTGCCCCGTTCTAGCCATCACAGAATGCTCCTCAGTAATCAGCTTCTGTCTGTTTTCTCCACTGAAACACGACTGGTCTCCACGGCTGCATTTTGTGAGTGCGCACGGGTGAAAGGGCGATGCGCGCGTGGGTTTCTGGATGAGGTCCGGGATGCCATCTGCAGCAGCAGATAGCGACGACAGGGATGTTTCCAGGATGCGGCCACCACTGCCCGGGAGGCTCGCCGTCCAGCTGTGCGATGAGGCTTCCGGGGCCTGTGCCGTCCAGATTAAACAAGGACGGCCGCCTGGTGCGCCTCTCTCTGCCAGATCGCGGACCCGCGAAGCTCAGCAGTCCTCCCGCTTCAAGACAGCTAAACGCGTCGCCTAAAACAAGCACATCTCCCCGCGCACGTCTCTGAGCTGGCAAAGCAGCAAAGAAAAGCCTCAGAGGCAAACCTGGGAAGCAAGAAGTCAGAGAAATAAGTCAACTCGGAAGCCACAGCTGCCCTGGTGACCGTGAGAGGAAATAGACAAAACCCAAGGCCCCGCCCACAGGACAGGTGTGACAGGAGTCTGTGGCAGAAAGCCAGGTACTGGAAGAATCGACTAGAAAAAAATAGCCCACTCCCCTTGTAAGAAGGAATATGAGAAAACTTACCTGAGTGATGGGGTGGGGGGGATCTCCTCTGAGAACCTGTAGTCGCCACATGACCCGTGCTTAAGTTATGGGTCTGAATTTATACTACACAAGTTGGTCCAAAAAAAATCTCAAGAACTTACTTAAAAGTAGGTGCAGGTGAATGGTGTTCTCAAAGGCCTGGGAGTAGCAGAAATACATGATCTCAGGGAATTCGCCGTCCATCCCGGCCCCTGGGAGCTCTCACGGTTAGGGCTCCATTATACGTGAGCCTAAAATAGAAAGTAAAATTTAATAAGTAAAAATTCCAAACCACGTGAAGAAACAAGACACCAGGAATAGGAGCAGCAACTGTGAGGCGAGAGCTGGATGTGCAAAGCTTGCAGTACTGGAGTCAGCAAAACACTGTCAAACGCAACATGCTTTCTGTGCTTAAAATAGTCAAAAGGGCGGGCGAGGGACAGGCACACCTTGCTTTATTGTGCTCTGCAGATACGGCGTTTTTTACAAATGGAAAGTGAGACCCTCCACCAGGAAAATGATGAGCATTTTTTTTTTTTAGCAATAAAGTTCTTTCTAATGAAGCTATGTACATTCTTACACATAGAGCTAATGCACACCTAATGGACTATGTATAGTGTAAACATAACCTCTATATGCCCATGGGAACCAAAACATTGTATGACTCACTTTATTGCGATAGTCACTCTATTGCGGTGGCTTGGAACTAAACCCATCCCTCCAAGCTTTGTGTGTATTTAATCTGAGAGTAAGAAAATTTTCAAAATTAAAAAAGACTAGTCAAATATAAAAGCTAACTAAATAGAACTTCATGCGGTTTAAAAGAATATTAAATATTGAAAACTTGGCAAAAGAATGAAATAATAAAATGGAAAGAACTGAAGATAAATTTAGTGAGCTAGAAGACCGAGCTAAGAAATTATAGAACAGAGGAGAGAAAGAAATGGAAAGTGTGGAAAGGAGTGAGGAAAGAGGGTAGGGTGAGAATTTCTAACATGTATACAGTCAGAGATGCAGAAGGAATGAGAAAGCAATATTTATAGAGATATAGCTAACATCTCAATTTATTAAGAAATCATGGGAATCAGAAGGGTTTTAAAAGAAGGGTAACTAAGCAGATATAATGGATCAATAAGCCATAGTTAAGTGAAACCACAGCACACTACCTTCAGAGAAAGCAGTGGAAAGAAACACAATGAAGCAACAGCAGTAAGATTGACAGCAGGTTTCACAAGAGTAAAAATGGAGTCTAGAAGACGATGGAAAACATCTCCAAAATGTTTAGTTTTGTTCCTGACCGTTTAAAATTGCAGACACAGCAAATCCATTGCACTGTAGAACCACACTGAAATTTAAAAAAAAAAAATGTTCCAGAAGAATCAACTAGGCAAGTTCCCGACTCTCCCACCCACTGCAGGGACTTCTCGAGACCTTCTCCAAGAACCCTCGCTCTCAGAGCCAACATCCACGCAGCAAGAAGCAGTGTTGTGCACCAACATTGATGCAGGTGGTGATACCCAAAGGGAAATGGACTGTGTAGAAATTACACAAGTGCCTCATTCCTGGGGGGTGAAAAAGAGCTAGAATGGTGAACAGCGACAGAAAGTTAATGGGGGGAGGGGGGTCACGATCAGAGTCCAAGTGTTTTAAAGAACCTGTGTTACCTTTTGTCTCTGTTTAGTCCAGTGATGGCGAACCTTTTGAGCTCGGCGTGTCAGCATTTTGAAAAACCCTAACTTAACTCTGGTGCCGTGTCACATATAGAAGCTTTTTGATATTTGCAACCATAGTAAAACAAAGACTTATATTTTTGATATTTATTTTATATATTTAAATGCCATTTAACAAAGAAAAATCAACCAAAAAATGAGTTCGCGTGTCACCTCTGACATGCGTGTCATAGGTTCACCATCACGGGTCTAGTCTGCAAGTTAAAATTCCGGCATCCCCCTGCAAGGGTAGCATGTCAGAGTGCTTCCTGCCCTGGGATGTGAGGGGGCGACACACCCCTGGGGACCCTGCGGAACAAAGCTGTGGGTGGTCTGGGAGACCCCAGACAAGACGGGGTGTCCGTCTTGCAAGCTGCGGAATGAGCAGGGCTTCAGCCTGTGAGTGGACAGCAACATGGATGACCCTCAGAAGGGTCTGTGATCAGGCCTCTGGGAGGGACCCAGGCCGGCAGTGTGTGACCTGGAGGGGACCTAGCCCTGCGCACTGACGCTTCCGGCGCTGGGAGCACACCCCACTCCACCCAGACATCTTTTAGCATCTCTAACAGGGACGTTCCGCTCACCCTAAGAGTGAGCTCAGGCGGGGTTTCCTTCCTGATGTGCCGGTAATGGTTACAAGTTATTCCGCAGCAAGTCACCAGTCCCTGGGCCATTAGACCAAAGAGCTCAGAAATCAGAGCTCAGCTCTCACACCGAAACGTGTCCAACCTCAGTCCTCCTTTTCAACTTATTAATGTTACAGGAATGGAGTGCGTTTTATATTCTAAGAGTCTGTGAGCTTCAAGGACAAAGCCTTCTTTTCCTTCCCTCTGCAATTGTCAGCTGTGAATAAGGAAGGAGAAGCCTTGAAATAATCATCTCCCACAGGCCACCAACAGGGACTCTGAACAGGATTCTTGTTTTGTTTGTTTGTTTGTTTGTTCCTGTGATTGGAATTGGTCCCCTCCGGTCTCCTGGCCCCTGAGGTGGCATGTTGAACCCTCAGGATGGCATTTGGGGGAAAGTGAACCTCTTTTGTATTCAACCAGGAGCTAATCATCTTTAATTATTTTCAAAATTAATTTTCTCCCTAGAAATATTACTTATTTCTTCATCTATCAAGATGTCAATACAAGTGATTTGGAAACGGGAGGATTCCAGGAGTCTTAGCTTGGAGGGGGGGCGGGAGAGAAATGTCATCATGTGCATATAGAGTGGTTTTGTGGTTGAGCCGTAAGCTGCACTGAGACTGCAGATAAAACACAGATGAATTTCTGTGATGTTGCCTCTGGTCAGAAATGGTGCTTTATCTTTGACCGGTAAGATACCATCTATAAAAAGTGCATATATTTGAGGACAGACTTTTCGGTAAAAATAGGGTAACACTAGTAACATCTTAGAAGGCTGTTACCGAGGTCCAGCAAGCACGTGGGTGTGAGAGTGTAAAATGTGATTCTAAGTATCTGGTTTAGTTTGTTTTGAAAAGTTTGACTGTGGTCAGTGCCCACCAGAGCAGGCCTGAGAAGTGACCGTGACCTGCAGGCCGTGGCAGGAGGGGTGAGGGGGTGTCCACTTACCTTCTCCGACCCAGAGACCAGGCCGGAGGCCAGCTTACCACACCCCCCGAGGCTCGGCGTCCGGGGGGCCACAGGATGGCACTAGCCATCACGACTCACCTCTGCTACCTGGGCAACAGCGAGCGGGAGCCCGCAAACACCTGCATGGTCACTTCTGTGAACTTCGTGCACTTCCTCCACTCCCCGCGGCAGGATGGGTGTGAGGAGGTCGGGCTGGCCTTGGCCCTGGAGGGAGCTGTCAGGGAAGAATGAAAAGGCAGGAGATGAGGAAACTCCATCGGAAGGCCTGGCCCCCACCTGCAGGTCTGCCTACACAGCCCGTCCCGAAGCTGGACACCCCACCTTTCTTAGCCAGTCCCCTATCTGTCAGCCTCATTTCACGAGCACATCTGTAGGACAATTACAGACATAAAGGCATTCAATCCCCAAACTCTCCAGAGTGAATATTTTTCGGCATCACACCCACGTCTTCTGAGTCCTGCCATCTCATGAGGCAGCTCACTGTTCACACACATTGTTTCTCCGGTGAGGGGGTGCAGATGGACTTTGGAAACACAGCAGGTGGGCTGCGGTCAGTGACCCTGAGCTGCTGTCTCCACCTCCCACCCTGAACGAGGTGAGGCAGAGGCCTGCTGGGCCCAGCCCGGAGCCCTGCCCAGCAGCCTCAGGTCCAGTGTGAAGGTTGCATGAAGGTCACAGCCCAGAGCCCTGCTTCCTGGCTTATTGTTGGTTCTTGTTTCAGTTTAAAAAACAACAACAACAAAGGTTTTTTTGCCCTGGCCTGTTTGGCTGAGTGGTTGGAACGTCAGCCCGCAGACTGAAGGGTCATGGGTTCAATTCCAGTCCAGAGCACGCACCTGGGTTGCAGGCTCCATCCCTGGCCCTGGTCGGGGTGCATGTAGAACACAACCAGTCGATGTGTCTCTCTCACATCGATGTTTCTCTCTCTCCATCTCTCCCCCTCCCTTTCCACACTCTCTAAAAATTCTGGTTTAAGTTGTTTTGAAACTTTTTACCATGGTCAGTGCCCACCAGAGCAGGCCTGAGAACAGTAGGAAAAATATCCCCGGGTGAGGATTAACAACAACAAATGTGTTTTGACCGCTGGACTGTGAATTAGGGTTCATTTGTAAGAAGTTCCAGTCAATTGAGCAAAAGTGAGTTCCATCCCCTCCCGCGGTGGAGAGTTGGTGTCCCAGGGCCACTGCCCGGGTCTTTCTCAACTGCGACCACGCGCTCCCTGCTATGAGGGGCTAAGGCTGCAGGGCGTGTGCCCAGCCTGGTGCCCGCCACGGTCCCCGAGCCTCAGGAGCCTCAGCAACGCAGGTGGATGGCCGTCTGGACAGAGCCATCCTGCCCTCCCCGCCCCATGCACTGAGTGCCGATGGCGACAGGCCAGCCTCCCGCACTCCATTCTCTCCCCTGACGGTTCCGCCCTGCGCCCGCTGCACTCGGTAAAAGGGCCCAAATGGTTGCCTTGTCATTTTTCAAGCGGCAGCAGCTTCCTATTTATCACACTAATGCATTCTCACCATTATCTCCCCGCGGTGTCACCGAGCCTGGGAATCGGCCTCAGGAGGGAACTTTCATTTTCATTTAAAGTGACACTTGGAGCCGGCAACCTCGCCCGCACTTGCCGTGGGCGTCCCTCGAGGGGAGGCCTGCACGCGCTCCCAGGAGCCGCCCCGGGAAGCCCAGGCCCGTGTTGAATCATCTCCCCTGCCCAGCCAGTCACTGCGTCCCCCAGGGCCCCACAAAGACACCCAAATCCCAGTGGCTCCTGCAGCCTGGGGCGGGGACGCTTGAAGACAGATTGAGGCCAGCGGCCCCGACGTGGGTTAATGCAGAGAATCAGTGGTGGACCCGGAGAAGCCCAGGGGCCCAGACAGCTCTGCCTCCCCTTCTGGGCCGTCCAGAGGGTGGGACACATGTCCTGAGCGGGTCCCTGGGTAGAAAGGGGCCACCCTGTCATGCCCCTCGCTTTGCCTGCTGCTGCCCAGGCCACCTGTGGGGTCCGGGAGTGACCTTGCTTTGCTCTCACGCAGCCCTAGCTCCGGTCATGGAGCCCGTGTGCCCGAGGACCTTAAGTTGTCTCTCTCTCCTCTGGGTCCCAGAGCCCTTTGTCATCACCACCCTCAGGAGCCTCTTCAGATGTGTCCCTGGCGTTGCTGCCCAGGAGCCATCGCTGCCACAGGCACCTGTGCGTCTGCTTATGTGCCACTCGTGTAGCTGAGCCATCCATGTGAAAAGAGGGGGTTGCCTGTCCTCCCCCGAAGACCCAGTCCTTGTGGAACACAGGCCTGGGAGTGAGGCCACGACCAGCCAGGCCCTGTGCCCGGCACTCAGGTCTGTCATCCCCTGGCGGGTGGAGGCAGGCATCAGGGGTTTTTTGGGGGGGGGGGGGGGGGGGGGGGGGGCAGTGGTCTGGAGCTGGTCAGATTGGACGGAACCCACTTCCTACCCTCTTTTTAGGGCCAGTGTGGGCTCCACACCCTGAACCTGGGGAGCCTGCGCAGGGCAGTCTGAGGGGACCCCCTTATCCCTGGGCTGCCCTATCAGCCACAGCTGCCCCTCCGCCACCCTGTGCTGGAGACACAGCAGGGCCACAATAGGAACATCCATCTTCCCTGAATTTCCCCCACCCTGCGGATACCCAGCCACGCTGTGGAGCCCAGGGGTCCCACGAGTGCCTCGTACCCCTGCCACAGGCAGGAAGCGCAGTCTCCCTCAGGCACAGGACCAGCTTGGGGGAGGAGGGGACACTCAGAACCCTAGGCGGCCACCAGCTCCATGGTCAACCGGAGATGGACCCGCAGCTCTTACAAGGCCGAAGGGAAGCCGTGACACCTAGACCAGCCTGTGCCTTTCACACTGTGGCCCCGGTGGGAAGGACCCACCCAGGGGCGCAGCCTGGTCCCCGAGGAGCCCAGTGACTGAGGCAGCGCCTTCCAGAACAGAACAGGCAGGGGGGAGGGAGGGGCTTTGATCCCCAGGACGAGGCCGGAGAAGGCAAGTGTCCCAGGGAGATTAAAGGGCACACCCAGGTTTGGGGGGGTGGGCAGTGAGCTCCCTGTGGGTGGCCTCCGGGGCAGGGCTCTCGAAGGGCACCTGCAGCGGGCGGCTGGGCTCAGGGCTCCAGCTGCTCTCAGCCCCGAGCTGGCGGGCGACGTGCCGCTCTGGATGGGCAGGGACTGAGAACCTGTTCCCCAGAGGCAGCCCCAAGAGGTCAAGCTGGGGACGAAGCCCCAGAGGAGGCCGGAGTGGAGAAGCAGGTGCACACACCCCTCCCCCCGTCCTCCCCAGGTCCTGGGCCCCGAGGACATGGTGCCCCCACAGGACAGCCCCATGGGGTGCCCGCTGGCTCTTTAAGCTTCACGCCTGGCTGCCCTGAGATCAGGATTATGTACACAGAGCCTGTCGTATCCAACAGTTCACTATGAGGCCTCATGGGGTGACACTAATCCCCAAAAGACCATTTCTTTACACTTGGCACAACACCCTGTCAAACTCACCCCCTGCATCTGCCACCCCCGCTGCCTCTCACTTCACGCCGGCAGCCAGGGTCGCCGTCACCTGGCATCGGTGTGACCTTCAAACACAAGCCTTCGTGGCACACGAAGGGCTCCATCCGCCCGCGGCAACAAAAGCGACTGCAGACAGAGCTGGGACCCGGACAGGAGGAGCGGCCCCGGCTCAGGTCTGAGGCTGACTCCTGGCTCAAGGTGTTGGAACAAAAATCAAGGCGATTCAGGGGGGACCCAAGGCCAGAGGAGCCGGCACAGAGGAGACTTGACTTCGCCCGGGGGCCTGTGGGCCCCTCAGACTCGTGCTCCTGGCCCCCCGACACGGGACGCAGGGGATTTCTCCAGCGCAGCACAGAACCCTCCCTGGGACGGGGCGCTCTGCACCGGGGTCCGGGGGAGGCTGGCGGGCTGCTTGGCCTGCTGCCGGCCTCGATGGTTTGCACAGAAAATCCGTCACCATTTGAACATTTTCCTCCTGGAGACACATCTGAGAGTCAGTGCTCAGAACGGGAGTCTGCGTAGGTAAGCGAGTAAATTGGAGCTATCAATAGATTTCTCCTTTCAAATTGTGAGGGCAATAAACTGTGAAGAAGTGATTTTGATGGTAGCGTTTCAGAGCAGCAGTCCTGGCAGGGCTCCCAGGCTGGCTCGGCCCGCCCCGCAGCCCGCCCCGCAGCCTCACCGGAGCCGGGTGGGACACACTGTTTCAGGGACCACAGCATAAAGGCAAGTCCGTGGACCGCCCACAGCCCCGTGTGACGTTCCACGCAGGCTGACCTCTGGGAAGTGGACAGGCCCACGCTGGAGGCGGCTGTGTGGACCTGGGCACCATCGCCATAGTCCGTGGCCCTGGCCCAGGCCCGTGGGTGGTTGGACACAGGCTGGCTCTGAGGACGGTCCAGGGACCCGCCTTTACGCTTTATATCCGGGTACTGTGACCTCTCGCTGCGACCTGCCTTGTGTCCAGTGAGCCTGTAAGATCCTGATTGCAGGAACCGCACATCTGTCACGACCCCCCAACCCCCAACCACAGGGCAGGGCCAGGGCTGTGGCTTTATAACCGGCCACACCACGTCCTGTCCTGCAGGGACAGTGCCTTCATGCCCACGGTGCCCCTGGGATGATGCCTCCTGTCCGGGTCCCAGCCCCCTTCTCTCTCCAAAGTGTCCTGGTCTGATGTGAAGCAGGAGACACCCCATGATGACAGACAGCGCTGTCCATGGTCCTGACCGGTCAGCACTGGGCAGCCCTCACCTCGAGGGGAGACCCTGCCCAGCGTGTCCCCCTTCAGAACCGGATGCAGGGACCACTGTGCTCCTCACTGGTCCTCCCACGGGGACCACCCTCAGGGCCCGGGGGTGGGGAGAAGCACCGGCCAGGCCTACCGTGGTCACCCCTGCATTTTCTTGTTCACAAAAACCCAGTCATTCACAGCTCACATCACAACACACATCCCAATCCGAGTCCCCGTGTGCCTGGGTGGGAGTTTCTTTCTAAAGGGTATTTGCTCAGAAAAGCACTTTTGAGGGCATCTTCAACTTCTCGAGTTTGGGCTAAACTGCTCTACCACATGGTCGCTCCGTTTCCTGTCTCCCGGCACGTTTCCCCGTCAGACCGTCACCCCGACCGGCTGGGTGGCTTCCTGTCTCAACATGCATCTTCCCATCACCCGTGAGGCCCCGCACGCAGGGTGTTTGTGGCGGCTCAGGGCTCCTCGTCCGTAATCATGCTTGTCTGTCAGGTTTTGCTTTTTGTGTGAATTGCTTTGTGACCCTTACGGACCTTAGTGCCGATGGCAAGCATTTTAAACTCCTTCCCTGCCCGGGCCCGTGTGTCCACTCTGTTTACGGAATCATCTGCTGTCGGAAATGTAACATTAGCCGCCCTTTCTTCCATGACCTTTGCTCTGGATGGCTTATTCAAGAAACCTTTCCTGGCCCCAGAGTCAAGGATACTCTCCCAAAAGTTCTTCTAAAACCTTTGAAAGCCCGTCTTTGACGCCTCGGCTTCTGCTCTATTTCTGACACTCAGAAATGTGATAAAGTGACCTGGAGCCGAGCTGTTTCTCTGGCTTCCCTTTCCCGCACGGGAAGCCGATGGTGCGGCTGGGATCGAGCCCGCAGCCCCTCCTGCTCAGGAGTCAGCTCCCATCCTCGGGGACCGCAGCCGCTTTGTAGCCGGTGCGGGAGGAGGGGGGAGAGGGGGAGGACTGCCCTTGACCTCATCGCTTGAATCTGCAGTGAAGCTCCCTTGCCCGACCTCTGTTTCATCCCTAAGATCAACAGAAGCATTTTGGCATCTGCCCAAGCGGCTCCTTCCTTCTGCGTGCTTGGTGGGTATTGAGCGTTTATCTGTCTGGCTTGCTTAAGGCAACAGCCTTGACCTTGCTCTGCTGGGGAATTGGGCTTCTGTCAGGACGTAGACTCACGGCGCCGATTTCCCCATCAGCTCTCAGCAGCCCCTCTTTAAAATAAAGCTCTCAGGACACCAGGCGGGCTGGAGGGTCCCCAGTCTCTCTCCACGCACCCTTTCTGGTCCGCAGGCATGCTCAGTCCCAACTCACAGGTGTGCGCCACTTACCACAGACCCGGCGCATGCACCAGCGACACGGCAGTGGCACACAGGCGATGGCCTGCCCTCTAGCTCCGTGCTTGTCCCCGGGGTGGCCTCGGGCACTGTGTGTGACGGATGATGCTGGGAGCCCAGGGGTGTCACACAGGTGATGACCTGCCCTCTAGCTCGTGCTTGTCCCCGGGGTGGCCTCGGGCACTGTGTGTGACGGACGATGCTGGTGTGCAGGTGCAGTGTCCTCCTAGGCAAGAACTGGATGCAGCATGCCACAGTTCTCTAAACTGCTCCCCCTCAAAATGCAGCCATACAGTGAGTCCCCAAACACCCCTCCCCGTTGCCCCAGTGTGGCGCCTTACGTCATCATGGTGCGCTGTCAAAAGCAGGAAACAGGCATTGGTGTCATATAATAGACTCAAATACAGTCTTTTGGGGGGTTTCGTCCGTTCTCATAAGGGCTCGCTCTGTTTTGAAATGTTTGGTGTGTCATACTATGAAAACTTACCGTAGATGCAGATTCACGTTCCCGTCGCTCAACCAAGATGGTGACCTGTCCCAGCGCCACATGGACACGCCCTCATGCCAATCCCTGGCCGTCGTCTGCTCTCCACGGCTATAGCTCCGCCACAGCTAGAAAATGATAACAGTGAAATTACACACATGTAGCCACTTGACACTGGCTGTTGTCACGCAGCATGACACCCCTGAGGTCTACCCTTGGGTAGCATGTTGTGTGGATCCACAGCTCGCTCCTTTTCATGGCCGAGCAGCCTCCATCCTGCAGATCCACCGCATGCTGGCCACTCACTTCTTGAAGAACATGTGGTTGCTTCTGATGTGAAGTAACAGAAATACAACTGCTGCCCCACTGGGATGGCTCAGCTGGTGGAGGCATCGTCCTGTGCACCGAACCATGGCAGGTTCCATCCCCTGGTCGGGGCACAAATAGAAGGCAACCAATCGATGTCTCCCTCTCCCTTCCTCTCTCGAAGCGTGTCCCCATGTGAGAATTTAAAAAAAAAATACAATTGCTAGGAACATGTGTGAACGGGTTTTTGTATGAACGTAGTTTTCATCTCTCCAGGAAAAATACCCCTGATCATAAAGCCACGCCTGCCTACCAATTCTCGGCATCTTGCCAAGTATTTGGAAACTGCCAAACAATCTCGGAACGGACGTGCCAGTCTGCACTCCCGCCCACAGTGCAGGAGAATGCCGGCTGTTCCGTGCGCTCGTCAGCACTTGCTACTGTCCGTAGTTTCTATGTCATCCATCCTGATAGGGATGTGAATTTATTTCATCCTGGATCTGCTTTGCATGCTACTCATGGTTAATGACGTTAAGCATCTTTTTGGTCCTTTGCAATCACACCAAAGGAAGGGCCCTCTGCTTTTCCCTCCCGCCTTCGCACCGCGCATGCTCCCTCCCACCTCCACAGCCTAGCAGCTTCCATCCTCCTGCCTGGACTGCTGTCCTCCTTTCCCCGAGGGCTTGGCTCAACCATGTCTACATCCTCCCCTCCCTAAAGGGTTTCTGCGTCTGCTGTCATTCATCTCAGTGGCATCAGAGGGCATCAATCCACCATGAACTTGGTTCCACCCAACATTCCTAAATAGAAATAGAAATTCACCGAGGAATGAGTATGCACCACAGGAGACACGGAGTCCTCTCTAAATGATAAGCTAGGGAGATGGGACAGTCCCCGGGCAGCTGAATCCATCTGTGCCCAGCTGGGCTCTCGAGTCCAGAATTTCAGGCCTGGCTCCCTCACCAGCCATTCTTGGGACCAGGACTGTGGACAAGCCTGGGTCACTCTGGTGTCCCACCAGCTAGAAACCCCATGAAACCGCGTAGACTTTCCAGAAAAGGCCTCTGGAGGACCCCACCCACACCCTTCAGGAGGATAACGGACTTGAAAAGGCTCCGACCCGAGTGCTGTCTTCGAACACCAGGCTGCAGCGCCGGAGGCGCGGACCGGGTCACGGCGCGGTTAATTGTGGCTCCCAGGAAGGAGGTGGACATGAGCCAGTATTTTGCAAATAGCAAAGCTGCCCGGGGCTTGTGCCCTGGGGACCTCAGCTCCGCATGGCCGGCTTCCAAAGACTCGGCCCTGCCCTGCGTTCACAGGGCAATTCAGATTACTTTGCACAATGGATGGGAATACATTTTGAATATTAATGCTAATAGTGTCAAAGGCTCTTAATGGGACTCCACGGTCCTAATCTTAGAGCCTGCAGTGCATCTGTGTGAAAGGACAGGTCCGGTGCCCATGGCCATTGTCCCCGAGGGGGGCGAGGGGGACCCATGGCTCAGCCGGGCACCTGTGGGTGGCAGGAGAGCTCTGTGTGAGCACTGACACATGAGAATCCCAAATGCTTTGGTGCATTTCAAACTGGGATGCGATATGACCTCAATACGTTGAAAACAAAACCACCTGGGAGAATTGGGAGGAATTGGGTGATGCTTTCGCCTGTGGCCGGCGTCCAGGTCCCAGAGGGGGCGTGGCTGGCACTGAGCCTTCCCTGACTCAGACCTGAAGCCCTGGGGCATGAAGGCCGGCAGGTGTTAGACTTGGGGGGGCCGGGGGAGGAAGGGGCAGCCAGGTCTGTGACTCAGGAATCGGGGAGGCCAGAAGCCACAGTCTGTCCATCAGGGGATCCAGGAAGTGGAGTGAGTCTCACAGGAAAAAGATGGGAGACCTTTGAACCCCCGAGTTTGAGAGATTGTGGGTGAGACTAGCTGGTAGGGCGCTAGAAATGAGGCTCAAGAGCAGCGAAGCAGCAGCCAGAACCAAGAGTTGGGGTCACGAGGAGAAGGCGGGAGACCACGAGCTGACATTCTCCGCTGATCGGACAGGAACGGCTCCCGTCGATGAGGATAACATGAAACCCCCACCACACGAGCCCCCAGGGGTAGCCGGGTGAACAAGTGTGGACAAGTCACCGGTATGGAGAGCAGTGGCCGCTTACGACGTCAGAAAGGCCCGGAAATCTTACAGTTCACACGTGAAAGAAACCTAACGAGAGTTCCCCAAACTAGACCACAGTCCTGCGCGTGTACACGACGCCCCCAAACTGGGGAAGCGGAGGAAGCTTTCCTAAACTGGCCATTGAAAACAGCACCAGCGTTGATCTGCCCTGGCTCATGTTTCTCTCCTGCTTACAAGACGTTTTTGCAAAACCACGTGAAACAAACAGTCGTGTGAGCGCGCAGCCAGAAAAGCAGCAAAAATAAGAAGGCTGCCTGGACGTCGGCGGCTGACAGATGTGTGATGGATTTTGGGGTTTGTGATGTCGGGCATTTGTCTAAACTTTTAAATTGGTCATTTGTTGTGATTTCTGCCGTCATTATACACAGGCACTTTAGTACCTCACTTATGTCTGTAATGGTATTGTCTCTCCCAAAGGTGGTTTCTTTCTGGAGTTTTCCATTTTATATTTTTGGTCCACAGTTGACTGAAAGTGTGGAAAGAGAAACCGCAGATAAGGGAGGCGGCGGTGGGAGGAAGGCTCCCGGCCTACCTTTGGCCAGTACCTTCCACCTCACGGAAAAGCAGGACCCTCTACCCGGCCGGCGTGGCTCAGTGGTTGAGTGTCGACCTATGAACCAGGAGGTCATGGTTTGGTTCTAGGTCAGGGCACATGCCCGGGTTTCAGGCTCAATCCCCAGTAGGGAGTGTGTGGGAAGTGGCCGATCGATACTTCTCTCTCATCATCCATGTTTCTCTCTCCCTCTCCCTCTCCCTTCCTCTCTGAAATCAACACAAATATATTTAAAAGAAAAAGGAAAGCAGGACCTCTCAGGTGGAGAGAGGCCTCTTCTCTGAGGGTGTGTGCCTGCTCCAGGGGAAGACAGCCTGTCTGCTCCCTGAAGAGGGATTCCTGCACCCTAACCCTAGCCCCGCCCCCACAGGGTTCATCTACTGAGCCGTCGGGGGGTAGGGCACACTCCCGTGGGCCCAGGAGGGCGTGGGGAGAGGATGATTGGGGCCCAGGACAGGGTTTTTCCACTCCCCCTCCTGGCTTTGCAGGGACCCCTATGGGTGCTGCCCTTCTTGACCGGGGGCTGGGCCTCCCCTCCCAGACCCTCCCCCTGGGTCTTCAAAGCGGCACTTGACTGAACAACAGAAACACAACACAACTGTCACCGCCATGGAGTGCGGCAGGCCACACAGGTCATCTAGTAAAGGTGAATCTGGCAGCCGTGCTTCTTAAAAAGAAAAATGTTAGGAATATATGACTGACCCAATCTATCTAAGGTATCGTCGTGGCAACATGCCATCGAATGTGAATTGTTAATGAAACGCTTTGCATGCTCTTCCCGCTAGGCAGGCGTTTGTGCTCCAGCACTCCTGTCCTTTCACGGGTCTCAGGGGCGCCCCGCCCCATCTCAAGTGCTCGGCCACCTCACAGGTCACGGCGCCACTCATCACAGTCACTCATCACAGTCACTCATCGCAATCCGGCTCCGAGCCTCCCTCACGGCTGCTTCCTCATGGCTCAGAGGGAGGGCTGGGCGGGCAGGCCACCTGGGTAGGTTCTGCCCCACCTCCTCCTCTGAGGGTGACCTGGGAAAACTGTTCACATCTCCAAGCCCTGCTTTCCTCACCCACACAAGTACTACAAGACCATGGACGTCTCCGCGGTGCAACTCCAGGACAGAGCCCCATCTGTCCCTGTCCCCTAACACCATCACCACCCCCCCACTACTACCTGCTGCTCTCATCCTCCACCCACACTGCCCTGCTCCCACCCGCCAGCCTCACCCTCACCAGGTTGAATTCCTACACTTCCTCTTATTTTATCTCATTAAGGAATTCATGTGACACCAAGTCAAACGGATCCTTCTCTTTCCCGAATTGCTCTGACACTTGATAAAATCCCCTCCTCTCAGATTTGTCTCTGCCTCATCCCCTGAGTTTGAAACATGGGCATCCATTTCCCAGACGAGTGAGAGGCTTGTAAAGGATCGCTCCCTCCCCTCCGCCCCAAGGACGCCAGTGAGGCCGTGCTATCCATCACCGAGTCGTCGAATGAGTGATGTGCCCAGGGCCTGGCGTAATGGTGCCTATGAATATGTAGCGTTTAGGAGAAATCTCCTGGACCCAGCAGCTAGTCATCAATGAGCACGTGACTCCAAGCGGCTGCATCGTTGGAGACGAACAGCGTAGTTAGTGCAACGCTACAGTGTGGCTCTGGGGTTACTATGGACAGTTAGAGCTGACCCCAGGGGTTGAGGGCACAGTCCCCAACAGGACTGCCCTCATTCAGATGCCAACTGCAAATTCAGGGGCCCCAAGGGCACCCACACTTCCAACCAACTGGCTCCAAATGTGAGGGTTTCTTGACCCTCCCCTTTTGATAATTCACTGGAACGACTCCGAGAACTCGGTGAGGTGCTCTTCTTAGGATTCGTTCCAGGACAAAGGATACAACTCCATGCCAGCCCCGTGAAGAGACACATGGGATGAGGTCTGAGATGGTCCCAGATACGAAGCTCCTGTGTCCTCACCCCAGGGAATCAGGACATGTCAACTTCCCAGCTAGCTGATGAGACTGCCAACTGGGAAACTCACCTGAGCCTGGTAGCTGGAGTTTTGATGGGGTTTCATTATGTCGGCATGACTGATTGGACCGTCGGCCACGTGACTGAACTCGGTCTCCAGCCCTTCTCCTTCCCCACAAGTCGGACTCTAGCATGGCTCACAGCCCCAGCCCTTAAGTTACATAGTAGTAGCTGGTGGTTCTGGCATGGCCGGCCCCCACCCCAAGGCTACCAAGGGTCCCACCATGAGTCACCTAGTCACCATGAGCCCAGATGTGGTCCAGGGCCCACCATGGATAACACAGATGCTCACTCCCATCCCTGAGGAATCGCAGAGGATTGAGAAGCTGTTCTTAGAGCCCAGGGTGAAGATTCGGCCCCTGATCTATTCAGCAACAGCTCGATATTCAAAATGCATTGGGAATTGAGTTGTTCCATGTTATTTCTAGTAAATCAAAAATTATGGAGTTCTAAATTCTCTCTAGAATTGTGAAATGAAGCTTATACACAGGCACACCAGTTTATACCAGGTCATTGGGAGCTCACAGTTCCCATAGTTAATACAAACAGAGAATTTTGCACCTTTACGCAGATGAAAGAAAAGTGTTGGAATTCACATACACACACACACACACACATGTTTAAAACACAAAAATACGACGCACCGGACATTGAACATCCCGTTCGTGGATATATATTTTGAGCCTAAAGAGGACCATCTTCCCAGGTTGTCTATATCAGCACCTAGTGAGGGCACGTCGCAGGCACAGAAAGTGAGCTTGCACCTCCGTGAACCGATGGGCGGGGGGAGGAGGCCTGTGTCCCTGCTGCTGTCGGGGTTCCCCGTGACGTGTAGGAGGAAAGAGAGTGTTCCCCAGGTCTGCATTTTCCCCCAGACTCACTGCAGGTTAGAATCTTATTTTTCTGATAGGATGGAAAGTCGAATTTTTAAATTTTCCTTAAACCCCTCTATCGCCTGACGGCTTCCGGCCAGGTAGAGCGTGTCAAGCTCCGTGAGCCCGGACGGCTGCCATGAACACGTGTGAAACGTCCAGGTGCCCCGGGACCTCCTTTAAAATCTCCACCCGGAGGCTTTGGGCAAACCCCCTCCAGGACAAAACACCGGCCTTTCAGCTTCTGGAACAGGCCCCTCTCAAGGTCTGACTGTTACTTGGGAGAGAAAATAAGTAAATCATCTTCCTGAGGCTCCAGTTGCCTGAGCTCAGTTTTAAAGGAAGCTTTTCCTGGTGGCTGAGTCCCATTCAAAAGAGGACCCTTCCCTGAGGGCTGCTGGGATTTTTGCAAATCGCAGTGTCAAAGAACCTCATTAGCATATGGTTTCCCTCGGAGCAGGGGCTGCTGCAGCACAGAACCCGTGAAACAGCTGTCATTACCGCCGCCTCACGGCCTCTCATCATCTTTATGGCCAGCGGGAGGAATTCAGACAACGCCTTTGCCGTTATTGATGCTTTTATTTGACATTTCTTCCGGCATCATCCAGGTAGCAGAGACGTGAGGGCCCCACTGAATGCAGGTGCGCGTCCGTTCGCTCTGGTCCCTGAGTGGAAGGGGAGGAAAGGCCAAGGCCTTCGGTGGAGGCTGCTGACAGTTGACATGTGAGCCGTAATTTAGGCCGGCGTATCTGCATAGCGACGCTGGAGGGTTGCTCTTTCTGCAAAGACTGTAATTTAAACAAAACTCAAATTGGCTCCAAGGCAAAAGCTGTTCATCGAAGGCCAAGCAGAAGAAGCCACACCAAAGTGAGAAAAGGCCCAGCCTGTATGGTTCAATGGTTAGGTATCGACCCAGGAACCAAGAGGTCAAGGTTCGGTTCCCTAGAGGTCAAGGGCACATGATCAGGTTGCAGGCTTGATCCCCCTAGTAGGGGGCGTGCAGGAGGCAGCTGATCCATGATGTTTCTCTCTCATTGATGTTTGTATCTCTTTCTCCCTCTCTCCCTTCCTCTCTTTCTAGAAATCAACAAAAAACATTTCTTAAAAAGTGAGCAATGCTGGCACAGCCCCAGGTCCTGGGAAGAAGCTGTGGGGGTGTGGCTTAGGCTTAGTGTGGGGAAGGAGACTTCCTCTCCCAGAGGGGTGGCCCTTTCCAGAATCCCTGCCGTTTCCTGGGACCCACCGCGCAGGTTCCCCCGCACTGTGCACCCAGGTGACTCCACTGGCGTCTGCTCACGTGGCCCGCACCTGCCTCCATCCTGCCCACTGTGCCGTCACCGAGTCCTGTGCCTCCTGTGCGTGTCTTCCTTCTCCGCCTCTTTTCTAAAGCTTGAAGGGGGTGTGTACCTCGGAAACTGTGGAAAGTGCTTTTCCAAGAGCCGCTCTGGCTCTGGGAGTCTTAGTATTCAGCACACAGGCCATGCTGCCCGCGCCCAGCAGCCCGGCGGCGCCGGTGCTTTCGCGTAAAAAGGAGCCGTCATGTTCTCTTGTCCCCGAGATCAGATTGCTCTCAACCACCATCAATAACCTGGAAGAGGGCTCCGCCACTACCATGGAATTTATCAAATTCCTAAGACGGGGCCTGGAATGGCTGCCTTTCAAGAGGTTTTTGTTAAGAAATGGAAGTAGGGTATATGATTTTTCTCTGCAGAAATCCTTTTGATTTGCAGGAAAATCTGTTCTTTGGGGCTGGCCTGAACCTCATGCAAACATGCTGCTTTCGGGGAGGAAAAGAAGAGCTGCTCTGGGAACAGCCTGTGGGGAGAGGCGAGGCGGGTGGGGCTCCTGGGTGGATTTCGCTGACGCATGGACGAGGGCAGACATGATTCAGGGCCATCACCATGCTGAGAGCCACGGAAAGCGTTCCCTGGGAGAGGGGTGGGACCAGCTTCCGAAAACCTCAGCCTGCCCCTCCCGGAGTCCTGCAGGCAAGAGCCCAGGGGAACATGGTGAGAAGCTCGTTGCGCGTTGCTCTTTACAGAGGAATCCGGGGCTCCTTCCACGGGCGGTAGGTGTTTGCAAAGACAAGAAGGCTGTGCAGTGAGGGGTGCAGATCTGACCAATGGTGACCTCACCGGCCCGGGAGCACACAGAGCAATTTGACCCGCACTGAGCTCAGAAAATGCTGGCTCCTGGACAAAACTGTGCTCTCACCTGGCAAATTAAATCCTAGAAGCTCTAAGTCTGTTGCAAATGGATTTTTTTGAAAATCAGCGTTTTCACTCTTTCTGCCATGAAGATGAAAATCAACATGTCCTTTCCTTTCCTTTCCTTTCCTTTCCTTTCCTTTCCTTTCCTTTCCTTTCCTTTCCTTTCCTTTTTGTTTGTTAATCCTCAACTAAGGATATTTTCCCATTAATTGTTAGAAAGAGTGGAAGGGAGGGGAGAGACAGAGAGCGAGAAACATCCATGTGACAAATTGGTTGCCTCACACACATGCCTCAACCAGGGCCAGGGATCGAGCCTGCAACCTAGCTATGTGCCCTTGATGGGAATTGAATCCAGGACCCTTCAGTCCCGCAGGCTGACGCTCTATCCACTGAGCTAAACCAGCGAGGGCAAGCCACCTCACTTTCAACTCGTTAAGCCCGGCTGAAGCAGCCTTCTCATAGACTCTTTCTGTTATGCAGTATTAAAATTCACTTTTTTGTTTTATTGGCTCAACTAAGATTTGTGTGAATTATTTTACATAAACTAGAAATCAATTTTTACACCAGCAAATTAAAGCTTAAAGATATTTTCTTCAAAATATATTCACTTTTATTAAAAATACTCATTTTCAATTAAAGCATAATTGTATGCAAATTACTATGAGCCTGAGTCAGGAGATTATAGCTTTCATCATAATTTTAGAGTCCATGGTAAAAAAAAAAAAAAGTAAAGAACCACTGACCTTTTGGACTTTTATAACTTATACTAGAGGCCCGGTGCATGAAATTCATGCATGGGGGGAGAGGGGATGTCCCTCAGCCCAGCCTGCACCCTCTCGCAATCCGGGCCCCTCAGGGGATGTCCTACTGGATCGGGCCTAAACCAGCAGTCAGACATCCCTCTCACAGTCTGGGACCATTGGCTCCTAACACTCACTTTCCTGCCTGCCTGATGGCCCCTAGCCACTCTGCCTGCCTGCCTGATCACTCCTAACCACTCTGCCTGCCTGCCTGATGCCCCTAACTGCCTCTGTCTGCCTGCCTGATCACCCCTAACCCTCTGCCTGCCTGCCTGATTGCCCCAACCCTTTGCCTGACTGCCTGATGGCCCCTAACCACTCTGCCTGCCTGCCTGATTGCCCCTAAACACTCATCTGCCTAATAGCCCCTAACCACTCTGCCTGCCAGCCTGATCTCCCCTAACTGCTCACTTGCCTGCCTGATTGCCCCTAACCGCCTCTGCCTCAGCCTCGGCCCCTGCTACCACGGCTTCATCAAGAAGGATGTCTGGAATGACATCCAGAAGGCCGTTCGGCTGTCCGGTCTAATTAGCATATTATGATTTTATTATTATAGATGATCAAATTTCCAGAGAGGAATTATTTGCAGTGCTCCTTTTAGATCGTGTAAATAACATGCACTAAAGAAAAGAACAATGACAAAGCACTGCGGCCCTCACAAAACAGAGGTGCCTCTGTGGGGTCGGAGCAAACTCACACACCCAGCCCAGGCTGCTTGAGGCCGCAGTGTCACCCGGCCCTGCTGCCCACATCCCCTCACGGTCCCTCGCCCAAGTGCTCAGGTCTCCAGGACATTGGCATTGGTCACTGTTTAAAAATAACCCAACTATCAAGACGGGAAAGCTTTTATTCTGGGTGATGCCCTCCCGGAGTGTGTGAGGAAGGGCCTTGGTCTCCTCAGCTGTGACATGAGGGGCGGAAGGAATGACCACTGAGGTCTCCCCGGGGCTGATGAGCTGAGATGGCCGTTCCCGAATAGCGAGAAGCCTCCTCTCGCTCATTAAGCAATAGCACAGCTTGGCTCCCTGAGTGTTTGGATTGTGGGGGGAGGGGTTAGGAGTGAGCTGAGCTCAGTTCAGAAAATGCCTCCACACCATTTCCTTGGCGTCTGGGCCTTAAAACAAGCAGGGCTTGGCTTAGAAACACGACATTCCAGCTCCCATGTCAGCACCTCCACGTGCCCCGTCCACTAGAGGGCATGCACGGGTCATGTTCTTGCAGGGACCAGGCTAGATGCCCACTGCTCATCACAAGGACGCTTTCCTGGGAGCCCCAGCCACATACCCCCAGGCTGTGCCCATCCTGGACAGCCCACCTCTGGCCCCGCCCAAAGAGAGAGCTTCAGGGGCTTGGGGACACCTCCAGCAGGGCGGGCAGGGGCTGGGGGGCAGGGAGACGCCGGCAGGAAGTGCACACCTTCCCGATGGAGTAAAGGGCTGGTGCTTGGTCTGCCCCTGAGGCCCTCCTCCCACCCCATCCCAGCCCACAGAGCCGCCCTTCTCGACCTCAGGGGCCTCTTTCTGAGGTCTGGGCTCCCACATTGGCCCCCGCTCTTCCTCTACCGGGACGCTCTGGCCCACTCCCGTCCACCTGAAAAACCCCCACGGAACCTCAAGACCCGGCGCAAACACAGTCTCACTTACAAAGCTGTTCCCAGTTTCCCGTCGCCTGCCTGTCCTCCTCGCCATTTCCAGGGACTCGGCTCACACCCTCGCTACCGCAGAGAGCGTCCCTGAAGGCCAAGGCCTGCCTCTCACTGTGGATCTAAATGAGGGCCTGCAGCTGAGGGGCTCCACGTGAGAGCCTCCACGTGAGGCCTGGCTGCTCCACAGGAAGGACTTGGGGCAGTGCTTCTCAACCGTGGCTGCACAGTAGGATCACCTGGGAATCTTTTTAAAATCCCGATTTCTGGGCCTCGTCCTCCGGAAATTCTGTTTCTTTGTTTTGGGGTGGGGCCACCACATTAGTAACAAAGAAACAGAATTTCCAGAGGACGAGGCCCAGAAATCGGGATTTTAAAAAGATTCCCAGGTGATTCTATTGTGCAGCCAAGGTTGAGAACCACTGTCTTGGGGTATTCGAGGGAGGGAGGGAGGAAGGAAGGGGGCCACAGACTAACCCCGACAAGCTCAGGGGAGGCCTGCGCGGCAACCTTACAAACTCAGAGACCGGAAGTAACCACCTAGGATGGTCTGAAGTTAAAACCTTTTAGCTTAAAGCAGTTCATGACGGGAGTCTTGTCCGAGGGTGGTATTTTCCCAACAAAAGCCCATCTTCTCCTTAATTGAGACGCCCCTTGTCTTTTTGCATCTGGGACCACAGACCTGGAAACAGGCCTTGGCATCAGCGAAGTGCTTTCCTCTTCTCTGGGCCCCTCAAAGCACCAGACCAGAGCCGAGACCACCACCCCTCATTGTTGTCGTGTTAACTGTGGACGTTAACGACCCTGCTCCCACCTGGTAAAAGCAGCACGTGTCCATCATTTTGCCTTCCATCCAATCCCAGAGGTTTCCCTGCTTGGCTTTCTCCCGCCTCCCTAATCTATCACCAATGGAGTTCATGTGACCCACTTACGTCTTCTCTTCTGATTGTCATGTGTAAAATAAGGTACAAAACTGCCATTTGCCGGAGCATTTTCTCAGTCCGTTGAGATTCCGCTTCCCGGCAATTGTCGTCAGTTGGGCTCAAATAAACTTATAAACGTTCCCTGCAGGTTTGAACATTTCTTACGTTGAGAGGAGGAAGGAAGTGCGGCTGGAGGATACTGTCCAGACCACAGGCCCAAACACAGCGCGTCCGTGCCAGCCACGACAGAGCCGCCCGGGCTGCGGGCGGTGACGAATGCCCAGCCGCTGGAGGCGCCGTGGTAGGGAAGGCCCATTAGTCCAACCAGGCCAGGACGCCCTGCTCCCCGGCCACGGTGGGCGTCCCGCCTTTTCCTGACCATCGGCTCTTCCGCTAAAACAGACGAGGGGCCAGGGGGCTTCCAAGCATCAGGACAGGAGAAGGGTGCGCAGGGAGGGCCGGCCGACGGGGTTCAGAAGCAGGGGTAGGCCCTGGGGAGTTAGTTTCTGACCTTCCTGAGCGGTAGCTGGCCGGGTCCCCGTCGTGGTCCCCCATGCCCAGGCCTTCTCGAAGGGCCTGCTGCAGGGTCCAGCTGCCTGAGGACAAGCAGTAGCCCTTTCAGAGGCCACCATCCAGGGCCCTTTACTGTGAGACGTCTCTCTCCAGGTTTCCTGTTGGGGTTTCCAGGCCCGGAGACCCGGTGTCCGGTGTGGGGTGGCCAGAGCTTTGGCCCTCCCTCCCTCGGGCACATGTGTTGTTTTCCAGGACAAACCACAGAGTAGCCTCATTCTGTTCTGCACTGGAATCACAGGCCATCATCTGGTACCCCGGCAACAGCATCTTTTATTATTAATTATTATTATTATTATTATTACTATTATTCTCACCCAAGGACATGCTTAAAGAGGGAGAAAGAGACGTTGATGTGAGAGAGAAACACCATCGGTTGCCTTCCATATGCTCCCCGAGTGGGGATCAAACCTGCAATGCAGCCATGTGCCCTGACCGGGAACCGAACCCGCAGCCTTTCAGGGCCCAGGATGATGCTCAACCAACGGAGCCAGTCTGGCCAGCCGGCAGCAGCACATCAGAGGTTATAAAACACGGCCACGCCCCTGGGCTCTCTGGAAAGGACAGCGGACGCCCAGCAGAGGACCAGGGTGGAAGTCCCTGGTGGGACAGGAGCGAGGCCCCCTCCCTCTGGAACTGCCCTTAGCAAGACTCCATGAGCCACACCTAACCCCCGGCAGATAACACTTAACTTCTAAGGAGGAAAATAAAGAAACCAAAACTGTATTTCAATCATACACATAAAACAAACCGAATAACAATAAACCAAGAGGAGAGGAAAACAGACTGGAAAATGAAGATCTATAAATGTGTAATGATGTGTGATGAGCTGCTCCGTTAGTCAATAGAGAGCAGAATAGAAATATCTGATTTTCCAGGAGGCTCGGGAAGGCTGCGGCTCCGGAGGAGGAGGCGAGGCGATCCGGGCTCGGAAACCACCCCACCCCCAGCTCAGCCTGGGGGGCCCCGGGGCCCCTCTTTATGGAGAGGCCGCCTGTTGCTTTTCTGTCATTATTATTATTTTTGGAAAGTAATACATGCGCATAAGAAACTGCAAAGAAGAAACACATTGTAAAGACCTGCCCACTGTAACCCGGGGTGAGCACCAGGAGAGGCATTTGCATTCTCTGCGAGTGTTATGCACACATATTTACATAATTGAGCTTATACTGCACATGCAATTTTATATCCTGATTTTTTGACTGAATATTGTATAGTCAATTTTTTTTTGCCAGTTGTTGACAATTTTCAAGAAGTCGTTGAATGGTTCTGTAATTTATCTGTTGTACGATCCAGCACCATTTAATTATTCCCCGATCGTTGGACGTGAGATTTTTGCATTTTTCCACTATTATGGCTAATATTGTGATGAGCACCTTTCCGGGGGAGTCTTTGATGGTCATTATGACTGTTTCCTGGGAATAGTTACTAAGAAAAGGAATCACTGAATCAAATTATATAAGTGGAGAAAGTCTGCAATAGCTAATCCTTAAGTAGCAGAAGCAGGCTCACTGCTCTCCTCCTTAATGGGCAATGACTACTGTCCTTATTTTTAAACTTTTCTAGTTCAGTAAGTAATGAATATCTCACTATTGCGGTGAATTGATTCTCCCTAATCACCACAGATTTGGATCATGTTTGTGTTTATCAATACTTTCCTTGTAAATAACCTACTATTCCTTCAGCAGCTTTGCCAGAAAACAGAAGACAAAATCCTAAAGACCCGATTAAAACAACAAACATGCTCAATTAAGTAGGAATTGAGGGACATAGCCTTGACATGATAAATATTCCTTAGTACCAAAGCCAAGCCCGTACCTCATCAGAATACATCTCCATACCTGTGGGCCATTGTAGTGGAGACATTAGCCAATGCAATCAGACAGGAAAAAATAATAGCGGGGCAGGAAGAAAACCCTTTCTGTTTGCTGTGATATGTGAGTATCCCCAAAACACCAAGAAAATCGGAATTAAAATAAAGTTATTAAACTAAAACTAAAACCTACAAAGCAAAACAAATTAAAGAATTCAGTGAAGTATCATGGTATAAAAAACATAGTAAAAAATAGCCTTTGCACAATAATAACCTAACAGAAGAGACAGTGGACAAGAACAGAGCATTTAACTAGCAATAAAAAATACGTAAAATAAACTTTGAAAAACTATGAACTTATATGAGAAAAATGCCAAAATGCCCCTTTTAAAACTAAAATTAGACTTGCCTGAATGGAGAGGCATCTCCTGCTTTTGGGTAGTAATATTCAAACTGATAGAGGCCAGTTTCCTCAGGTTAATGTATAAATTTCCTGTGATACCAATATGAAGGCGAATGAATCTATCTTTTTCTGAAACCAAACAAGTAGATTCTACACCTCATATGGAAACTACTGCAAAATATCTTAACAGATATTTTGAGCACTTAAGGGAGGCTTACTAGATATTAAAAATATGATAAACAGACGAACAGAAGAAGCCACAGATCAATAGAAGAAAATAGAAATCCATAAATAAACCCAATTACATGTGGGAACTGAACACATATTAAAGAGAGCATCTCTCAAATCCGCGGGGGGGAATATAAACGCATTTTTTGGTGGTGTTGGGAACTTGGCAGCCAGTTGGAAAAGTGGACTCCCCCCGCTCACAGCGTTCACCCTAACACATTTCAACTGGATCTGGAGGCAAAAATAGAAATGTGCAAATATCAGAGGAAGCAGGAGCGACTGTAACCTGGAAATGAGAAACGCTTTTCTATTTGGAACTCAAATTTGGAAGCAATAACATGAAAGATTGATAAGCAGAATGGCACACTTTTAAAATTAGATGGCACAAATCACTATAAATGAATTCAAGATAAACAGCACACTGTGAGCAAATATTTACAACCGTATTCACCATGGAGAATAACATGTTAAAATTGCATGTTGGTCCCATTTATCCCCTTTCAGATTAACACAGTTTATAAGCTTGACAAGATGGGGGGGATGGGCACCCCGACAATGCTGGTGGGTGTAGAGAGAGTCACTGTCCCACGGAGGGGGACTCACACCTCAGGAAATGGCATGAGCACACACCAGGCCTAGTGTCACATGCTTAGGAGTTTCCCTCAAAGACCAATGCCCTGAAATACGAACCAACATTGGCAAACATTTAATGATTCCATCATCTTACATAGGAAATAGGGGAAGCCCGCAGGGCGGAGGGTCACATGGCCAGGAGGCGGGAGAGATGATGGGGGCTCTGTGCTGACATGAGAGTCGGCCTGTTTGATTTTTAAGTGAAAAAAAACAAAACCAAAGTGCAAAAGAGTGAACATAGTACATGATCGCTTATGTCCAAATAGAAGCAGACAAAGGGTGACAGGTAATTTTCTATTCAACCACGGACATAGTTTACATTTGCATAAAACAGAAGTAAAGGAATAAAACGACAAGCCATAGAGTCGAATCCAAACAGAACTTGACCCAAGTGTACAGCAAATTTATAATGAAAATCACACAAAACAATTCAGATATCGTGTAAATAGCATACGTTCAGTGTCCACCCTTCGTGGGATATACTCAGAACAGCAAGAGAACTGGGGCTTTAACTGGGTTTGTTGGAAGGGCTGATGACGCAGTGAGAGTGAACCGCGTGTCGCAGGAGTGAGCAGATGATCCTGTCATCGTGGACGACATTGGGAGGTGGCACTCACTGGGGGAGGGGGAGGGGAAATGCGGAAAGGCAGGCGGTGTGGGGACACCTGTGATGCTGGCTTTGAATTCGTGCCATCACCACAGACCCACGATTGCAAAGATGAAGTATTTAATTAAGATGTAGCAATCCTTCTTTCTCTAGGGCAGTGGTTGGCAAACTGCGGCTCGGCAAACTGCGGCTCGTGAGCCACATGCGGCTCTTTGGCCCCTTGAGTGTGGCTCTTCCACAAAATACTGGCTTCTGCGCAAGGGCCATGAAGTTTCAATCGCACTGTACGTGCCCGCCCGCACGTGGTATTTTG
>NW_005871303.1:697662-727930 GCF_000147115.1 Myotis lucifugus
GCAGCCGCCACCACACAGCCCCCACACGGCCAGCGGGGGCCAGTGCCGGTGACGGAGCAATGCCCCTGTGCCCTCCAACCAGGTTTTTCCAGGCGGGGAGAGGCCGCAGCAGTGGGGGCCCTGCTGCACCCTGACTCTGTCCTGACCATCACCCCCTCTCTGGGCTTCCTCCAGAGCCAGGGTGAGGACTCAAGCAAAACCCGGGAGGGAGGGTGCCTCCTAATGGGAGCGGGGAGCCGGCGGCCTGGGTGAGGCCTCAGGGGCTGAGACAGACCCAGGGCTCTTTCCGAGCTGTAGGGACCTGGCTTTAGGGACCTGGTGGCAGACAGGTTGGTCCGGCCTCTGCACCGCCCCATCCTGGAGGAGCAGTAAGGGATGGCCCGGCTGCCTACAGGGCTGGGGAGCGACACAGGGTGACCCCGTAAATGACCGGTCATGGTGGCCTGGGCTCAGAGCTTTCTGAGCAGAAGAAACCAGTTCTGTCCCACTGCTGTCCCCTCTGACACAGGGGATGGCTAACACCTGGCACAGGTGTATGTGTCAGGGCTCAGCCCAGCTGCAGGCCCTGAGGCTGACAGGGCACAGGGGCTGGGCCTGCAGGGGGACGGGGCCAGCAGGACCTGGGGGATGGCCGTCTCTCCACCTCCAGGCTTCCAACCTGGACCACACAGGTGTGCTGTGCACCCACAGGTGCCTGGCCCAGGGGCAGAGAAGCTGAAGGAAGGAGCCCGAGCAGCTGCCAGCACCCCCAGGGGGAGCCAGCGGGTCTGTGACAAGGACACCCTCCCCCTTAGGGGTAGGAACCCCTCATGGAGCTCACCCTGTCCCTGTCCTGTGTTCTCAGCCCGGGGCCAAAAGGGACTTCTAAATCCTAAATATTTTCATGGAAATCTGTCTTATGCTAAACTCGTGAAAGTGAACACAGCTAAGAGGCTGACCGCGCCCCCCCACCCCCCGCCCCAACGCGAGATATTTTCATTATTTGATAAGGATTTAAATGGATTTTAACTACCTCCCCAGATAGTTCTTCTTAAATGTTTTAATTTTAAGACCTTCCTGGCTTAATACATTATATGGTGCATAATCAGGCTGTATATTCACTCCCCTATCTCAGCCTGAGTCATAAGAAGATGGGATAATAATAATACCTCCGTCGGGTGATTAAGTACAGCAACTGGGGCAAGGCCGGCCTCCTCCCAGCTCCAGCTGCCGGGGGCCTCTCCCTCCCCTACCTGCCATCTCCTGACCTCCCCACCCACCCTTCGGCCCCACAGGCCCAGGCACCGGTCACTCCTGGGGCAGCCCAGCCGGACCAGGACGCTCTCTCCGGGATAAGGGTATGGCGCACGTGGCATCGATCAAGCCTGGCCCTGCTCACCCTCAGCCCCCGCAGGAGGGGGAGGGCTATTTGGAAAGAGCGGAATCCGATCTTTAGTTTAAAGACCAGACCAGGCTCAGCTGTGGGTGCCGGAATCTCTGACCCCACGTCTCTGTTTTAAACAGCGTTGCCCAGCCCTGGAGAGAAACGGGGACAGGTGTGCTAGCTCCGTGGGCCTGGGCAGGTGACTTCTGCTGCCTGGAAGGCATAGGACCGGGACTCCTGACGGCCCACGTGCCCTGGAGGAGATAAGGGGGTACAGGGAACACTGAGCTCAGAGCCGGTCCTGGTTTAACCTCCCAGCGTGACTGTGTGGGGTCTTGCTGAGCAGTGGTGAGACACCAGGGCCCCGAGGCCAATTGCCTGCACTCCAGCCCGATCGCTCACTGCCTCTCTGACTCAGTCTGTCCGTCTGTAAAATGGGGCAATCTTGACTGCCCTGTGGGTTCCTGCGAGGATCACGGGAGTTAGCAGCCTGTGGAAGCAGGAGGCAGGGAAACGTGTGGCAGAGGTCCAAGTTGAGGACATCTGAGTGCCATTGTCGCCTTAGGGCCATTGCACCCCAGGCCAGCACGGTCCACTTCGCCACTCTGCCTTCTCCGCACTCGTTGCTCCCGGAGGGCAGGGCTGTCTCTCCATTTCTGCCCCTGGAACAAACCGGGCTGTGGCCTTGCTGGGGCTCAGTGGCTGCTGTGGCCAATCGCCACATGCGACCCTGTTGTTCTGCCCCCCTTCACCCCCGGCTCAGCTAGAGACGAGGGGCATTGGCAGGGGACTCAGCAGCAGTGACCCCGGTGGACAAAGGACGCCCCGCATCAGTAACCTAGGCTTTGCTGTCCAGGCCTTGTGGCCACCAAGGTCAGGTCGACCTTGGAAATCAGCTCCGGGAACAGCTCCCTGCCAGCCACCCCACCGAGGCCACCAGCAGGCGGAGTGGACGCGGACGGCGTGGACGCGGTCGGATCATTGGGCCTTTATGGGCCATTCCATTTCTAAAATATGGCGTCAGTTGCAAAGTGATGATGCCTGTGGCAAGAAGTATTTATCGTGTGTAGGACCGTAATAAATATTGCTTTTATATCCTAAATAAAACCGAAAAATCCTGAATGTTTTGTGGGCCCCTTTTATGTCTTCCCATTACGGCCCCGGTCCAGTGGTTTAGCCAAAATTTAGTGGCCGTGAACATGAGCTACAGTGACACGCTCCCTGTCAGCGCGCTCCACCACCGCTGTCCTGGGGGGACCCCGCTCTGACCGAGACGGTCGGACGTGCAAGGAACAGCTCCCCGACGCCGGGAAATGGCCGCTTCATGCACACACTGATTCTGCATTCGGAGGCCCGATTGGATCAGGATCCCTTGTTCCACATCCCAGACACGACCAGCACCAGCGCGGGGCACGGGGAAATGCAGGCATTTGGACGCTCCCGGGAGGGACTGTGAGCAGGGGGTGGTGACAGAGGTGTAGAGAGGGGACAATTGGGAGCCACACTTGAGCACCAGGTTCCACCATGGGCTGTTTGCATGCACATGTGCACACACACGTGTGCACACACCACACACATGGCTGCCGGCTCATCGCCATTTCGCTCTGCCCCCATTCAGTTCTGGGAACTCCACGTTTGGGCATCCCAAGGGGGTTTTTTTCTTGATAATCCAACATATCTGCCCCCCCTTCCCCCAAAACGAAAACGTTTAGAATGTCTGCTCACTGCCACCGGCCAGCTCGACCTCACTGTGCTCCCCTGGACACCCGGTCCTGCTGCCGTGGCAGGAGATGGGGTCGGACTCCTGTTAAGGGACAGAAGACAGAACATGGAAGGAAATGTCTGGTTGGCCAGGGCCTGTCCCCAGTGAGCCCCGTCCTGTAGATGACTACGTCACGGGGTCACTGCAGCTCCCCGGCGCCCCTCCTCTGAGGCCTGGGTGGCCAGCAGCTGAGGACACAGGGGGGCTCTCCCGGGCCGAGAGGTGGTTCCAGCACAGGAGCAGCAGTGACATCCCTGCCACTTGCTGAGCAGATGTGCCTTCTCCAGCGAGGGCGGAACCTCTGCCTTTGTTCTAATATACTGATTTCAGAGAGGAAGGGAGAGAGAGACATCAATGAAGAGAGAGAATCATTGATCGGATGCCTCCTGCACGCCCCCGACTGGGGATCGAGCCTCAACCGGGCATGTGCCCTGACCAGGAATTGAACCCTGACCTCCTAGTTCATAGGTCGACACTCAACCACTGAGCCACACCTGCCGGGCGGGGAGGCACTTTCTGTAGAGGCTTCTTCGAGCCCTGGGGGTAAGGGCTGCTTCTTAGGTCAGCTATCCCTCTGTCCGCCACCGTCTCTGTCCTTGCTGGCCTTAACACGAATCCGTCAGAGTTAGACTTCTTCCCATGAAACGGCCCTGCTCAGATCACAAGGTGGTTTCTGGTTCCCGATGAGACCCTGGCTGATGGGAGTGGGATTGGTTTCCCCAGGAGCAGCCTCCTATAAACCAGGAGGTCAAGGTTCGATTCCCAGTGATGCCCTAGAAGACACCCCACTGGGCCATGGCCTTCCCCCAAGCCATGGCCCAGCACCACACAGAGAGAGACCTGTGAACAGCACCGGCATGAAGACCAGGGCACAGCCTAAGAGAGAGAAACCACATGCCCAGGTGTGTCCTAATATGCGTGGGACTGAGAGGCAGGCGGGGAGGTGGTGCCACTGTGGACCAGGGACAGGGGCAACGTCTCTGAATAGACACTCCCTGCACCTGGGAGTGAGTAGGTGGGTGCTCCATCACTTAAAGAACACGATTCATTATCCGGGGTTTTATCCCACGTCATTGTACGTTGAAAAGGAGGAGTTTTGTTTGAGTAGGATATAGAGAGCCCATCTGGGCCATCCTCAATGTTTTTGTGAATGTTTCAAAATAGAGTATCTTCAGTTATCACTCAGTTTTGCTGCTTAAGGTTGTGTCGGAAGACTTCGCCACAAAAACACATTGGTTTAAAATATTTATTAATTTAAAAATTTTAAATTCTTTTCTATACAAAGATGATGAGAAAAGTCCCATGCACACTCTGGGCATACAATAAAAATAACTCAAATGTCATTGGATGGTTTTGTACAAAATAATTCTTTTTCGGTGGGACCTCCGCAGGCAGTGCAGCCCCCTCTCTGGGCCGGGTGTCCCGGGGGTATGAGGTGATTACCTTACGACACCTGGGGGTGCCCCCCCCCCGTCCCTGTGCCCTGGTGTTCACAGATGTCACTATGAGGAATGATAAAGTACCCTATTGCTACTACGCAGAAAACTAGACGGAGACGTGAGGACACTTGAGTGAGGAGCGCCCCGGCTCCGGGAACTCCTGGGGGCCCGCAGGGACTCACAGAGGTTGGCAGGGAGGCTGCAGGGAGTCGGCTCAGCTCGGGAAAACGCCTTGAGACGGTTTCAGATGGTGCCCGCTTCTGCCGAGTTACCAACCTGCAGTGGGTTTAGCATCTGTATATATTACAAGTCATTTGCAGAATTAAAACAACCAAGGGATCCACATGGCATGGCAATTAGAAATGCATCAAACTCTGCACGTGGTACAAAAAGCTTCAATATGAAACAGTAATCCTCTGAGAACTGAGCCGGCCCGGGAGGCACCCCCGCTGCGCAGCCGGGGCCTCCCCCACCGCCCACCCCTTTCCCGCGACGCTCAGTCTTATTGCATTTTCCACACACTCATCTCATTTTCCGCAGCCTGAGTCTGTTTTCCTTGTCCCGTTTCTTAAGCGAAAGGATGAATTGGTTGAAAAAGTGCTCTTGGTCCTTCCTTTTTTGAACAAGTCGAAATCTCTGGTCCCGGCCATACTTCTCAGCAAACTCCTTGAATGTGGTCCTGAAAAGCAAGAAGGTCCTGCTAAGCCCTTCCCTGAGCCGAGTCCTGGTGTTCCGGAACCGTGCCCGCCAGCCGTGCCGGAGAGGGAGGGCACCCCTTCCCCACGTCCAGCTGCAGGGCCAGGGGAGCAGGGAGTTTGGGGGGATCAACGGGCTAGAGGGAGTAGCTCTGGGCCTCCAACAGCTGACCCACCTGCTCCCCACACTGGGCTACTCCTACTGGGGCTACAGACCCATCGAAGGTGTGTGCATACTTTCACTTGCAGACCCCCCATCGGCACATCCAAGAGCCTCTAGAAATGAGGCTGGCCTCCCTGCCTCTCCGGCCTCTTCGCTCTGAGCCCGCTGCTGCCCACCTGCCCCCCATCGTTGTTTTGGCCACACAGGTCTTCTTCCGTCTCTTGCTCTTACCAATCACCAACCTGCCACGGGTCTTGGCATATGCTGTTCCCTTGCCTGGCACACCCTTCCCTTATTTCTTCACTCATCATTTAAAGCCCACTCATTATTAAGCGTCAGGCCGACCATATTTTCCTCGAGAACATGCTCCCTATCTAGAGGGCCAGAGACCTGTGCATGGCTCGGGCATGACCTTCGTCAAGGTTATACCTCCATAAGCCTCCATAGTGCAGTTTACTGGATCCTTCCTCACGGGTGTGGGAACGCCAGTATCGGCTTTGTTCCCATTGGACATCCTGAAGGTCTGGCCCTGTGGCCGGGTGTAGTGAGCACCCAGATATTGGTGGACTGAATCCGTAACTGCCAGGCCAGGGAGACCCTGTGAGGTCACTGGAGAGGGGTCATGGAACCTTCGCCAGCGCGGGGTCCTCAGGGCTTTCGCTCCTTCCAGGTCTGGACCTGAAGCTCAGGAGCTGAGACAGCTACAGAGCGGCCGAGGCCCAGGGGCCGCGTGCAGGTGTTCAGACCTGCCTCCCTCGGAGCCTGGCGGGGGGCTGGGCCTGAGCGGCTAGGGCACCTGGGGTGCAGGGGAAAGCTCAGCCTTGGTCCAGGGGGCACCTCTACCCACCCCACCCCTATTCCTGGTGTATATCTCTCCATACCTGGGCGACACCTTCGACTCCTCCAGAAGTTTCCTGAATTCTTCTTTGGCTAGCAGCAATTTGCTTTTCTTTTCCTTGTATTCCTCTTTTATCCTCGTCTTGACAAACTGTTCAAATATCTGAAAACACACACAAGAGAAAAGTATTAGGGGGCTGCGTATCAGACATGCAAGTTTGTGTTTCAGACACTACAGGGGACAGCAGACCGGAGGCGAGCCTTTCTCCTCACAGGGGCTGCAGCTACAAGCCACGAACCTTGGAGGGGTCACTGCCCAGGACTCCGCCTGGGTCCCCCCCGGGAGGCCAGCATGCGGCCCCTGCAGGCACCATCCCTCTGACACCAAATCGCCGGGGAGTGGCTGGCTGTGCAGAGCTGGCAGTGCGGACGCCCAGCCCTGAGGCCCCCGTGAGTCTCCTCCTGGGTCTCGGAGAGCAGCCTGCAGTCCCGTCCCGCCAACTCTCACATCACAGCCAGCAACACGCAGAGGACGTACTCTGTTCTCGTCGATTCTTATGGCAACGTCATTGTCTGTGAGTCAGTGCGGCACCTGATTCCGCACACTCTGGCCTCCAGAAAGACCCACCTGTGAGTGTGGGCTCAGGGTCACCCTCTCCCAGGGGTGTCACAGAGCCTCCAGGTCACCGGGTAGGTCATCAAAGCAGAAAGGACCAAGAGGAGACCCGGCCTGGACACTGGCCGCCCGAGGTTGACAAGCCGTGTGTCTGCAGGGACCCCTGGCCCGCACTGGGAAGGGCGTGGACGCCCGGAAGGCAAATCCCTCAGGACGGGGCGGTTTCTCTGGGGCACTGGGGTGGCCCTCCTCTGGTAGGTTAAGGTGGCTCATTGTTCTAACGTCAGGAAAAGGGTCGTTCCAGATGCTAAAGCCACGGTGGGCAGAGCAGGGCTGCTGGTTGCCGGTGCCCTCCGAGCCTCAGGAACATGAAGGAGAACATCACCTGAAGGTGTGTGTGAACACAAATGAAAAGATGAATGAAAATCCCACACGGGATCCTATCAGGCCAATAACGAGCAATTCTGTGCCATTCCGACCAGTGGCCCTGGCGGAGGGCGGGCTTCGACGTGGGTGCCCGGAAGCCTCGCCTTCCTGCCGAGGGGACCGGGACAGGACAGGGCGGAGGGGACAGGATGGGCTGACGGACGCTGCGGCTTGTCTCTGGCTCTGGATTCCATCCGTCACAAGCCTCTGGGATGAGACACACGGGACGCTGGGCGCCCCCTGAAGACGCAGCAGCAGAGACATCCACGCAGGGCACTTAAAGGGACAACGCGCGCACATGTACGAAGTCGGGATGTGACCGGCTGATTCCCCCTTCATGGCAGGCGGTGATGTAATCTCCCCGGTTGCCTGGTATTTTAACTCATCGGGAAGGTGAACGCGGGGTTATTACCCAAACAGGAGCGTGCGGCTCTGCTGTTGGTGGGAGTCCTGCTCTATTCATTTTAAATCTGGAGAGAGAGCCCGGCCCTCTCTCTGCCCAGAGCCGTTTATCCGCCTGATCAGATGCCCCTCTTTCCTCTCCCTTTGCTCCCTCTGCCGCGTTATTTACGCAGCATCACTTCATGCCGCAGGGCTTGTCCCTCTTTAGCAAACTGGACCCGTTTTATTCAGAGTGGGATCTGGCTTTCCCACAGAGACCCTGCTGGCTCTCGTCCCAGGATGGCATGTGCTAGTGTAACAAGATGAAACACCACGCGTTACCATAGAAACGGGTCTGATTGCACCCTGGACCCTGCTCCCTGTCTAGGCTCACCCGCTTCCCCTCCGCCGCCCCAGGACCCTCAGGGTTCACCATGACCACGCTGCTGACGGGAGGCCCTCACAGGCTCCGAGTGGGATGCTTCCATGCGTAAACAGGGCTGTATATTTTGAATGTGGCCCAGCTGTCGTCCCCCGATCAGGTCAGCCTCGGTTCCACGCCTCCTAGACTACCGCTTCTCCCCGGGGTGGCCGGATTCTCCTGAACGCTGGCATCTACCCTCTGCGGACGCTCGTGCCCAGTGCACCAGCCACCAGCTCCTTCCCTTCCTCCTTGGCCTCGGGACCAAGCGCCCGTCGGCCAGGCCTCCCTTTGAAACATGCTCCAGGCAGGCTACCCGCGATCCGGCCCTGTCCTTTGTGGGGACGTCCACCCTTTACTTAGGGACACGGTTCCCTGGGCCTCTCCCGTCTCCCCGTTCATACAACAGACCTTCATCTCCCTAACACGATCATCCAGGGCGAGCTCATCAAGCAGGTGACAGAATACCCTTCCTCCAGACCCGCCACACACCGGCCACCATCTCCCCGGCTGGAGCACCCGTCCACACCTCCCCCGGACGGCGGCATCTGTCCGCCAGCCGTGCTCCCAGGCGGGTCATCCCGATGCCGCGTCCCCAGGCTGTCCCCAGGCCTTGCCACCTGGTACCTGTTTCCGTTCCTCGGAGTTCAGCAGGAGGTAGCGGGGATCAAACACGACCTTATGCAATTCTTTCTCCCACGTAGAAAACGCTGACACCTGCAGGGGGGAGGAACAGAGTTGTTTTTAGCACCTGTGCTGAGCCTGCATCTGCAGACAAGGTCACGGGCCGAGGACAGCCTTCAGGCCACCGGGGCGGGGATGCAGTGCTGCCGAAAAGTGTTCGACGCGTCAAACTTCTAAGACGTCCATGCTGAGAGCACTAGGAAGTTTCACGTCTACTCTTGTGACCCTATTTCTTCCTGGGACGTCTTTCAGGGCCACACGTCTCTGACCCGAAGCCCCGTACATCCTTGGAGCTGTGACACGCTGGGTTGTCACAGCTTGAAGGAAGAAAGGGAACCGTAAAACTTCAGCCCAGGGAGAGGCCACGCCCTGCAAATAGTCTGAGTGGAGCATCATTTTAGTTGATTTTTAATTTTTTTTCCTTTATTGATTTTTAGAGAGAGAGGAAGGCAGAGGGATAGAGAGATAGAAACATCGATGAGAGAGAAACATCATCGATCGGCTGCCTCCTGCAAGCCCCCTACTGGAGATCCAGCCTGCAACCTGGGCATGTGCCTTGACTGGGAACCGAACCAGTGACCTCTTGGTTCCTGGGTTGATGCTCAACTGCTGAGCCATACCAGCTGGGCTTAGTTGATTTTGAATCCACACTTAACCCTTTTTGAGGTGGGATTTATTTTTTAAAACTATTTTTTTTGGCAATAGTTTAAGGTTTACGGAGAAGTCACAAGCATATTGCGAAGTTGGCATGTACCCCACACCTAGATGTCCATATTGTCAACATCTCCACATTCTCTCGATTCTTCCACACGACGCTCACAAAAGCCCACACTGCTCTCAGAGGTCTTCAGTGTCCACCTAGTTCTCCCTTCCTGCCCAGGCTCCTACCTACGAACCACGTGACACTTAGTCTCATGTCTCCTGTGGGCCCTGCCAGGGACTCGTGTCACATAACTCACTCCACCCGTTTGCTGACACTCTTCAGAGGTGTAGATGCATAATGAAATACATTTTTTAAAAATTAACAGTATATCATCCTTGCCTTTGACCGAATCTACAATCTGTGAATACTTGAGATGAGCCACGTCGACAGCGACTATAATTTATGGCGCTAAAACAGGCATCGTCGTATCCCCGGGCAGCCACGCTAACCTCCTGCAGGGCTGAGTAGTCGAGAGAGAGGGTGGCCGGGGCGTGGGCCCAGGACGGAGGCGGGAGCCAGACAGCATGAGCATGACACAGGGCCCTCGCTGCCCGCAACAGGGACTCTCCTATGGGGCAGGTTGAGCGCCCCCTGGGCCCGTTCTCAGCCCCGAGGAGCCCCGGGGTTCCCCTCCACAGTAAGGCACCCTCTTCTCCACAGCACCCTTCACAGTGTGACGTTGTCCTGGTGACCCCCACCCTGTCCACAGGCCCCGCCCACACTGTTCTGGATCATGCACCCAGGGGTGCGGTCTTGGGGCCTCTAGAACTCTGCCCACGCACAGGACCCCCAGACCAGTGCCGTTCTCTCCCGAACTTCCCTTCATCTCCAACACCGATCTCTACCCATCGCACCTCGCGCTCCCTGGATTCTGTGGCATTTGGTCCTTGAATGGGACCCTTCAGGCAGTTCACACCCTCCCCTGTGACGTCCAGCCTCCTACGGCAGCCTGACTATGAGGCTGACTCCATGTCCTTCCGGAACCATGTTCCCCACTCGTCGTGTCAGCTCTGGACAACCAGCAGCTGTCCTTCCAGAAACGTCTGGGCATCCAGCGTGCGCCCACCGGTGGCCGGCGCTGTCCGTGAAGGGGAAGCCGTCTGTCTTGGCGGGAGCGCATCTGTTGTCACCGTGGTGGGCAGAGCCGCTGGCCTCTCGCATTTACACACGGTCTTCATTTCACCCGGGATTGGAGTCGTCCTCTGCCCTGGCAGTCGTGGGATGTGGCCTCCCCCACTGTGGGCTGTGCTGGCCGGCGTGTCCTCGCCCCTGCAGCCGCCAGCCTCTCAGCGAAGGTCCTCTGATGTCACTGTGTCGAGTGGCTGGCTGTCCCCTGCCGTTTCTCCAGCGGAGACACCAGAGCTGGCGTCTACAGCACAGGAGGAGCGGCAGGGCCCACCTCCACCCGACAGATGCCACTGCCAGAAAGTGGCCACATCGGGCAGGGTCAGAGGTCACTGTGGTGGCTGGCTGGCACGGCATCCCTGTGCGGCACCATCTGCACCTGCAGATGCCACGGCTGGAGGGAGGGCAGGCGGAGGGAGGCTGCAGCTCAAGGTCGAAGCTGGTGCCCTGTCTGCAGCCCCTGGGACCGGCCCTTCCTTCTACAGCTGTTTTAACGCCTCTTTGTGAAAATGTCTCGTTTGGAAACCCCAACAACGTGTTTTGTCAGAACAAACAGCTCCATTGTCTGCCTCTTGACCAGCTGAGCACTGAGCTGTCCCACCCAGAGGACAGAGTTCAAGGGTGGCCCTCACCAAAGCCCCCCGGGGGTCAGCAGGCCAGGGAGGGGGGCAGGGCGGGGGTGCACAGTCTTGAGCACAAAAGGAGGAAAGTCACGGATGAGACGGGTCCGCCTCAGTCCCAGCATCACCAGAGCCCATCCGAGCACCGAGCAAAGGGCCGCCGTGGCCGCTGGGGAGATTGCGTTTTGGAGGAAAATGGATCCCGTTTAAGTAAAGTGTCTGAGAGTTCAGCTCGGGCTAAAAGGTGAGATCACGTAAGTCCCTTAGCGCCCGATGCCGGCGACAGTCCCTCCGTCTCTAGACCAGACCTCGGCAGGCAGGGGCGCCTGCGGGCAGCAGACGCTGCTTTGATCTTCAAAGCCAAAGGCTATTTTGAGTCTCTGTCAATCCCTGGATCCCAGAAGAGGCCGGGACTTAAAGGCCGGAGGACGGGCAGGAAGATGGCCAAGGACGGCTCTGCCAAGTTCTGAATCGCAGGATCAATTGTCTGCCTCGGAGGGGGGGTAGGGGGGGTGTCAGCGCCGTCTGGCTCACTCAGTTACAGCTGAGGCAGGGGCTCCCCTCTGAGCAGCTGGGAACCCCGTCCTGGCTCCCTGTGCATCCGGGTGACTGTCTGTCCGCACCGCCCTCCTCATCCTCGTCGCCTCCTGCCTGACTGTATTGGGGCCCAGAGGAGCTGCTGCTGCCTCAGCTCTGGACCACGGCACTGGGGTGCCCAGGGCTCCGTAAGGGGCCAATCTCCATCTCAAACAAAAATCCAGTTACTTCGGAAGTTAATGTTTTTTAGCAAATTTTACGATCAAACACGCTGTGTTGGTGGGTGATCCACGGACCACGGGCTCTCTCCCTCCTGCCAACTCCCGTCTCCCCTGGTCTCGGGGGATGGACCACAGGCCTCAGGGAGGAGGGACAGGGCCTTTCTCACCTGGTGGAGGGAAGTGGGGAAGCAGGTGCCAGGTCCTGAGGGGCACCAAGGCCACTGGGGGCAGGTGGACGTGACAGTCGCTTAACCACACAGGAGACCCAGAGGCCCCTGAAGAAGGTGCATAAACGTCCCTTTGGCCTGAGCACCCCACGGCCGCCCCCCATGAGCCCCAATGCTGCCAATTCCGTTCTTGAGGAGCCGCCTGGCCACCCTCTGCCCTCCCTTCCAGCCCTCCCTCCCGTCTGCTGCTCAGGCTGACAACAAACACTGTTCTTTGCAATTAGCACTCACACCATTACCCTCTTTAGCCAATTTCCTGCAACGCTCGCCCGCGTCTTCTGTCTCTGGCGCGGGAGCTCCTGACCGTTACAGGCAGCGGGAGATGGACACCACCCAGAGGAAGTGGACAGGCTGGAGGGGGAGGCTGTGCCCTTGGCGTGTCCTTGACAGTGAGACAGTGTCATCCTTTGAATTTCTGGGAAGCAGCCCCGAGATAGGGGCTGGGGTGCAGCCAGTGCACCTGGGAGGTGATTCCGGGCTCACAGATGATAGGGGCTGGGGTGCAGCCAGTGCACCTGGGAGGTGATTCCGGGCTCACGGAGACTGTCACGGGGAAGGAGAAGCCACGGACGGTACAGGAGGCCTGGCAGGGTCCTGGAGAACATGCCGGAACCGGCCTGAGATGAGCAGATGTTTAATCCTGAATTTAGAGGTGGGAGTGGTCGGCCCGCCTGCTGGGCTGAGCAGATGTTTAATCCTGAATTTAGAGGTGGGAGTGGTCGGCCCGTGGAAAGTTCCATGAGCCCAGGTGAGTCAGGTGAGCCAGGTTCCTGCAGGGGAAGCAGAGGGAGGCAAGGGGCCTGGACACCCCGACTCCCACCCCTCACCTCCCAGTGCTCATAGTATTTTACTAATTCAGGGTTGTTGTTGTTTCCATTTTGACGGATAAATACAATTGTACACTCTTATTCCACCATATGCTTGGCTGACTTAACTGACTTTCAGGGCTATCCTCCCACTCGGGGTCGTTGTAACCCATCCTAGGAACCGGGGCCGTCTTCGCGGGCAGAGCCTGTCTAATGCTGACGGAGATGTGACTGTCTGAAGAGCTGTGTCCCCAAGGCCCTGGCGGCCCATCCGGGAAAGAGGAACCACAGCAGAGAAGCCGGGAGGAAGCCTCAACCCGAGGAAAAGAACAAGGAGATTCCCAAACGATCAACAGTAAACGCCAAGCTTCTCGCTGCCCGGCGCTGGCGGAGCGAGCTGGCCGCACGGTCTCAGGACCTCGAGCATCGCTGCCGGGAGGGCCTGGGGTGAGGAGCCTGCTTCACAATGAGCGGGGATGCTGGGCACGTGCTCACAGGGTGCAGGGAACACACCCTCACAATGACCAAGATCTGCCTGGGGGAGGGGGGGAGCCGGGGGGGTGCACCATCAGAGCATCATTCAAAACAGCCAAATGCAAGATGCACTAAATAAAGGAAATGCAGGATTTTTGAACCAACAATTTATGCCTCATCAAGAAACGTTTTCCAAAAATGTATATTAATATTTTTTTAAATTATTAAAAGGAGGAAATAGTATACAAGTGTATAAAATAGGTAAAATATTAATGTTTAATATATATTTAAAAAATTAATGTTCAGCCACATTTAACTATAGCACAGTTCAATATTCCTTATGCTGTAAGATTAAATGCTCATTCTTGATACTTTTAAAAAAAAGACTGGGAGAAAATGTACCCAATGAATGTACTGACTGTCTCTTAGAGTGGCATTTCAGGGGATTTTTCTTATTTATACTCTTAATATTGTGCACATTTTCTATAATAAGCATGCATTCTTTTATAGCATAACTTTATTAGCGGTATTATTATGTGTCTTGTGAGATTTTGAAGCGTTGCCATAGGAACCCGAGGCAGATAAGCTTCCCAAAGAGCAAAGAGGCACCCTGTGGAGCAGACGTCACGGCGCCCAGGACTCAAGTCACACGTCGCTCCTCTCCCTCGCGTCCAGGGCCACCTCCCCGCCACCCGTGACCTGCACATGAGGACGAGCGTGTGCATGACAGTCCCGGAGAGTGACGCCGTTTACCCATCACTCACAGGCAGGGCCCTCCTGCTGCCTGGGAGAAGGCGCCAGCTGCCCCGTCAGCCCCAGGCCCCCTATAACGAGCCTCTGCTTCATTTGTACCAACTTCACCCCAACAACCTCAGGTCGGTGGCTGTCTTAGTGCGGGTGGAGACCGGGTGACCGGGCTGGGGTGAGTGTGCCATCTGCAATGTCCTCAATCTAACACTCGGAGCCAAACCCCAGGAGCTGGCCTGTGTTAGTGGCCTCTGGGTCACCCACAGAGGGGCCCTGCGAGGACCCCACGCACCTGCAGCCCCGAGTCCCCGAATGAAGAGCGAGGGCTCCCGAGAGTCCTTCCCGTTCCCGGCTCCTGGGAAAGCCATGCTCACTTCCGAGGGAGGCCTTGCAGAAGGAAGAAGGTCCCGGTAAATCATTCTGAACTCATTTACCTACATAGGCGGGATTAGATGAATAACCTGAGGTTCAATTACACTGGCCCCTTTAGACGCTGAAGTTTACCAGGAGGCTGCACTGTGGTTTGTGCAGGGAAACAAAATAAAAACAAAAGCTTCCACGGAGCCATCAATTACCTGCTACCAAACCACAAAGCAGAAGGCCCTGCACCCACCCCAAGCCCAGGAATACCTCAAACGTGCCCCTTGTAAACTAGAAACCCACAGGACCGCGCCTCATCACTCCATAAGCACATGCATTTCTGGACAAAGGCAATGAAACATCGTATTAATCACGCAGCTCATGAAAAAGTGACCTTTCTCTGCTTCATTGTTAAGCAACTAGAAATCTGATGGGCTCAGCTATAGCATCCTCATGGGCACCAGTAACTTATGAAGTCTGCCTGCATGTTTTATAAAGTCAAAGCCATAAACAGCGGCCTTGCTCTCTGCCATCAGCAGTCATTCAGTCGGTCTTTGCTACCCGGGGGCTGCGTGTGGGCTTCCTCGGAACTGCTCAGGAGGCCTGAGGTCTGGGCTCGGGCTCCACCGCAGCCTCTCTCCCCGGGAACCAACACCCGGCTGGGGCTCTCCTTCCCCGTGGCCAATGCTCAGGGGGGAGGATCTAAGGCCGAACGGAGCCTCCCACCTCCGTGAGGCAGGGATGCTCTGGAAATCTCATTAGGAAAACCGCTCAACCAAGGCCACTGGGATCAATTCATGAGCCCATATAAACGCAGCCGGCCGGCGTCCCCGGGAAGGGAAGGGGGGTCCCTCGGGCAGCCCTGAGCTCACGCAGGTCAGTGTGATGCGGTGACGGTGAATTGGGGCTGGTGGGTTTCCAAAGCAAAGAGATGAAAATGTAGATCTGAATAAGATGAAGCCTCAAGAAATGTCGGGAGGCCCCAACGCTCCAGGAGCTGCGGCTCGCTCAGTAGCCGGGCAACATGGAGGGAGGCAGAGCATCATACGGCAGCCGGGGCAGGGGCAGCAGGCAGGGCCAGGAAGGGGACCCCGTGCCAAGAGTGGAAGGAGGGGCGGGCAGGGCGGCCACCACAGCTAGTGACCCGCGGTGACACTGGGTACTAGCCTCCAGGACCACGAGGCCAGTCCGATGGCCCCAGAACGAGCAATTCCACTGGGTGGCAGGGAGGGCGTCTCCGTCTCCATGGGCCTCGCACGGCTGACATCCCCCGGGACGCCCAGAGAAAGGGCGGGCAGATGGCTGAGCAGGAAGGGGCAGGACGCCAGGTGCACCCTGAGCCCCGCCCTGGCCCCGGTTCTTTTCATCCTGGTCCGAGGGACTACGACCCTTTCTGAAATGAATTTGCAGCTTATAGATACATCCAGTTTTAAAATCACGTCCTTAAAAAACAAAGAGCGACCTCCTCCCACCAGGACCTCCTCCCGCGTGTCCCTGGCATTCCCTGCCTTGCGCCTTTGTGTTCCTCGGTGACGTGCTATTTCAGGGAAAGCCCTTGCACTGTGGTTTCCAGTTCCCACGTCCGATTTCCTTTCCAGTCCCCTGTGTCCCGGGCTGCGTTTTATTTGGGGGTGAACGGTCAGTAGAGGAAGCAAGGGGGGCATTAAAAGTCCTGGTGCAAAGGAGGGGGGCGTCTCTGGGGAGAGTGGCTGCAAGAACCCCCTTCTGATTCTTGAGAGCAGGGATCGTCTGTTCCTGGTGCCCGCACTCCAGCCCGGCTCTGCGGGGCCCTGCTCAGACCGCTGTTCTGGGGGAGCTCTCTTCCCCACGGCCCCGCACCCCAGTTCCACGGCACCTGCCCCGGGTGCTGTGCGGAACTTGCTTTGGAATCCCCAAGGTCACCGACAGCGCTCACTGCGATTACCCTCGCACACAGGCCCCGTGGCTGCCTCTGCGCTCAGTCTCATTTCTGAAGAAGTCCGACTGGGCTCAGCGCGTGTTCCAGCGCGTTTCCTACCCAAAGGCCAGAGCAGGACATAAAAGGCACCGGGAGGAGATTCGATTATAACGTGTTTCCCCCCATTAAGTTCAACATGGGATGCGTAGCCACCTGCAATGGAGAAAGCTTGGAAACGAAAAACAGTCAGACGAACCCATAGCCGTGAAGACCCTGCCTGAGTCAGGAAGCCCAGGGGGTCCCTCTGGGAGGGGTGGACCCTGAAAGCTGGCCGGGCGCCAGCAGGACTCTTAACACAGACAGGAGCTTCCTGGAAGTGACCTCCGTGGCTGGGGACAGCGGCACGGTTCCTCGCTCCGAGAGCTGGCCCTGGGTCCGGGTGCTTACCCCTCTCTCCAGGAGCATGTCTCGGAAGTGGGTCACCCGCTCCTCCAGCGGCAGGAGGATCTGGGGCGGCGGTGGCGTCCTGGTGCCCTTGTCCTCTCTCTCCGCCTCCTCTGGGCCAGGGCTCACCTGGCCTTCGGTCCTTTAGGGCACAAGACACAGAGAGTTAAACGCACCCCATCGCGGCCTCCAAAGCCCTCGGAGGAGCTCTTTATCAACAAAGACTCTTATTCTCGGGAAACTCATTTTGAATCCTGGTGCAGTCACCCCAGCGGAGGTGGAGGCATCGGCTCTCGCCGTGCAAACTGCTTTGGTGCATTTCGGGTGGAAAGCTGCGACCGAAACCCTAACTGATGGGCAGCCGGCGAGGAGCTGGTGGAGGGGGCACCGGGGGGCCGAGCAGCCACGGGCCCACGGGGAAGGAGGCCGAGTCTCACAAATCATCGGAGTTCACACCTGGCTCTGTTTTTTCCGGGAGAGGCCTTGGTTCTGCACAAACGCCTGGAGGACGGTGATGGGGAAACTGCTCTGTCACCCCTCAGGGTATGGCAGGTGTTGTCCTGAGTTCCAACCCAAAACGAGACTCAGTGACAACAGGGAGACCGGGACCCAGGGGTTCAGGGGGTTCAGTGGGTAAAGTCCCTCACACAGTCACATCTGGGCTTTCTTTTTCTTTTTCTTTTCTTTTTTTTAGAGAGAGAGTAGAATGGAGGGGGAAAGGCAGAGAGAGACACATCCATTGGTTGCCTCCCACATTTGCCCTACCAGGGCCAGGGATCGAGCCTGCAACCGAGGTACGTGCTCTTGACTGGGATCGACCCTGGGACCCTTCAGTCCGTGGGCCGACGCTCTATGCACTGAGCCAAACCGACTAGGGCACGTCCAGACTTTCTGATGTGCGTCTAGCCCAGTGCTCGTCAGGGTGACTTGCTTCCGGGACACTAGACAGTGTCCGGGGACATCTGTGGTGGTCACACTGGGGAGGCGCTCCCAGCTCCCAGGAGTGGAGGTCAGGGGTGCTGCTAGCCCTGCGATGCTCAGGACAGCCCTCCCCGGGGACAGTGCGCCTACCTGGGGACTCTCAGGACGCCGGGCAGTCTGCACGACTGCATTTGGGGAGGAGGCGATGGGACCGTTCAAGGTCATATGGTCACCTAGTGGCCAGGACCAGGCAAGTCCCCACCTCCCGACACCCTCCAAGTACGTGGCCTTCCTGCCCATGTCTGTCCAGGGTATTGTGAGCATCCATCGGACCAAGCGGGGGAAGGGGGCCTGCTAAGCATGTTCTGTGTCTCACAAGGGTTTTCACCCACGAGGGCTGCAATAGGGAAGAATCCTACTAATGCAAAATGTGCAAAGAAAAGAAATGATTGCTCAGCCCATTAGGAAATCTTATTTATACACCCACTATTTCGGGAGAACGTACAAGCTTTGCTTCATAGGTGATGGTGTGGAATTTTGAAAAAAGAAAATTATCAGTGGATTTGCAATTGTATAATCCGAAGAGTATAATTAGGATTTCTTCGTAATAGATTTCCATTGGTTAAAAATAGAAGCGTGGAAACAAGACTCGTATTGTTGTAACTTGAAATAAGATGAATAAGAGTGCCGGGAGCTCGGCGCCGATCTCACGCTCAAGCTCATTCAACAAAATATGTGGTTCAGGAGCTCAGGGCGTCTTGCAGCCCGAGCTCTCGGTTCAATCAGAACTGGCCAAAGGCAAATGCAAACTTGCTAAATAGATTTTTAATATTCTCATGGCTGAATGACTTTGGTGCCGTCAACTAAAAGTAAATTCGGATACTTTCATAAAGCTCGCTGCAGCCATCATTGTCCCGAGGGAGAGGGCGGCGGCCCCAAGGCCACACTGCCTGGGTACCCGCTCCATCCTGGCCGAGTGGGGTGGGAAAGGTCTCTCCTGGGGAAAGGGTTTCACTGAGCCACCCTTCCCCGAGGGCGACAGGCAGCCACATGGGGTCAGCTCACGCAGGCGCCACCTCAAGCGTCTGCCGTCGCCTTTGACAAATGAAAACCCCGAGATGGAGGTGGAATTGCTTTGCCTCAAATCCCAAAGCCAGTGGGACAGAGCTTGAATGCCCACCCGGAGCTGTCAGACCCCAAACCCACCCCTCACCCAGCGCAGGGCACCACCCAGCCCCTGGTCACCCCTGTCCACTCCTACGGGCTCCAGGGGCCAGAGCCACCGAGACGCCTTCCCACCACGTGTCGTCGCTGAGATGAACCTCAGACCTCCCGCCTCTGTTCAGCGCTGAATCCCTGCTTTGCTCGGTCAACAGAGTCCAACAGTCCTTTTCTTTCTCCGCCACCTAATCCTCTGCCGAGGGAAGAGCCAGAGGAAAGACAGGACACCTACCGGTTCCTCTTGGTTTTCACGTTCGGGTCTTCCAGGCCGTCTTCGGAGCCCGACCCGTCGCTGTGCTCGGCTGGAAGACAGTGGGATTAGGACGGAGGCGTCAGCACTCTGCTTGGCAAACCACCAGGCGGCTTCCCTGCAGACTCATCGGGAAACTGGGCAAATAGATGTCCCTTCATGATGGACCTCCAACCCTGTCACCAGCGTTCTCTGGGAGCGCGTCCTTTCATGGCCACCAAAGAGAAACCTCACTCCCTTAGTGCGGACAAGTGTCCCCGCCCCGCCACTGGGCATCCAGGCCCTCCGAGGGGCCAGAGGACGGGAGACGGAGGTGGGTGTCCACCCCTCGCCCCTGCCCTTCCATTCCACGTCTGCCTGGCGTCCCTGTGCGTGAACCCCCAAAGCGGGCCCCTCCTCTCGTCTCCCGCGATGGATGATCAGATTTCTCCCGCAGGCCGCCTGCCCGTCAGTGCTGGCTCCGCGGCTACTTCAAAAAGCCAAACTGATTTTGAAGACAGTTCACCTCCTCCCATCCTGAGAAGGTCGGCTCTGTCAATGTTTGATGAGCTTTGGGAATGAAAAAGTGAAACGGTGCCTGGGTGTTTCATATTTGTCTCCAGGAGGAAGAGAGGAAAAATGAACATTATGATTCCCGTCCTGGCCGGCAGAGCGGTTTGCCAACGCTCCCCGGCATCGCCACGGCCTGGCGCCCTGCTCCTCATTCTCTACGTGAGTTTCCCCAGGAAGCCACCTCTCACCGCCGTGTCCCCGCGTGCGCACGGGTGCAGGGGTCGCCTTACAGAGCCTGGCCAGGGTGGGCGCTGACACGGAACTATGGGAACAAGTGGTCTGATTCTCTCATTGTGCAAAGAGGAGGCGTAGGCCAGGCCACCGGTGGGGTCGGAGGTGGGACAGGGTCCATGGGAAGGTCAGGGTTCCTCCCAGAGAGCGGGGTGGGGGAGTTCTGGGTGGGGGTGGGGTCCACATTCCCATGGGCCCTGGTCTCGGATCGTGCTGAGCGTGGCCCCTGGCGCCCTGTGGCTAGAGACCGTGTACACTGTCCCTGGGCACACGCAGCTCGGGAAAGCACCCTTTAGTGTCACAGCTGCGTGTGCCCATGGGGACAGTGTATGTACGTTTGTCTTGAATGTAAAAGACTAAAACGTTTACAGAGCGAGTGCAGGCGGTGGCGGCTGGGACCCATCAGTGTGGAAGCCCGCGGCTGCTGTCCCCGGCTGCCCCTGCCGCAGGCACGGGGCCCAGGCTCCCAGAGCTCGTGTTAATCACAGCCTCAGAGCACCATGTTGTTGTGGAGTCAGACCTGCAGGGTGCAGGTCCCAGCCCCCGCTTCACAGCAGATTAACCTTGGTCAAGTGATTACCCTCCTCTCTCTCATTCCCTCTCCTGTAAAGCAGGGATCACGACGGTGGGTTGCAGAATAAGGCCCCAAAGACGTGCACGCCCTAACCCTCGGAGCCTGGGGATGGATTAGTTATGAGGCCGAGGGAGAAGGTTGCCAAACAGCAGCCCTTGAGATGGGAGGCAACCCTGGATCCTCCAGGCAGGCCCCGGGCATCGCGAGGAGTGGGCCAGAGCGCTGCGAAGGTGCCGCCCTGCAGCCACGGGACCTGGGAGAGGCGGGAGCGCGTTCCTCTGGGAGCCGCCAGGAAGACCACAGCTCCGCCCCGGCCACGGAGGCTTCTGCTGGGCTCCGACCTCCAGGGCTGTAAGATAACACATCTGCGTTGTTTTAAGCTGCTCGGTTTGGGATGACGTATTCCAGCAGCCACAGAGGCTCACACAGAGGCACCCACCGCGAGGAGCTGCGTGGAGCCATCCGTGTACCCCGCTGTCCCTCCCGCATTCCCTCCACCTCGGCAGGCCTCACCGGGGTCTCCTGTCCTCCTCAGCCACTGGGAGGCACTAGCAGGGACAGAAAAGCAGGAGCTGCAGTGCTCATCGCCCGTCTCACCCTCCCCTCCTCCTGTCCACTCCGAGGATGAGCCCCCCCCCCCCCCGTCACTGTCCCCAGTCCGTCCCCCAGGCTGCACCAACCCCTCCCGGAGGGAGGGCCTGGATTTCCCATTTGCACGGGGCAGGCAAAGCGGCCGAGGCCACGAGGCAGGGGTGTGGGTGCCGGGCTGCAGGAGGGTTCTGCCATCACCTGGAGCAGGTGACCGTGGCTGCAGGTAAGCACAGGGCAGCTTCTCCACAGGTTGGAGGAAAGCTGACCCTGGGAAAACAAAAGTGAGTGCACCGGTCCCCAACTGACGGTGGTTCCGCTTAGGATTTGTCGACTTTACGGTGAGCGAAAGTGACACGCATTCAGCGGAAACCACACTTCACATTCTGAATTTTGATCTCTCCTGGGCTAGTGATATGCCGTGGGGCGGGATACTCTGTCGTGATGCCGAGTGGCGGGGTGACGAGGGTGACCCTCTGATGCTCAGCGTGGCCAGTGTGTTCTCGGTGTTGTGTTTTGAGTTACCACATCCCGCCATGTCTACAAAACACCCACCCGTGTCCCCTGCTTCTGGGGCAAAAAAGAGGAGGCAATGGCTCAAGATGGAACGCAAGAGAATCGCCCACCTGTGGGCTAGCGGGATGCTCTGAGCACCGTTAAGGTGGGCGAGGCTGAGCTAGGGCCTTAGGCAGGTTCAAGGCATTAGATGCATCTGTGGTTTATGATCGTTTGGACTTAGGGTGGGTTATGGGGACGGAACCCCATCATAGGCCGAGGAGCATCTGCCCCCTCTACGCTGAAGAGCTCGTAATAGCCGGAGTGCCCCGCAATGTGTCGGGGATGCGTGCGAGGGCTGGCACTTTCCATTCACTTTCGTTCCCAAGCATTTATTCTCAGCTAACAGCACGGCTGCTAAGACCATAAAAAATCTGGATGCTCTGCAAGATAATTAGAAAATAATTCAGGCCTTCGCCTTAATCTCTCAGCCCTGCCAGCACAGAGAAAAAGGGGCCCTTTCCTGACCTGCTGAGTGATGGGCGGCTCAGTACTGCGGGCAGCTCTGTCTGCTGCCCCCCGAGCTGCCACACTCTCAGCTCCCACTTCAGTGCCTGCCGTTCCCAGGAAAGACCAAGGTGTGTGCACGCACACATACATGTATGTGCACCCACACACATGCACATGTGTGCATATGCACACACGCGTGGATACATGTGCGTGCACACAGACCTCTAAACCTAATAGCAGCTAAATGTGGCCGTTGTTTTATAGAATTCATTTATTTTGCTTCCTTTTGAAAAATAGTGGCTATCAACTGGAATGCTTGATTGTTCCATCTCAGACTAGTAACAGGCATTACTACATTCAAATCCATAATAGTTAACAAAGTCTCCACCAATCACTATGGCTCCTGGAGCCTGTTCTTATCCTCATTAGGGTCAAATGGTTTAATGAGTCCTAGTGGATGACCAGCCAGGGAAAAATGCCACGGCTGATGGCTGAAGGTCACAGCTCTGCGGGGAAATCCCTCCTTATCCTCCAGAGCACCTCCTGTCCGAAACCTGCTCCAGGCAACACCATGTGGGTGGGTCTCCGGAAATTAGAAGCTGTGCATTCAAATGTCAGTTCTACCCGACAACAGGAAGTTGAGAATTGAGGTCACCGGCATAGCTTTAAGATTCGGGTTTTAAAAATTACTGGTTTAAGAACATCGCTCTTAGAAGAGAAAGCAAGGTTAAAACTTCCGTCACGACATGTAACTGTATCATCACACATCTATCTAGGTAGAGGAGTTAGGGCCACCGGAATAAGTGGATGGAAGACAAAAACACCTGAATATATTGCAGCTAAATTCACTGGTTGCTCCTGGTTGTGTTTGTGGGATCTGAGGCTCCATTCTCCCCCTTTTTCAGTATACAATGAGACGCGTGGTCTAGAGTGAAATGGAGCACTGACCTATGACCCCGTAATTCAGGTCCCTGTCATGAAGCTCGTTAAACAAGGAGGCTCAATGTGAGGACACCCCCACAAAGAAACAGAAATCAATCAAAACACGAAGAACAACCATTACCAAGGAGCCAGCTGGGCTCTAAACCACAGCCAGCCAATAACTTCCCTTCTTCGCGTCTGCCCCTGGACCACATGAGTCCTTCCCCGTGGGTGGGGCGCTCCTAACCACTTCTGGTTCGGTGCTCCCCCATTAGAATCTTTTTTGCTCAAATAAACTGTGGAAATGTGTAACGTGCCTCAGTTTATTTCTTACCACTGTCCCTCCCCCTCCTGCAGTCCTGAGCGTTGGAACTGGCAGGTGCCTCAGTGGGGAGTCTGTGGACGTGGTTCAGTTTCAGTTGGCCCTGGCCTGGTTTGTTCCAAATGAGGGAAACGGGAGAGCACCTATGCGTGGACTGCTAATGAGCTAGCTGCCTTCTCATGGCGACCAAGGCTGGGGAAAATAAGTAAATAAGTAAAAACAGCACCCAATTATCTACAAGAATGCAGGCTAAGCCAGGAGCCAGGAGCCTGCCTGCGTGATCCACCTTCCACCAAGCAAATAGAACCATCGCCACGACGCACCTACGGTTTCTCATGGGCTGCGTGGCCTCCTGACATTCCCCAGCATGCGGAGTTCTCGACCTCAGGGGATGGACCTCAAGAGGTGGCTTTCTCTCAGGGTCTCTGGCTCCAGCCCTCGTTCAGCATGTTAAATATCCCTCTTAAAAACGCATGCCATGCCTGGCTGGTTTGGCTCGGTGGATAGAGCGTCAGCCTGCGATTGAAGGGTCCTGGGTTTGATTCCTGGTCAGGGCACATGCCCCGGTTGCAGGCTCAATCCCCAGTGGGGGGCGTGCAGGAGGCAGCCAATCAATGATTTTTTCTCATCATTGTTGTTTCTCTCTCTCTCCCTCTCCCTTCCTCTCTGAAATCAATAAAAATATATATATATTTTTTTTTAAAATATGGATGTCAGCCCAGATGGTGTGGCTCAGTAGTTGAGCATCAACCTATGAACCAGGAGATCACGGTTCAATTCCCAGTCAGGGCACATGCCCTGATTTGGGGCTCAATCCCTAGGAAGGAGCATGCAGGAGGCAGCCAATCAATGATTCTCTCTCATCATTGATCTTTCTATCCCTCTCCCTTTCTTTCTGAAATCAATAAAAATGTACATTTTTAAAATGGATGCCTGCTTATCAAAGGAGAAAACCATCCCAGACCCAATTTCTATTGTGCCTGCCATCAGCTGAGGGGGAGCAGAGTTCGTCACCCCAACATGTGCCTCTTTAGGACATGGAATATTTTAACCTGGTTATTTTTAAGGAACAGAAGATGCAGAGAGAACTCCTGACCTTCCCCCTAATATTTACACTGAGGCCCTGTCCAGGGAGGCAGCTACATCACAGTAACCACAGTTACTAAGAACTAAGGGTCATAGACAGAGGAACCCGGCGAGGCCCTGTGGTTGCTGAGGGCCCAGCAAACACTCAGTTACCAAACACCGGCTTTCCCAGGCCCAGGTGAGTGGCCGTCCTGCCCTTTGAAGTCTCAAACCACAACCTTCCCCCTTCCTCTCCAGCTACGAATGGCGTATAAACCTCCTCGGCCTGACTTGTCCTTGGCCCCACATTCTTACGGGACCCCATACGTACAACCGCAAGAAATTTGGGACATTCTCGCCTGTTCATCCGTCTCATGCTAATTTGATTGTTAGCCCAGCCAGAGCTTAGAAAGGTGGGAGGAAAATTATTGTCTCCTTCCCCACACGGCTAAGACTTTACAGATTCGGTTCAAGAGGCGCCCAGAACACGCCTCTTTTTCCAGCATCCGCGGGCTCCAGCTCTCTGGAGAATGTCCTTATTATATTAACAGAAACAAACATATTAAACTTGTCATCTCTCCATCCTGAGAGACAAACACTGGCTTCCCAGGAGCAGTGGCTTCTACTCAGAGCTGTGAAAATGTCAAGAAAGCTTATAGAACCCCCTCTTCTGAAGTCCAGGCAGATGCCTCTGAGTTTGACTAAAAGAGGGGGCTGCTGTCATTTTAGCCCTAGATCAGTAGAGACAAAAATGTCATTGCAAACCCAACAAACACCCACAAAATAAAACCAAACCCCTCTTTCAAGGGGTCAAGCGCCTATGTGTCAGGTCAGCCCAGAGCTGACCTCAAGTGCCCCCACAGTGTGGCCCATGAACTGAGGGAGGGGCTCGCCCAACACGGAGCTAATGAAAAATGTGGGCGGTCTAATCGGAAAGACCCAGACTGAAGACGCGCCATGTTCTCCTCTGGCTCTGGGACAGCTGGCCCGCTGCCCGGCACGGTCCCCTCGCCAAGCACATGGCTCCACGGGTTCCAGGAGCCTCCAAAGAAACAATAGGTGGTTTCGCACCCCCAGGGGAGGAAACGTGTTATCTGTGTACACCTGGTCTCTCCAGTGGGGTCCACAAGCCATTGAGAAAATTACACGCTGGCTAACGACGAGGCGGGAGGGACACGTGGAGCGGCCGAGGGATGAAAGGCCTTCCTTCTCTGAGTTAAAGACTGACACGGAAAGAAAGCCAGAGCCGACCCTCCGGAGGATCGATGTTTCGGCAGAAAGCGCCATAAGAATGTAATTACTAAATTCTGAAGCTGCCTTAAAAGTCACTGTCCCCCACAACCAGGGACAGCACACCTCCCACCCGCTCCCTGGGAATGCCCAGCCTGGACACGCACGGGGGACCGCATGGGTCCCGCGCTCACCGGCCGAGGCCTCCAGCTTGCGCTTGTGCGGCGGGTCCTCGAGGATCCTGTTGAGGTCCCCGCGGTGCTCCAGGTCCACGGGCTTCTCCCACACGGACAGCTGCATCGTGGGGTTGAAGAAGAAAACCCGGTCATCGCCCGTCCAGACCACGCACCTGTTCCGATGGAAAAACCCACCTGAGTTACAGACATTCACGGAGGACACGGTGGGTCGGTGCCCACGTCCTCCCAGGGGTCTGGTTTCCAAAGAAAAGGGACCACCTCACCTCCGGCCAGAGCACGTCCAGGGAGCCTGGCTGTCCCACGGGCCTCCGCTGAGGCCACCAGCCCGATCTCCAGGGTCCTCCCTGCCGCCTGCCCTCCCCCTGAAGAACTAGAGGTGCTAAGACACCAGGAAGCATGGCTTCCAGAAAGCCGACCCCCCAAACGTGAGGCCCCGGCATTCCTTACCAGGTGGACACACGCATTTTCCCACTGAGCTCCTGGGGGATTTTCCAGTCAACTTAGGAAAAGTCCATTTCACTAAGAAAGGGGCTCGGGCCCTGGCTCGCGTGTTCAGTGGCCAGAGCATCGGCCCGAGCACCAAGGGATCTCAGGTTCACTTTCCGGTCAAGAACACGAACCTGGGTTGTGGGTGTGCTCCCTGCCCCCTAGTCAGGGTGCATATGGGAGGCAACAAGCCAATGCGTCTCTCACATGGATGTTTCTCTCCCCCTTTCTCCCTCCCTCCACTCTCTCTGAAAAGCAGTGGGGGAAAAAATGTTCTTTGATGAGGATTAATAAAAAGATAATAAAAAGTTTTTTAAAAAGGAAGCAGCTTTACAGTTGGGGATTTATCTGGCCCCATCCTCTCCCGATCCCAGACTGTCTCTTGTACGTTTGCTGCATTGGGGATGCACCACCTCTGAGCTCAGAGACGCTGGGTCCAGAGACGCTCCCTGGACACCCTGGCTGGGGGGATTCCAAAGTGGGGGGATTCCCTACCTTCCACCACCGAGCTTCTAAGCAAGGGAACACGCAGTGAATTAGGGGCTTAATAGGGGATTGTTCCCCGGGGAGCGGAGTGACAGTTAACTCGGTACATTCCTATCCGGGCACAGAGAGCCTGGCTCCGGGCCAGTGGGACGCGGTGCGACTGAGCCAGATTGCTGGTGGCGGGCAATGACAGCAGCAGCTTCCCTTGAAGACACAGGCCATCGACTCGTCACAGCTGGTTCCCACTAGACCGAGCCCGCTGTACCACGGGAAGTTAATTTTATGTATCGTTTTAAGTAATACGTGCATGTTCCCCTCCCTTAATCACAGCGTAATTCCTGGATGGCGGCCAGACTCCCTCTTCTCTGTTCCCACCCCCAGAGGCTCTGGGCCCTGCACCAAGTTTAAGTCCGGTCCGGAGCACCCACAGGTAGCAGCCCTAACACGTAAAATCCGGATGTCACCATCGAACACAGAGCTGCTGCTTCGTGGGGAGCAGGATTCGCACAGTCACCTTCAGGTAGCAAAGCCCAGCGTGCGCAGGCTCCGCGGGGGGTTGGGGGGGGACATGTCAGCTTCTCTCCCAGCTCCGACCTCAGCCCCGGAGGGAGGGGCGACATGCCTGGTGCCTGCCCACCCACACGAAGACGCGCTGGGTCCCTTTCACCCTCCGTGTTTCGCCCTGTGCGTCCCGTCCCAGGAGAAGTGTCCTTCCCAGGCCAGAGCCTGGTGTTCACGGGGTCACATCCCAGGGCTGAGTCTTGGAATTGAGAGGCAGTGTCCGTATGCCCTTTGCTGTCTTTTCTCTTCTCCTCATTCTACCCCCTACCCCTTTGTCTGGGGGAGGGGCTGACCTGGCAGCATGGCTGAGCAGCCCTGGCTGGTCTCCAGGGTGGGTGGGTGAGGGGCCATGGGATCTGCAGACACAAAGATTCAGGGGAGGGGAGAGTAGAACCTCCATCCCACCTTCCTTCCTGTGATGTCCTGGTTTATAATGAAACTAGAGGCCCAGTGCACGAAATTCATGCACAGATAGGGTCCCTAGCAGCTGCCAGCTGCCGGCCGGGGGTGGGGGTAGGGCTCCCTTCCCCCAGCTGCCTGCCACCGCTGCCGCCCCCTGGTCAAACTCCTGGTCTAACCCCCGGTTGAACTCCCGGTCGAGGGGACAATTTGCATATTAGGCTTTTATTATATTATAGGATGGATGTACTTGATCTTTGCCCTGTTTCTGGCACAGAGCTCCTCAGACCCTCGGGATTTCCTCGGGAAGAGAGCAGGCGTGGCGAAGGTGAAATGGTGTGTGGTTATTCTCACCACAGGCGGAGTGGGATGGTGCCTGAGGATGGGCTGGGTGGCGGCCAGGGAACCACCCTGTGATGAGAGGGTTGGAACCACAGACCTCTGGGCAGGGGAGAGGATGGAGATCGGGTCCCATCACCCCTGGTCGATGATGTCATCCATCACACCCGTGTAATGAACCTGCCATAGAAGCACTAAGGACAGGGTTCAGAGAGCAGCATACGGGTTTGGGGGAGTGGCGCTCTCGGGGAGCCCGGGAGCTCTGTGCCCCTTCCCAGACCTCGCCCTGCACCTCTCTCCATCCGCTGGTCCTGCGTTACATCCTTTCATAATGAACTATGAGTAAACTGTCTCTGAGTTCGTGAAACATATGTCCCCATATGTTCATATCTAAATAACGAACAAATTCCAGCAAATTAATCAAACCCAAGGAGGGGGCTGTTGGATCCACCACAGATGGGTCAGAAGCCCAGGTGACAACCTGGACTTGTCTCCAGGGAGACAGTGTCCAACCGGGTTAAACCGTGGCCACCCAGCCGGCGTGGAAGAACCGCTCTGCGTGTAAACCCGTTCATCCCGTGTCGGGAGTGACGTGTTGCAGGGGAGTCTCGAGCGCAGAGGAGACACGCATGGGTGTCTTTCTCCCCTCCCCAGCCCGTCCTCCAACCCCACCATCCCCAGCTCCAGCGCCCGCCCGCCGACAGCGTTTCCTTAGTGGAGCACAGCCGAGGCCCAGAGGTCCTGCTGGCCACTCGGGAGCAGGGCGAGGCGGGCACAGTGCGGGGTGCCAGGCGGCTCTGAGCCGGGAAGCGCAGCCTCCGTGTGCTCACCGCTCAGCTCCAGGGCGGGCGGCTCGCATCTCTCCCAAAGGCTGGCCAGGCTGGTGCCACGTGAGCATCCAGGACAGCTGAGAGCAATGCCTGGCACCTTTCAACTTGCTGTTTTCCCACGGGGGACCTCCTCCAGCCCCTCCTTCTACGGGAAGTGTGCCACGCTGAGGGGCAGATGGAGACACGGGTGGCAGCCTGACCCGATGCCGCCCAGACAGTCCTCACGTCCCCGCCCGCAGGCAGCGCAGCTGATGGCACAGAGACTCAACCAGACCTGGGCCACCTGTCTGTGCGCCTGACCACCATCACTTCAACTCCGCTGCCTCTTGCAAGACTGTATCTACCCATCTCTGTTGCTGCACAGAAACATATGTCCCGTATTTAAATAACGAGCAGCAGGAAAACGCCAGGCAGGGCCCGCAGCTGCTGGCGGCTCCGCTCTGTGGAGAGGAGACGCGAAACCCTCAGGCGGCGTGGGCTCAACACCAGAACGACGCCCGGGACCCAGCCTGTCCCCACAGCACAGCTTTCCGGGGGCTCCATCTGACGGTGGCGAGGGCTTCCAGAAGAGTCCGCCCTCAGAGAGATTCAAAGTGCACCTCCTTCACCGTGGCATCCATCAGAGCCCCAGCTCATCGCACCCCAGGGGCGGCCAATCTCGGGGGGATCCCCACTGCAGGCTCCCCCGCCCACCTGCCCACACAGGTGCGGCCCATGGCTGTCTCCGGGTTCAAGTGAGGCTGCCTGGAGACTAACAAGAATAAGCCGAGAGCAGGACTGGAAGGACACAGCCCACAGGGTTCCCCGGGACGCGCCGGCTGACGGCAGACGGCACCTGGCACCTAGCACCCGCCGTGGCTGTGATGTCACCCTCTCAATGCGCCGCCCCCCCCCCCCACACACAGCCCCCACAACCGCATCCTGCTCTCTAAACTCCGGTTCTAAAACTGTTTTTTCCTGGAATAACCTTTTCGTTCTGCCTCCAAATCACTCCATGCTGACAGGGCATTTAAGAACCAATGCTGCTCGCTCCCAAAGGTATTTGCAGTGACTCCTTGGAGGAGTCCTCACCGTTTTTGTGTGTTTAGCAATTTTACTTTCACTGGTGTCGTTATGAACAGCCACCCGCTACTCTTCCTGGC
>NW_005871303.1:728030-746898 GCF_000147115.1 Myotis lucifugus
ACTCTGTTCCATGTATCTATACCTCTGGTTCTATTTTTCCTGTACATTTTTTTTTAATTAGATTTCACATATAAGTCAGCATGGATGGACCTGGAGATTATTATGCTAAGTGAAATAAGCCTGTCACTGAAAGACAAATACCATATGATCTCACTTAAAACTTCTATTTTTAAAAGGCAATGTTAAGAAAGTAAATAGACAAGCCACAGACTTGTGGAAAATATCTATAATAATAAAAGCGTAATATGCTAATTAGACCAGACGTCCTTCCAGACGACTTTCTGGATGAAGCTGGGCTGCAAGGGAAGCTGGTGCCGGCAGCTGGGGGAAGGAAGGCCTACTCTTGCATGATTTTTGTGCATCAGGCCTCTAGTTTTTAAATAATATATTTGACTAAAATGCTTGTGTTCAGAATATATAATGAATTTTAGAACTCAATAATAAAAAATGACAAATATTTGAACACTTCACCAAAAACATACAAATGGCAAACAAACACATAAAAAGATGCTCAACCTCCTTAGTCATTAAGAAAATGAAAACAAAAATCACAACAAATATAACCATGAGCTTTTAGAAAGACTATAATTGAAAAGCTCAACTATTGTCAAGAACATGGAAGAACTAGAATTCTCATGCAATGATGGTGAGGATATTTAATGATGCAATCATGTTGGGAAACACTTTGGCCATTTCTAATTCAGTTCATCATACATCTTCCATATAATCCATCCATTTCATTTCTCATAAGAAATGAAAGTATATTTATAAAATATTGGTATGCAAATAATCATAGCAGCTTTTTTGAGATGTACTACACTGAAAACAGTATAATTGTCTATCAACAGGTGAATAGATAAACAAATTACAGAATATCCAAACAAAGAAATACAACTCAGCAATAAAAAGGAATGAACTATTGACACCCACAATGGACACCCACATACAACAAGTATGATGTAAGAAGACAGACAAAAAAGAGCTTCACAAAAGAACATGAGAAAAATTTTGCCATTTGTTGCAAGTGATGGATAATGATTTTGGTGATTTCTCATATATATTAAAGTTTACTCTAATAAGTGCAGCTTATTGTATATCAATTATTCCTCAATAAAGCTAACAACAAAGAATTAATCTTAGTCATTTTGAAACTTAAAACTTGAACTTGACCCAAAACTAATTTTCTCTCCTCCCCCTACAGAGGAGATGGGGTTGAGGAGCAGGTTCTACTTCCTCTAGTGTGGGGCAAAGACAAAGATGAAAGAAGGCATGGTCTCCGTGTACAACTTCCTCTTGGTAGTTTGGTGGTGTTTCTGTTCTCATTCTGGGTGAGTCTTATTTTATCTGCTATTGGGGACTTGGCTGATATTAGGATCTCCACATGGGTAGTGTGCATAATTCCCTCAGGGTGGTGCTCACTTTCTCTGATCGATGTTTCTCTCCCTCCCCCTTCCTCTCTGAAACCAATAAAAATATATTTTAAAAAAGAAAAAGGAAACCCCACGTGTCTATACGGTGAGATAAATCTCCAACACGTACACCAACCGTGCTCTGTCCAACGTGGACGACAGAGGGAGGCTGCGGCCCGTGGACACCGTCCACCCGTGAGCTGAGGACCGAGAGGGCTCATGTCATCCGGACCAAATGGCCGAGAGGAAGGACGAGCCCCCCTGGGGTGGAAACGTTCACCCGGGAGCGTCCCTGTGTGGTCTCCGGACGGGCACACAGGGCGGGGCGTCTGCTAACTGACAGACGATTCAACCCAGGAAGGAGGGGTCGTTCATTCACACACGCGCCTCGGTGTTGTCCTGGGTCTCCCCACGCCCCTCCGTTCTTTGCGACAAGTAACTACCCTACGGAAATGACTTGTAACGTATATGGTTGCCCCTCGGTTTGTAAGCTTCAGAGCGATCTCTCTTGGAACTTCGGGGTAGAAGAAACTGCCTTTGCTTCCTGTGATCGAACGAGGCCGAGAAGAATAACTCACAGGACGGGGAATATTCTGAAAGGGTTGCATTGAAAAATACATTAAGACCGGAGTTTATATTACTAATCCAATTAGAAAAACGAGGGGAAAGTTTCATTATGGGGCTAATTGAACAGGCGCAACCCAATGAGGGGCTGCGGCGTAGTAGACGATCCCGCTAATTACTCGGGGAAGGATGGTGGGCCGTGATTTGTGAGGGGCGGACACTTAAATTCGGCGGCGCTGGGACTGGGAGCCGCTAATCGCCGAGGCCCTCGCTCGTCCCGAGGCCCGCGCAGGTGATGGCTTCCTGTTGGTGATAAAAAATGGCTAATCAAGGCATAAAGCTCCCCTTCCACGCTGAGGTAATAAAAGTGAATTAGACACGCAGAGCAAAGTGATAAAGAAAGTAGTTAAGGCCCTAGAAAGACTGATTAATAAATGTCACCCTGGAACAGCTCGGCTCTCTCAGAGCGAAACCCTCCACCGAGGAACAAAACGTTCATTTGCACTAACATCCGGGATCCGTTCACACCAGTTGCTGGGCGCTGAGATGGGCAGGAGGCCGTGGACACCGCGGTGGTGCCTGGACTGCCGCGCTGACAGGAAAACCAGGGAACGGAGCCGCCACAGGCCCGAGGCAGAGACCGCCGAGCAGAGCCGAGTGAGAGGGAGTGTGAAGGATGCACTGGGCGGACCAGGGGCCTCGGCCCATCTGACAGATCCGGACAAAATAAGCCCCAACTGTGATTTTCCAATGCAGCCAAGACAGCGGATCTCTGGGGTTCTTCAGGAGACAGCAACGTGCCCCATGCATTCATGGTTGGTCCTTAAACTGCCTTTGGCAATCGGGCAAAGAGAAGGTCTAAGACCAGAACGTGTTAAAAAACAAAGGTGTATTGGGTTTTCTTGAAAAGTCACTGCCAAACACTGACACGCCTTGCCCGAGGGGTGCCTGCCGTAGCCTGGCCGCTCTGCGTGCACAAGCTTCCCCGTGAAATGTGGGGACAACGACACGGGAGCAAGGGTCACACCGAGCGAGCTCTGCTCTCCCCAGCCTCTCCCACACCGTATCCTTCCCGGGCGTCCGCTGCAATTTCTTTCTGGGTGTGACCTTCCTGCACAGGGACTGGCCAAGCATCCGTGCACATCCCCACGTGGGAAAGCCAGTGGGAAGGGTGTGCAGCCCAGACCGCCCGCGTCCCCCCCCCCCCCACCAGGATTTCATGTCCCGAGACTGACCTTATGCCCTTCGTCCCTGGCCGGGCTCTTCCTCTCCGCTCGCAGCATCAGGGCAGGAGGGCGGGGCGTGCGGACCCGGTCCCTGCTTTTCTCTGTTGGACCAAAACAGTCGTCATTAGAATCCCCTTGGTCACGTCCGTTTGGAGAAAACTAAACAAGGGCAACATGTGGCCTGGACGGTGGTCTCGTGGCAAGTCCCTCCAACGAGGCCCAGCTCCTCTGGTGACCCCGTCTGTGCCTGCTCGCAGCCCCACCCCCAACGCTGTCGGCCACACCTCACGACCAGGCCACGTGGGCTACGGGTGGAGGGGACACGGGCTCCCTGACAAGGACAGGAGGCTGATGGGGGACCAGGTTTCTTAGGCTTCCACGGCTCGTGGCCACCACTCCTGTCTGCCCATCACTAACGTGGCCGCTGGCTTCGCCATGGACCAGACAACCCTGCACTTCCAAGAGTAGTTTGGGAGACAGAAGGGGAAACGTCAAAAAAACTGGATTCTGAACATAAAACAATTTCAGTTTCACCTTGTTCTAAAACGTCTACAGAGACCTTAAGCTTTTGTGAGTGGGAGAGAGGTGCCATGAGCGACGTCGGGGATTAACCACTGTTCATACCAAGAATTAGGAGAGGAGCCCAAACCATCAACCTCCCGCCCACCTCACAGCCACAGCCACCGAGAGCCCTGAGGCGCCTCATGGCCCTGCAGGCCAGGACCCTGCGAAGCCTCTGTCCAGCCCAGGAAGTCCAGGAAGGCCGGCGGTAGGACGACATGAAGACAGCGGCATCCCTTTACACACGTGTGTTCCTCTGCAAATGCACACGCACACACGGAAGTGGCGGGAAGTTGCCTTGAAGTCCCCTCCAACTCAGGCATCTGCACTTGGAGGGCAGAGAGGGGGGAAGGGCCAAAGAGCCCATCCCACCTGCACCCCATTTTCCTCAAGACACGGCCACTCTGGCCTCCTCTGACCCCCATTCTGGGGAGGAGGTTGCAGGAAGGGACCACGTAGGCTGGACCCCACATGGGGCCTGAGCATCATGCCTCTGGAGGCGTCTGTGCCGGGAACCCTCGTGGCTGCAGGCAGCACAGAAGGGACAGCTCTGGACCTGGACCGATGTCCGGTCCCCACGGGGCTGCTGCCTCTGGAAAGGCCGAAGCACACAGAGCCGACGGGCCCCCTCGTCTGTCACATGAGAGATGGGTGGACAGCAACGTTGCGACCACAGCGAGGCTTGCTGCCCACTAGCTGTCACTCTGAAGACCCCGCGGGCTCTCCCCAGCAGCCAGCTGGCGGGTCAGGCTGTTAAGGGGCCCGGAGCTCAGGCTGATGGCAAACAGACCATGTCCTCACACAGAGGCGGCACCGGCCCCAGAATCCTGAGCAGCTGTGGCCACGACCAAGAGGCACACCTCGGGCCCGGCCATGCCAAAGGTCTGATCACGACTGGCCTTGGGGAAGGCAGACAGGGAAGGTCGCCTGGAAGTCTGGGAGGGAACGGGGCCCAGACAGGAAATCTCTATGTAGATCACCTGTCGAGTATGTATTGCCTGCTCACGGGGAGCCAGAACAGCCTGAGGTGTTTGTGGGGAGCGATCAGCTTCTTCCCTCAAAACGCATCAGGACCTGGCAAGGCTGGCCCAAGGGCAGCGCAGGAGAGGAGCCCTTGGGGGGGGGGGGGGTGACAGTGGCAGGACCTTATCCCCTTGAAAAGTGGGGACAGAAAAGCTGGGCTCCTTCTCTGGGGCAAGACGTAGCTTTGCACACTCTCGAGGCTCAGCAATTCATCCACCTCGTTCCCGTAAGAGAAGAATGCGGCGGGCTTGCCCGAGTCCAGACTCCACGGCCAGGTCTCCAGCCTGTCGCCTCTTGGTCAGGGGTCCAGATCGAAGGCACCTGCTCTCTGAGAGTCTCAGAAATGAAGACGCAAAGGCACCTGCCATCCCCTGGGGTCAGGCCCCAGATCAAGGGCAGCGTGGACGCGACAGGAGGGGACGGGCCAGGAGTGGTTGTGTGCCCTGGCCGTGGTGAAGAAGACCCACATTGAATAAAGCATTAGGATGTGTTTAAACATTTTTAAAAAATGGCTTTTTAAAAATTACTGAAACAAAGAACTATTGCAGACAAGTCGAAATGGTCTAACTTGTCAAAAAGATGCCCGGCTGGTGTGGCTCACTGGCTGTCACAGTTCGATTCCCAGTCAGAGCACGTGCCCAGGTTGCCGGCTCCATCCCCAGTGTGGGGTGTGCAGGAGGCAGCCGGTCAGTGATGTTTCTCTCTCATGGCTGATGTTTCTATCTCTCCCTCTCTGAAATCAATAAGTATATATTTAAAAAAAAAAAAAGAAAAGAAAACAAGACCTGAGAAATATATCAGCATCTCCTAATTCGAAGAGTGATTCTGAAATTCAACCTAATTTTAATTCAATAATATTGACATCTCCCGGTCTCAGCTTCCTCATCTATGAAATAATTTCCTAAGTCCCTTCCCATTCTGGGATTCCATAAGTCCACAGGACGCCGGGAACTGCCTGGCGTACACCCCAAAGCAACACAAGACAAACACAGTGGCCTAGGAGGGCCGGTGAGAACACGCTTCCTCTAGATCCTGCTGGGGAAGGGGGCTCATTCCCAACTCAAGGACACGGAGTAGCCCAAGGAGTAGGCAGGACAGAGGATTCACTACTCCTGTTCTGAAAAGCTAAGCGACCTCTGACGGACTGTCCCTTTGGAACCAACCTTCTCCGAAGAATTTGTGGGAAGCCTCCCCTTAGACCGAGAGGACCCCCGGCCCACACATGATCCGAACCACATGCCCTGGAGGCGCCGTAGCTCGGAGGAGCCAGTGGGATGAGGAGTTCCTGGTTGTGGCAGACCACTGGCCTTTCCGGGAAGGGTTTACGAAGAAAATCCACAGCGACATCTGTGCACCTGGCCTCGGCCCACAGCCAATGGAAGGCCCCCTGGGACGAGCTCAGCAAACAGGTCATTGTCGGGGACCCGTGCTGGGGACAGATGACTCTCCGGTGACCTCTGTTCTTGGAGAGCCCAGGTAGGATGTGGGGGAGTCAGGGGACAAGCCCGGAGCCACTGGGGCCCATTTCCTGTCGGCCACAATCCAGGGGCCCCATTTCTGTGGGTAGATGTTCTCACCTCCAAGAACACATAACAAACCACCCACCTACAGAGATGCCGTAAGGCAGTGGTTCTCAGCCTTCTGGCCCTTTAAGTACAGTTCCTCATGTTGTGACCCAACCATAAAATTATTTTCGTTGCTACTTCATAACTGTCATGTTGCTACTGTTATGAATCGTAATGTAAATATCTGACATGCAGGATGGTCTTAGGCGACCCCTGTGAAAGGGTTGTTCGACCGCCAAAGGGGTCGCGACCCACAGGTTGAGAACCGCTGCCGTAAGGAGAAGAATGGGCGGCATTTTAGTCCAGCGTCTGCCCGCAAGCGCCACCTGAAAATCATTTCTGCAGCCAGCAGGGCAACCTCCTCGCTCACACAAAAGGAAAAGAGACGAGGTGCGCTGTGTTCCAGGTGACAAGCGAGCCTCCAGGGAGGGCTACGATTATTTGTCCATTTAAGCAGCACTGGGCTCCTTTGAGAATCGTGATAATAAGGGAAAAATGCAATTTATGTTTGAGATAATAGAGATGACACACTCAGGCCCACTGTCTGCGGCTCTCAATGAGGCTTGAAGAATGCATTGATTTTCAGAGCCTGCCTCCTCCGCAGGAGCGGAAACACTGAGGGGACGGGGTCCTGGGGAAAGCGGCCGGAGCCCGGCCTTCACGCTGCCCGAGGGGAAATCGCACAAGCTGCTGGCCCAGGTGCCAACGGAGGCGAGAGAGACACAGCCAGCCCCAGAGAAGCCTGGGGGGGCCGGGGCTGGGATTGACCGGGTGCTAGGGGGGCCTGGCTGCAGCTCAGTGAGGGGAGCCCAGCACAGAGCCCAGGCCCCCTGTCCTTGGACATGGTCACTGTCCAGTCCAGCTGGGAGCACAGGGCTTGGGGGCTGAGAGGAGGGATCCTGGGCTGCCGGGGGCGCACACCGGGCCCTGCTGCCGGCTGTGATGGAAGCAGACACCAGGGGCTCAGGGACCCTCCATCTGCACCCGCCTCCCGTACACGCGCACAAAGACAAGACCATTATTATGATGATGGGTTTGTAGCGATTACAGGTGATAGATAAATGGATTCCTCTAAATCCACTGTTTAGTCAGAACCGAAGAGGAGCTGATGCATGTATGCAAAACACAAACAAGCAAAATGTCAGCATTGCGACTTTCTAAAGGTGACATAAAAATAAGTCGTCTGTTATAGTAAAAACCTCTGCATTCCAGGCTGCTTTGAGACGGGGATGGAAACTGCCCCAAAGTGTATGGTTCCCTGATCGGGGGTCCGCCTCCCTCCTCTGCCACCAACGGCACGTTCTTGTCTCCTGCTCCGCGGGCACGAACCCCTCCCGGGCGTGCAGGGGCGGGGGAGGGCTGTGCCTGGTCTGTCACGGCCACAGAGGTGGCAGCCCCGCAGCAGGGACAGAGTTCCCGGGGACGCCAGCCTGCACACCTCCTGTCCCCGCCGGAGTCTGACTGTGCTCTCCCACTGCCGCTTCGCTGGGTCTTGAACGAGGTCTGTCTCCACTATTTTCCTTCTAGCAATCGACCTGGTGAGCTGCCTTTTATCTCCCAGCCTCTTCAGTGCAACAGTTATGAAGTCTCCCCTCTCTCACCCCCAGGCTTTTCATCTTCCCCGGGTTCTCCTCGGAGCTTTAACAAACTGCTGCCTCCACAGGGGCCTAGAGTTGTTGGAGTGGAAACAGCAAAGCTCGAGGCCCTAAGGCCCCGAGGTGCAGATCCCAGCAGGTGCAGACCCTGGTGGGTGCACGCACACGAATCTGCCTTTGGCCCCTGAGAACTCTGCCTCAGAGCCCAGGGGTCTCCGGGGGGCGCGGCCACCTGTCTTACTTGAGCAGGATTATGGATGCAAAGCAAGACCGCGGCCTGAACGACCTCTCAGCAGCTCCGAGGAATGAGCGAGCCGATGGCGAGAGGCCTCGGAGTGCTGTTGGGGAAGGCTGACGCAGGCCTGTCGCTGAGCGTCCCTCGTCCCCACCAGCTGGGCGTGGGCAGTGTGATCACGAGCATCACAGCTGGTCCCCGGGCTGGAGAGAGCCGTCGTGGCTGCGCGTACGCCCCGGCCTTCCTCCAGAGGCGGCTCCTCACCCTCTCAGCATGAAAGGACAGAACGGGACTGATAGCTGTGTCCCTAACTCCTCCTCCAAGAAAAAGCCATAGAATGTATCAGTTACTCAGCCTGCCCTTATCTCAGCCAATGGGAATGCAAGGGAAAACAAACTCAAGGCCAAAAGTATGCTAGCCACCCCGTTTTTGTGTAACCAGACCCTAATTGCACCCTGCCCTTGTGTCATTAGCCCCCGGCCCTCACTCAACCAATTGGAATCGGCCAAATCAGTGGTCCGAGTGAGCCCTCACCCCCCCAACCCCAAGCCCTATAAAATCTTTGTTCTTTCGAGACTCCAGGCTCTCTCGCATCTAGCCTCTGCGTCGGTAATGGAGGCAGAGGGACCAAGCTAGCTTGAATAAAGGCTCTATGCTTTTGCATTGGACCCGGCGCTCCCTGGTGGATCTTTGGGGGGTCTTGAAATCTGGGCATAACAGGCACAGGACCCCTGCTCTCGGGGTGCGAGCCTTCACTTGGAGACTGGCCTGGAGACCTTCACCCTCAGGAGCCTGCAGTCTCCACAGCCCCTGTCACCTGGTCACACTGTGGGGCCCTGGGAGGCCCATGGCACAGGACAGGCCTCCCGCCCACCTCGGTTCCCCAGGTCCTCAGACCCACCCTGAGCCCGGCCTCCTCGGTCTCTATGTTCCGGGTCGACCACCGCGTCCACACCGGCTGGCTGTCCCTCGGGCTGAACAGAACCAGCCTCCAGGAACTGTTTCCTGAGGAGCAGGCGCCTCCCCAGAGCCCGCTAACCTCTCCCTGACTCAAGTGCTCAGCGATTCAGGTGTGCTCGCCCTGTGGGGACATGATCTGCTATGTCACCACCGAGGGGCTCCTGGCTCCCTCTTGTGCGGACGTCAGCCCAGCCGTGCAGCCTCTGCTGACCAGAGTCAATGTCACAGCATGGGGGTTCTGGGGGGCTCCTGTGAACACCCCCTGCCCTCCCTTCGGGGAGAAGAAGCAAGTCTGTGCTGAAGGGCAGGGGCGAGCAGACCACTGTCAGAGCCGGCCAGCTGGGGTGCCGGCCACCTGGGCAGGAGCTGCACCTGCGGTGACCGTGGTGGAGAACCTGTCTGGTCCCTTTTCCGGGGTCACGGTGAGAAGCCAAGCCATGCTCAGAGGTGGGGCTGGCCTGAGTTATAAATACCAAAACGTCAAAAGTTGTAACATTTAAGTAGGTGTTCAAACCTTTCTTTCCACTTGAAAATACACTAAACAGAGGTCCAAAGAATGTGCCCCGCAGAGCACCCTCCCCCGGGGCCCCTGCGGTCACCTCGGCTCCTCCAGCCTCTACGGCAGCCGGTGTGGCAGAGCCAGCCCAGCCTCATGACCCTGGGAAGTTCAGGCGGAGTCCCGCCCTCCAACACGACCACCTTCAAACCCAAGTTAAGCAAGGATCACAGGTTTTTTATTTTTATTTTGAGGTTAATGAAGATTTTGCTAATCTATACTCTATACTCTATAATCATCTATAATCTATAATCTATAATCTATAATCTATAATCTATAACAAGTGAGTAGAGCCTTGGACATACTAGGAACAGCCGCGGGCAGCCTACAGCTCTTTCACGGCACTAATCGCAGGAGGGCCCCCTGTGTGGTTGGGGAGCAGACACCCTGAGTTCCCCGGCAACCACTCTGGTCCCACCACAGAGAGCTGTCTGCCTCTTGCCTGGCAACATCAGTCCTTCTGGAAGACAAAGGGTTATAACTGTCACTTCATCTTTTGGCCAAAAATATGTGCCCTGCTCTCAGCTCGGCCTGTGAGCTGTGTCTGGCCGGCAGTGAGTGGCTCACCAACCCTGTGGCCAGGGGCACCCAGGTGAGGCCCTCTGCAGCTGGGCAGGTGACTCGTACCCATGGTGACAGAGACTCTGGGACAGTGACATTAAAGGGAGACCCCAAAGATGGGAAGGGATTGGGACCAGGGGGTAGGGATGTCATATGGAGATGAGGAGTTACAAGCGCCAAGTCCCAGAGCTGAGTCATCTGTGACCCAACTCTGACCCCCAGGTGCCCGGGCCAGTGAGGGAAGATGGGACCAGCAGGGGAGCCAAGGTCAGGCCGGGCTCAGTTAGAACCGTCACCCCGCTTCCCCCCACCACCCCGTTTGTACATTGCCAGGAGCAGTGGAAGCTGAAAAAATGTAAGGACAACGAAATATGAAATTTAGCTGTAAATAATGTCATCCATAATATATGTAGCATATTATGCAGTGTTTTTACATACAGTCAAAACGACTGTATCTTATTTTCACACTGAAGACGGTTTTCAAGGCCGCTTTCTGCTGTTACTATTCTTTCAGGGAAGAAAGGGACTCAGGAGGGGCTGTGCTATTCTTAGGCACATTGTGACGACGCTAAAATTAAGTGCTGCGGCCTCAGATATCGCACTTAATACCTGAGCTACCTCAGCGTGAGTAGTCAGAGCTTCGGATTTCAACCCTTCTCCAAGTACCTTTTTATATAACCTTCACTGATACATGGACGAGAAACGCATGATTACATATATTCTGTTCTAAATTACATGATTCAATTTTATCAGAAGAGGAACATTTCTGTAAAAGAAAAAAGGGGGATTCAATATTAAAGCAACTATCATGTAAAAGTGAGGTTTGTGAGGGCTGAGTTCTGGAACAGGGATCGCGACCATTGAGTGTGCGTGTTATGCGCGATGCCTTGAAGGGGAGCCTTACGCTGGGCCTCTGGGTCCGGCACATTCCCAGGACAGGGAACGTCAGGGCTCAGGCACCCGCTTGCTCACACACACGCTGCCCGCCGTGGAACAGGGCCAGCACCCCCAGTCTGGAGGCTCTACGCCAGTGATGGTGAACCTATGACACGCGTGTCAGAGGTGACACGTGTGTCAGAGGTGACACACGAACTCATTTTTTTGTTGATTTTTCTTTGTTAAATGGCATTTAAATATATAAAATAAATATCAAAAATATATAAGTCTTTGTTTTACTATGGTTGCAAATATCAAAAATTTCTATATGTGACACGGCGCCAGAGTTAAGTTAGGGTTTTTCAAAATGCTGACCCGCCGAGCTCAAAAGGTTCGCCATCACTGCTCTACGCCGTCCCTGGTCCACGTGCTGGAGACGGACTCTCCAGTTCTCTGGACGGGCTGGGACCTCCTCCACCGTGGAGCCACAGCCTGGGAGGAGGGAGCTGCTGTGGGGTTCGGTCAGAGACCTGGCCTGGGAGGGTCAGGCATCAGGGAGGGTGAGACAGTCGCCCCCTCTCTCTCAGGGACCAGAGGAGTGTCGAGCTCAGCACAGAGGGGAGCTTGGGAATCAGGCCTGGGAATCCACCCAGCTCTGCCACACACTACCTTGAAGCAAGGGAGCAATCGCTTACCCTCTGAGTTTCCATTTTCCCAACAGAATGAGAGAAATATGGCACCTTGGCTGCCACCACAAAATGCCATGGAACGGGCGGCTTAAACAACAGGCATCTATCCCTCACAGCTCTGGAGGCTGGATGCCCCAAAATCAAGGTGTTGGCACTGTGGGATTCCGGTGAGAGCTCCATTTCTGTGGTGCAGGCACCAGCTTCTCGCTGTGCCTCCACATGGCAGATGGGGAGAGCTCTCAGGTGTCTCCTCTTAGGACACTAATCCCATCACAGGGGCCCCACCCTCATGACCTCATCTAACCCTAATCACCTCCCAAAGGCCCCATCTCCGAGGATCACCCCACTGGGAACTCGAGGGGTAGGGAACAAACATTCAGTCCACTGCCACAGGGGAGATTGGGCTGCGGACCGACACGAGGCATACAGTGCCGCACACAGTGTCTGCCGTGGAGGTGCTCATGGGACAGGATTCCGGCAGTTACTGGGGCATAAACATCCTCAACCAGCCTCACCCACTACGCAGGGTGAGCCTGTGGTTGAGCGAGCGGAGAGGGCCCAGCCCAGAAGGAGACCCTCCCCCCCCCCCCCCCAACGCGGCCCCAGGGCCAACTCTTCCTGTCCAGCACGGCCGCTCATCCAGCTGGGTCTTCTGAAGAGCTGCGGTTGCATTTATTCTTTCCTGACAATTTCATGGGGAACACGGGCAGTTTCCTTCAAACACTTTGGGAAAGACCATCCATTGCTCCCACGGCTTCGTCGCTCATCAATCCCTCAATCCATCGGACGCAGCAGTGAATCTAAGCGCATCTGTACACGTGTGTGTGTCTCCTTCCTGTTTTACACCAAACCGCCCTACTGAATACTCTAGACCAGCGGTTCTCAACCTGTGGGTCGTGACCCCTTTGGTGGTCGAACGACCCTTTCACAGGGGTCGCCTAAGACCATCCTGCATATCAGATATTTACATGACGATTCATAACAGTAGCAACATGACAGTTATGAAGTAGCAACGAAAATAATTTTATGGTTGGGTCACAACATGAGGAACTGTACTTAAAGGGCCAGAAGGTTGAGAACCACTGGTCTAGACCCTTCACGGGTCCCCGAGTCTCCCGTGTGAGTGCACACGCCTCTTACAAAATGCGCCTGCATTGTTGCTGCACGGAAGAGAGGAAAGCACCCATGAAGGGTATGTCGGTGTCAAGTCCGCAGGCTGCCGGGAGCCTCGCTCAGTGTCTTCGGGCCTGGCACCAGGAGGGCCTCAGGGGGTGTCTCATTCAAGAGGAATAAACATCTATTTTAAAATAGATATGAATCACGATTAGTGATCAATGCGTCCTACCCTAACCCATTCGCATGACTGACGTGTCTGCCCGAACACAGAAGTGCACGCTGGCCCACAGCGCCTTTGAGGCCTCCCCGCCGCCCAGCACAGGCGGCCGCTGTTCTCCGAGGGCCCGGGCGGAGTGGCCCTGCCTTCTGCAGGCTGATCCACATGGGAATGCAGACCTCACCTGGCTGGCTTACTTCCACATTTCCTGCCACAGAACTAATGGTGCAGGGTTTGTCTCTCAGTTGCTGAAATTAACTGGGACTTTTTCTTCTTTTTTTTAAGCAGCTTCTTTCAGTTATTTTTTTTATTTCCAAAGGGGAAGTTATTCCAGTCATTTGATACAAATGGCTTTAATTAGTTCAAGGCAAACATAACCTTGAACAAACACAGGCTTGGGATGGCGGCTCTGCGTGCCGGGAGGAAGAGCAGAGCTGTGCGCGCGCCGGGCGTGGATGCGTCGCCTCAGCCCGCGAGCCCATTCTGCATGGCATCGGGGAAGCCACCCCTCACCTGGCAGAGCAACCCCTCTGCGAGGCGAGGAGACGCTGGCCCGCTGTGCACACAAATGCGGAGTTTCATGGCAAGGGCAGGTGCCTCTTGTTGAAGGCTGGGGAGGAGGAGACCCGGCCCATCTGAGTTCTGTTTGCTCTGCTCACTGCTACCCAGGGTGGGGGCGTGCGCAGGCTGAGAGCACACTAGGAATTTTCCAAGGAACCTGCATTTTTCATGACTACTTCCTTTAAAAGGCATTAAAAATTTAAAAGCCAAGCCTACACTCATCAAAAAGCATCTGGTAAAAAGAGACCCTTTACTTCGGAAATAACTCAAATGAAGGTTCTTGTCTGAGATTGTCCTCCCCCCCCCCCCCCCCCGGGCAGTTTCATCGGGGCGGGGAACACCTGGGCCAACTAAAGTCTGAAATTTCCGGTCCTAAACCCACACTTCCATTGTGCAACGACCTTGGACCCCCGTGGCCTTCAGTGGCACCTCACCCTCTGCAGGTTAGAAGTCTCACCCCCTTCCTTCCCCCACGATATCTTGTCCCAGAATTCTCCACTGCCGGGACCCCTCCCCAGAGCAAGCCCGGGGTGCAGCTTTTAGCACTTTGCTCCATCTGGAGCAGCGGTTCTCAACCTGTGGGTCCCAAATAATGAAAATACACCCTGCATATCAGATATTACATTATGATTCATAACAATAGCAAAATTACAGTTATGAAGTAGCAACGAAAATAATTTTATGGTTGGGGATCACCACAGCATGAGGAACTGTATTAAAGGGTCGCAGCATTAGGAAGGTTGAGAACCACTGGCTGGAGTAACTTCCCCACCGCTCCCCCGAACTGAGCTCGGACCTCTGCTCTCTGGGGCGCTGTCCATGGCTCTCTACGCTGTCCTTGCTCTGCCCTCCACTCTGTCTGCTCCTCCTCGCTGCAAGGATTGCCCTACATTCCTGGCTGACGCATCCCTCCTCCTTGGAAGATAAACTCCTGAAAGGCAGGAACCGAGTCTTCAGCATTTTGTATGCTGTGTGCCTACCCGGCCATGGTGCTCAGTGGGGACCCACTGACCCCTTGGGCTGTAATCAACCTGGATGACAGTCCTCTCTGCACCTGGCTGGGCTGAGCTGTGGGCTTTTCCATCCCCCTACCTCTGCACTGGACGTTTCTAGTTCCCGGTATCTGCGTCCCTGACTGCCCACAGTCCCTCCCGCCTGGAAGCAGGCCAGCGCCCCGCCCTCTGCAAGCCCGCCCCCAGCACTACGGAGTGCGGCCCTCACTGTCCTCCTGGGCTCCACAGCGCGTTATGCATATTTCCACTCCAGCACGACACATCTAATGACTCATTATGTGTCTGCGAGCTCCCTCAGAGCAGACGCCACGCTTCTCATCTTTAAATCTGCTCTAAACCAACTGTGTGATTGACACAAAATAGATGCTTAATAAATGTTGGATGACTGGCTAAATGTGCACATCAATGGATGATCAGCCACCCACTGGAAGACAGCCGTAGGCCTGTCAATCGGCCCCTCCCACGTGCAGAGCCATCAAACCACAGAGAACCGAATGGCAAATAAACACGACACTGGACACACGCTCGGCAAGAGCTGCGGCCTCGGTGGGGTTCCCACTCCAGAGCCAGGCCCTCTGTAGCTGGGAGGCCGCCCACCTCAGTACAATCTGTCTCCAGAGGCTCTGCAGGGATGTCGATCTAGAAAGTTCCAGGAAGAAAAAGAAAACCCGATCTTCCTACGGAAGGATGAGGACAGCTGAGCACTGAACGTGGTCACCTGTCCTTGAAGACACTCATCTTTGGGCATCTGGTTGGACAGGTGGAAGGGCTACGGCATGAAAGGTTCTAGATCCCACCTGGGACTCTGCCCTGGGCACTGCACTCACCTCACCTTCGGTTCTGCTCCTTGGTTGGTTTTCGCTTTTCTCAGCAACCTCCCAGGGATAAAGCGAGGTGTCTGCTTCCCCCACAGACGGCTGTCAGACTAGACTAATCAGGTACTGTTAAACTAATATGGGGGGTGGGGGAGAAGCTTTGCCGAGTCAGAAGCTGGGGATGAGACCTCATCCGAGGGTGCAGCCACTTGCCATCTGACCCCTACCACACACTGCCACCCCGTGGTCAGCTGCCCTTTACCCCTGAGGGTCCTCCCCTTCCTGCCCACGCCCTCCCCCGGGGCCTACGCACAGCTCTGACCCTTATGACTCAGCAAGTCCACCTGAGCACACACCCCGGCCCCAAGGATAACAGAGAGGCACAGGCCAAAAGCCGAATAGAGAGCAGAGGCTCAAGATACCAAAGACAGTGGCCTCAGTGATGGCAAGGGTCATTGGTCAAGTTCACTATCACTCCACCCCACCCCAGCTCCCGGTGCAGGAGGGTCTGATGAAGAAAAGAGTGATGAGTGAGGAGCAGCTATTTACTAGGCCTACCTGACCTCGGGCTACGTCCAAACGAACCCTGCCCTGTGCTGGACTCTCCCTTGCCCAGGACTCAACGAGGGAGATCCAAGAGGCCTCCGAGAGCACTCCACCTGGCGCTCGCTCTGCTGGCATTCAACCCCATGGCCTCATGCAGGACGGAGCCGCTCTGTCCTGAACTGATGGGAACCCGAAGGCTGAGAGCATCTGCCTTGGTGGGCAGTGCTGTCTGCTGTGCCCGCTTAGGTCTTGAGCTTCCCAGCTTCCAGCCAGCTCCCTCCACTGTCCCTCAAACACAAAACTGCCCTACGTGGCGAGGTTTGGGCCACTGGTCCTCCTGCGGAGCTGTCTTTCAGGCCCTACAGCTGCCCCTGAGAGCACTGTGTCCGGGGAACTCGGGGTGGACAGGTGAGAAGAGAAAGAATGCCACCAGGTGCTCCACGCGGCCTCCCTCCAGGTCCCCAATGTCACCGCACCTGCCCAGGCGTGCCGCCCGCCTGATGGCAGGGCCCCCTGTGGAAGGGAGTTACACGATGCTCTGCACCTCGGATGCTCTCGCTGTCCTGAAAGGCGGCCTCTCCTCCGCTCTGTCCCCAGCACACGCCCAGCAGGAGCCAGGCAGACACCGCCATCACCAGCCTCAGGCGGGGTCAGTGCCGGGAGCACGGGACTTCTGACAAAAAGATGCAGGGCGTGGCCATCCGGAAGGTTCATCGGTGGCCTTAGGTAAGAGCTCTGAACGCTTGTGAAGCTCCCTGGCTGTTTCCGATGCAAGTCGTCATATCAATGGGCAAGTTTATGAGTTGAAATAGTGGGACTCCAAGCCCCTCTGACAGGAGGGGACATCGTGGAAACGAGGGGCCTGGCCCGCTTCACGCAGAGCAACTGGGAAATGGGTTCCGAACTTTCACAAGGAAACAAGTTTCCTGCCGCCTGCACAGCCGCTTCACCCACTCGGGAAACACAGGCCGCGTCGGAGACAAATGAGCTTCCGAACCAAACAGCAAAGACATGCACAGTTTCCCTCCACGCAGCCGGCATCTAATTAGCACCGCGGAAACAAAGCCCCATCTCTCTATTCCGGTGACTTCTGTGCTCCATAATGTGCATGTAATTTACATCGATTCAGGACAATCATCACAGAAAATTCCAGAGATACTTCACACACGTTTCAATGGTTTTGACTCTGGATGTTCTGCATGTGCGAGTTACACACACACGGGACGTGGCTCTGTGCGTGTCCTTTCCAATCAATGTAAATTTTAGCAGGTGGTGCATCCACTGTTAATTATTCAAATTTCAAGTAAATGCGTGAACCGTCTGCCTGCACTCCTAAATCCAGACGTGCATCTCTCCTTAGAATGAATGAATGTTCCCACGCTCCCGGGTGAGCTGCCTTCGATAATCATGCATTCTCAGACAAAGATGAGTACACATGCTTTCTATTTTTTTCTGTACACAAACATATCTTCATAAATACTTGCTTTGTACTTTTTTTTTTAATCCGCACTCGGGGATATTTTTCCATTGATTTTTAGGGAGAGTGGGAGAGAGAGGGAAAGACAGAAAGAAATATCGATGTGAGAGAAACACATCGATTGGTTGCCTCCTGCACGAGCCCCGACCAGGGCCTAGGCCATGGAGGAGTCTGCAACTGAGGTACATGCTCTTGAGCGGAACTGAACCCAGGACCTTTCCGTCTACGAGCCAACGCTCTATCCACTGAGCCAAACCAGCTAGGGCGCACCTTTGCCCGAAATCTAGTGATATATCTTTGGGAGCCAGGTTAGTAAAGCACGCATCATCCTTTTTAACAATATCCATTGCAGGGTGGCCAGCATTTGCACCGACCCCATGGGTGGACACAAAGGTCGTTCTAGTCATTTCCTATTACAGTTCTTGTGGCCATGAGCAGCCCGGGGAGTCCACGTGAGGGTGAATCCCACCGGGGAGTGGCTGGGTTGGAGGCTGCACAGCTGTGGGTGCCTCCATTCAGCAAATGTTTATTAGAACCTACTATGTGCCAGGCACTGTTCCTGGCCGGGGGTGGGGGTGGGGGTGGTGTGGGGAGGATGAGGAAACCAAAGAGGTGACATCCGGCCCCGTGGAACTTCCGATGGCGACAGGCAATCAGTATGACGGTCTCTGACCTCCTCCCCCGTGTTGAAGAGACCCCTGTGCTGTCTCTCCTCTTCAGGGACTTTCATTCCTGCCTCCACCCGCGTCCCTCCCGGGGGCGCTGTCTCCGCCTGGCAGGTGCGCAGACTCTCTGGGCTGGGACAGACCAGCAAAGCCCTGCTGTCCTTCTGACTTGTGTGGTGATCATGGCTTCGTGCCCCAGGTTTTTATTTGTAAGGGGGCAAACTGACTGTTCTGTTCTTTGGAGGCTTCTGGGTTTGTGTTGTTGTGTCAGATAAAAGCCACCTCACTGCAGAGCACCTCACAGTCCTGCCACGATTGGCTCTAGAAGTTCCAGGGTGTAGTTTCCGCACGTCCATCCGGACTCTGTCCCGGCGAAGGTGTGTGGTACGGATACACCTTCATGTTGCCCCGCCAGGCGGCTTCCCTGTTTCCTCCACTCCGTTCCCCCACGAACCCCTTCACCCAATGCGAAGGGCCTGCCTCATCGCCAGGGCTGCCCGTGGGTCTGAGTCTGTTCCTGGACCTGACACACAGTCATATACGCTCACGAAGACCCAACAGCAGCCTGAGCCTGTGGCTCAGTGGTTAGATCGTCGGCCTGTGGACTGAAGGGTCGCAGGTTCAATCCCCGGCCCTGG
>NW_005871303.1:746998-790971 GCF_000147115.1 Myotis lucifugus
CCGCCCCACAGGACACCTGCCCCACAGGACGCCCGCCCCACAGGACGCCTGCCCCACAGGACGCCTGCCCCACAAGACCCCTGCCCCACAGGACGCCCGCCCCACAGGACGCCTGCCCCACAGGACGCCTGCCCCACAAGACCCCTGCCCCACAGGACGCCCGCCCCACAGGACCCCTGCCCCACAGGACGCCTGCCCGACAGGACCCCGGATGTGGGGACCTGAGGTTACCCAGGTCCCAAGAAGCTCTCACAGGCACCGGTGAGGACAGTGGGAAGGGAATCAACGTAACCTGGTAGAGGCCCCTGTATGTTGGGATGAGGGCAAGTTTTTAATACAAAACCAAACCAAACCAGGAGCTGCTGACAGCAGAGCCAGGCACACTGTGAGCGTTCATTCCGGGGACCTATGCCCGGGGCTGGGGCCCGAGGGGCTGGAGCTCGGCCAGGGCTCAAGTCCAAGGCCAGCTGGGCAGGGGCTGCGCTTCCCTTGTGAAGCCGACTAATCCCTAATCCCGCCCCAGGGTCCCTCCCATCGTCACCACACACCCTCCTCACGCCCAGGACTCAGGTCCAGCCCAGCCAGCCTGCCTCCATGGGAAGGCCACAGCTCATGGGGGGTGCTGGGGGCTGCCACCACTCACCTCTCCCTCCCCACCGAATCCGCTTTCACCTGGTGGCGCCTCAGCTCATCTCACGTCTGTCCGACACCTTCACCCCGTGGGACCGGCCTCTTGGTTTGGGAGCACCCCCTCCTCCTGAGTCAGGCCCCGCTTTTAGGAAACTGGAGTCTTTGTATTATTTAATAAGGGGCTTGCGGTCCCGGTCACCACCTTCTAAATCCCCAAACAGTGAGCGTCAGGAGCGAAAGGCATTGTGTCTGTCATTTCAATGTTTGCCACGAAGTTTATCACTGCTTTTGGGTCTCAGAAGTGCCACATACAAATGGGGGGGAGGGGGGCGGGGCAGGCTTCAGTTCAGCTTAAGGAAGGATTTCGAACACGTGAGGTGGTGGGCCGAGCAGTGGGACCCAGCCAGGCCCGGTCCGTTCAGCATCCTCCCCTGGAACCAACATCCTCGTGTCGTTTCTGAGTGGGAGACGCCAACAGAGTGCTACTGCCTTTAAAGCCAATGCCGGTCCAGACCCACCCACGACTTCTGATCCTTCAAAACCTCTGGGCCAGAGTCTTCCCTGGCTCCCATGTTGCGCCCGCCCACGTCGCCCTCGGGAGCCAGGAAGGACCGGCTGATCAGAGCTGATGATACTGAAGCCCATCCTAGCGTTTCAAATGGGGGACGCACCACTAGATAAGCATATGAGCTGCTGAGAGGAAATTACCTTAAAATGTCTATTTAAATATAAATGGAAATTTTAACTCCAATTTAGAAAGGAAGAGGCGTAATTGGGGAAAGCACAGCCTTCCGCGCCTGGAGGCTCTCTGTTTGTTGGGGAGATAAGGGGTCACCAGCGGTGGAGACCCCCAGGGGGCAGGCGCTCCTGAGGACACCCACGGAGGCGCAGGCTCGGAGGGCGCCTGGCACACGACCCACGGGGAGTGCACCCCGGGGGGGAGTGCTGGCTGCGGTCAGAGGGGCCGTGGAGGGGGAAGGGGAAGGCTGTGAGGCCCGGGCTGTCGCTGAGGCTGGGAAGAGCGTGGTCAGGGGCCAAGCATGTCCTCTGACCTCTCGTGGGTCAGGAACCACACCGAGATGGAGAAACCAGGGTTGCAGGGAAACACAGAAACCCCCACAGCCAAGTTACCCGCCCAAAGACACAGGGACCAGCCTACAGTGCGAAGAGCAGCACCAGATGGCTGCTGCCCTGAACCTGACCTGACCCGGCCACGGCCCAGCCCCTGCTGCCCGGCCCCGCACAGACACAGACCCGCACAGGCCGCAGGGAAGGGCAGGACACGCGGGCAGGTGGCTCTGTCCCTGCCGTGGCCTTGCAGGTGGAGGCGCACAGGAGGACATCAGTTCACTGTACGGTAAAGCAGTTGACTTTGGCAAAATCCAGCCAGGAGTCATCAGCGAGTCAGTTCCTGTTCAGCCTCCCCTTGGTTAAGAAGAAGAAATGGACAAAAACAGTCCCAACCATATGAACAAAGCCCAAGGAGACACATAAAGTCAGAAGTGGGTCAGGTGTGAGACATCAGGACGGGCGGGGTGGGGACTGAGGCCAAGTGGAGCTGGCAGAGCCTCGGGCCTCTTCGTAAGCACTCCGTCTCCAGGCCTGTAGCTGCCGGCGCGCCCACTACAGTAAGGCCTTCACTTTGACAATGTTTTTCCTCTTCCACGGGTTGTTGTGAGAATCTTGGATGAAATGGACATCTACCTGCTTTGGAAACTCTAAAGCAGGTTTTATCGTGCCGTACTCATATCACAGAGGAGGAAACTGTGTCTTCCCAGCCACAGACGGAGCAAGAACCCATTTATCTGACCTTTCACGTTCTCTTCCGCTTCACGGGGGCTCCAGCGGGGACAGCAGGACGATGAACGGGACACAGCCTGCCCGTCACCCAGGACGCTGGGTTTCACTGCCGCTGACCACGGCGGATAAGTAGATCCTGATGGCTTTTATAAAAGAACGAATTCCCTGCCCCGGGAGCTAAGACTCATCAACCAGAATTGTCCATTTATTCCTCGAAAAGCAATTTACACCGGAGTTGCTAAGAGAAAACAGTGCATGTGATGGATGGGGAGGTAAAATCAGATCCATTGTTACAATAACTGCTGCCGTTGAAACGCTGCCCCGCTGCCCGCCTCGGCCCCTCTCTGGAGGCACGTGAGTGGAACCCCGGCTCGTGGAGCCCCGATGGCCTGGACCCAGCCCAGAGCTTAGAACAGAAGAGTTCCTTCGGACTGTCTGCTCCCTGGGGGGTGAATGGAAGAAGAATGAGGGGCCTCCGACGCTCCACATGGTTCCCATGGGGATGTAACAGGCTCCTGGTTGTGGACGCAGGACAGAGCCCAGGACGGGCTCCCCCACCCGCCCTGTGGCTCCCGCAGCCTCGGAGCCGGTACGTGGGGTTATGTCCTGTGACTGACCGTGCAGTGCTGAGGCCGGGACCTCGCTGCCAGGACGCCTGCTGCCCTCGGAACCTGGGCAGCGAGGGAGGAGCGGCCAGCCAAGTAGGGTCACGAGGAGCCTGACATGGGCCAGCATTATCCCGGGGCCCTCAGCTTGGGGACTGGAGGGGACACAGCCCGGATCTCCAGATGGGCCATGTGCAGGGGGCAGGGCTGGCCAGTCAGAAAACACCATGGTGTTTCCCTCCCCCGCACACTGACTCGTCCATAATTAAGGGCGTGACACACTGCCTGCCTCGCAGAGTCCTGCTCATGTGCTGCCTGGTTTGCTCTGGACGAGAACACGGGGTGCACTCTAGCTTTGCTATCCCCAGTGTATGTGGGTCCAGGACCGGGTTCCAGAGAGAGGGGGGTCTTCCCTCTGCTTGCTTTCCCGGCCAAACGAGCCCTCTCTGACCTGTCAGCCCACGCATGGACCCTCAGAGCCATCACGGGAAGGAGCCCTGCACTGGGCACAGGGCACAGCGATGACAACAGGCCTGTGACGCACGGCGTCCTGATGTCACATGGTGGGTGATTCCAGCTGTGCACACAGACAGTCGCATGCTGGGAAGGAGTCAGTGCCCAAAGAGAAAGGACGTGGCCAAGGGGCCCCAGAGACGCCCAGCAGCACGGCTTCTAAACTCAGTCCTCACTTTACCCAGTTCCCCCATCCCTCCCCCTCCGACCCCTCACACTTCCCCGCCATACGTGCCCATAACTGCCACCCTCACGGAGAGCACAGGGCTGTGCAGGTGGCCCGGGAGACCCCGAGGGGTGGGCGGGGCCTTCTCAGTAAAGGGGCGATGAGGCCTGCGGGCGGGGTTGGGCATAGTCTAACTCATTTACAAGCACAAAAGGCTGCCTTTGGGGTTCCTTGGGCTGCAGCTGTGACATCCGGGCAAGGAATGGGAGAGTCCTGTTGGCCAACTGGAACCCTAGCCCTTCTGAGGGACACTAGTCCGGTTTATACACAAAGCTCCTTTTTTTAAAGTATATTTTTATTGATTTCAGAGAGGAAGGGAGAGGAGGAGAGAGAGAAACATCAATGATGAGAGAGAATCACCGATTGGCTGCCTCCTGCACGGCCTCCACTGGGGATCAAGCCTGCAACCCGGACATGTGTCCTGACCGGGAATCAAACGGCGACCTCCCGGTTCATAGGTCGGTGCTCAATCGCTGAGCCACGCCGGCCGGGCCAAAGCTCCTCTTGTCTATGAAATGCGCTGTGGCTTGTCGGGGAGTGGAAGCATGTGAAGGGACTCCGTGCAGGGAGGAGGCACTCTGATAGAGCGAGGACTTCTCCTGAAACCGCCAGGAGGTGCCTGAGGAAGGCCCGGCAGACCCTTCCCGCGTCAGCGCACGATCCCGGGAAGCCTACCTCCTCCCGAAAGGGGAGGGCAGCCCGCAAGAGACGGGGTCTCCTCACCGTGGCCCGCGTCTCCAAAGGGGAAATTTCCGAAAGCTTAAAACAGGGATGTAGCATTGGAAAGTAAGACATTTTAAAACTATGCCACGCATCGGTTAAAATTACATCTGTTATTATGACTCATTAAAAACACATTAGAGTTCTTCGCAAAATTAACTTGTTTGGGAGCATTTTCCAGAGCTGGCAGAGCCCCCGCAAGGCTGTGGGGCCCCTAAACGCACGAACACGTCGGAACCCGTCCTGCCCGCACAGGAGGGCGGTCTGGATGCGCGGTCCTGCCGCCTTCAAACCCTCCGGGAAGCAGAGGCCGAGTTTCTGCAGACAACACGCCTCTGGGACATTTGCAGGGTCCAGCGGACCAGCCCCCGTGTGGTCACCCAACTCCTGTCACCGCCACCTGCGGCTGAGGGGAGAGGCCGTGTGGCCACGCGTGTCCTCGTGTCGGCCTGTTTCTGGGAGCTGGCTGCACGCGCCCTCAAGCCCTGTTCCTCTGAGAACGTGGAAACACACAAAACCCTCCCGATCCTCGGAAGAAGTCATATTCATCCATAACCCAAACCCGTGAGAGAATCGCCTCGCTCAGTCTGGAGCGCCACCGTGTAACATATGACGCAATAAATATGACACAGCCTACAGGTTCCGGGCCATTAAGGTGGCCGTTTCTCTGCGCGTGCAGTGCGAGCGCGGCGGAGGCGACAGTCCATCAAAACAATGAGTTACCGACGCGGAGTCGGGGCCCTGAGCGTCTGCCCCCGACGCGGGCCTCACCATCAGCCGCAAATGGCACTTGAGTTTGGTCATCGACGGCTACGTGTTGAATGGCGCTGGGTCCTTATGTGAATTAGTGCCACTCTAATGGGCCCTGGGCCTGAAAAATGTGCTGGCTTCTTTGCACGAAATTCAGTGTTCGGAGAAGGCCCCGCCTCCATCAGAGGAGCGGCTCCCTGACATGCCCGCAGCCCGCTCTGACATGCCAGCCCATGCATGGACCACAGCTGCCATCACGGGAAGGCCCCCGCCTCCATCGGAGGAGGGGCGGCCTGTCAGCCCTGCACCTCAGCCCTGAGAACTGAAGACTTCCGGCCGGAGAGCCGACGCTGGTCTCCTGGGGCCAACAAGCCGAGGAGGCGACACGTCGTCGCTGGGACAGCTGTTGGCCCAGAAACGCAGCCAGAGACTCACGCTCGCGGCATCCCGCATAAATGAGCCACCTGCTAAATACGTGTAATCGAAACTAATGATGGTTTATAAGTGTAAACGCCAGGCAACAAAAACCCGTTTCATTCAGAAAAAAAAAATAAAAAAGACTCCTGACCTTGCCGGGGGAAGAGGGACAGTGAAGCGCTGTCTCTAACGCCTGTGTGAGACGCAGAGGGACGGAGGCTTTCCTGCTTCAGGGAAAAGCACAGAAGCAAAACCTGCGTGCAGGAGGCTCTCCCCCGGGGCTCTCACCCCCCCCCACACCCCCCGCCTGGGCCCCGCCCCTGCGGCACCGGCCAGTGGGCTCCAGGCTCCGGGCAGCAGGGATGCGCCCTCCCCTCTCCCAGGGGCTGGCCGCCCTCTCAGGGGTGTTCCTTGCCACCGGCCTCCTCACAACAGCAACGCTCCGAACTGGCCTGGCCCTTTGCCCTCAAGGCCCCAGAAGAAAGCAACACCCATTCAGAGGCCTGCCTTCCAGAACCTCCTGTGGGTGTGGCCACTGGCCATGGGAAGGGAGCTTTCCTGGATCACCACCAGGGCCGGACATGCCATGGCTGGTGGAAGCCCAACCCAGCGCCTGGCCCAGGGGGGACGCCATCTCTATGCCTGTGCATGTGGCCTTGGGAAAGGTACCCCTCCCTCCTTCCCCCGGGCTGGGCTCGCAGCTGCAAACTGGAATTTCAGGGTGCACTTAGGGGGCCGAGGGGCGTGGGCAGAGGTGGACGGAGTCAGCCCACACAGTGGCCTCGGGCTTTGCTTGGTCCCAGGCCGACCTCGGCTTCCCTCCTGACTGGGCGCGGGCAGGAGGGTAACCCCCACAGCACACATACAGCCTAATGCAGCCTCGGGCAAGCACCTCCTGGGGTCCTCCGACTCAGCTCAGAGGGGACTCGGGGAAACCTCTGCGTCACACACACCCGTGGTCTTCACCGAACTGGCCTCCAGCGCAGCCAGGCCTCCTGCCCAGCGGCAGGTGAGCCGCCAGTCAAGCTGGCTGTCCGGCTGCCCCGGTCACTGAGGCCGACTGGATGAATGGGTGACAGACCGGAGCACAAAGTCCAAGCTGCGCACTGTCATTAGTACAGAGATTACAGTCATTCATTCAGATATTGATCACTGACGGAGAACGTTCCTCGTTCTCATTTTTTCACAGAACAGGCGGCCTCTTATGGTCTCTGTGTAACGTTTTCATTTTCATTGGGCACCATTATCCTTAACGCCAGTGCTCAGCAGCAGATCGAGCGCCGGCTGGAGACCCTTCTTCCGGCTCATTAGTATCTCAGGCTCCGGGTCCTGTCGCTCCCGCTGCCATCCCGTTTCTGTCCGTCTGTCTCTGAGACCTGACTCTGACTCTCTCCTCCCGGCTCCGGCCACCACCTCTCCTGCCCGCCCCCGAGCACGGCTGTAGCATCCAGCTCTACGCACCTGGACTGTTCCCTGAGGACCAGCGTCCAGAAGAGGTGCCGCTCCGTGACCTGCCAGTCCCTTCTCCTTGTGTCACTCCTGGGTCCCGGGTGTCACCAGACTGGACCTGGGGCCACACTTCCCCAGCCCGACACACACTCAGGGACAGAGCCGGGGAGCTCATTCTTCCTTCGGAATTCCACCCCGACTTTTTATTTCTTTCCAAGTAGATGGATCGGGGAGGAAGCTAATCTCCGTTTGCCTTCACGGAGAATATCAAGATCTTTGAGAAAAGTCTTGGCCGCCCATGGCACACCCGTGGGCTAGGCGTCCCACCCTCACCTGCCGACTGCCAACATGCCCTGGAACATTCATCCCTGACTCTCCCACGGTCACGTGGGCCGACGGCTTGTTAGGGGATGTGGTGCAGCTCGCTGCCTAAGCCCGGGCACGGTGGGCTGGCTCCCGCTCACGGCTCTGCCAGCCCTCGAATGTGGCTGGTGGGCAGGGCAAAGGATGAGGGGTGTCCACACAGACGCCCCCCCCCCATCTCCCAGAGAAGAAGGTGGGAGCCAGGCCCGTCTCATGAACATCTCCTCACCCTCTTCGTCTCTCTCTGCCTCTGAAACACGAGATGTGGTCAGCAGTTCACGGTAAACTGTAGTCTTTACAAATAGCGTTTGTAAAAGGCTACAGGCTATGTAGAAGAGTCACTTCACAGAACAACTTACCTACAGTACCACAGGAGAGGCAAGTCGCTGCTAATGTCTTAAGTGTCACAAATAGCTCTCCCTGGAGTAAACTGCATGCATCCTAAGACTGAACTCCCCTAGAGGGGATGGTAGGTCGGAGGACATCCATGTGGGAGGAGAATGATACACACTCGTCTTCAGAAAGATGCTCTTCCTGCTGACAGCAGTGCCTGAGTCTGTCTCTATAACGCAGGGTAACGATGTAACGTAATGTAGGGGGGGGCGTCACACAGTACCATTGAGGCCTCATTGTTACAACTGGCATTCTTTGTTAGTGACAAACTTACACGCATTCTGTACCTTTATTAGCTCATGTATTTCTGCTTTCTGGATCCCTTTCTTCATGGCATTGCATTTTTTAAATAAGAGCTAGTGTTCATATATGTGGGTGTGTGACATATGTGCCTATATATGCATATATGCATACACACATATAAGACTTAGAGTGTTCATTCCAATGTCTCAGTCTTTCCTGTGACTTTTCTCTCTCCTGTCTACAGTTCACTGGTTTTTTCTGTCCAGATATTTCCCCTTGTTAGCGCTGTTTTTATATGTAATTTTATCACCCATTTAGAGCCGCATTAAAACATCAATGCTGAAGCGATGGGATATACAGTGCACTAAAAAGAGAATCTGTCATTTTAGTTTCCATTAAACTTTTAAGAAATCACTTCATTCCTTGAAGATGGTTGGAATAGTATCGCCAGTGTCTTTGTTGTGATTATTTCCGGCTCATTCCCCCCGTCCCCCGCCCCCCCGGCCCGCCACACCACACCTGAGAGACCGTGTACCTGTCACGCACACTGTTGGAAATCCACGTGGTAGTAAAATACACTAACTTTCCTAATACCGCCTGGTGAATGACGGCGATAGTTCCGCAATTTATCACCAGCCTTAAGCGCACCGAGTTGTTAAAATCCCGGAAACAAACAGGAAACCCGCGGAGCACAAGGAGACCATTTTCCGGGCAAGTTTTGAGACCGCGGCGGCTCCCAGCCTGAGGACAGGCTGACCCAGGGGACCTGGGGTCAGAGCTGACCCCCGAGGAGTGTGGACCCTGAGAGAGGCCACTGTGTCCGGAAGGAGACGCCGCCAGGAGCCTGTACTCTGAGCAGGAAAGTCTGAGGCGGAGAAGTGAGGACATCTGTGTGTCCCCAGGGGCTGCTGCACATAGCGTTGCCTGATCCATTCTCTCCATGTTCTTAAAATCCCCCCACACACGACACCTGCTTCATCGTTTGGCCCAAAGGCTTGTTCTTAGCAGCCAGTGGCCCTTTCGAACGAGAAGACATCTTTGGTGCATTTTCGCTCCAAACCCTGCAAAAGTCCCAGTTCACTTGCTGTAAAGACATTCCGTGACTCCCTCGTGGCCCCGCTGCCCATCCTCTGCCCACCCCCTCCCACCACGCCCGTCTGCAGCCTCCCCATGGCTCATACTCATGTCAAGCTCACCCCGACGCAGGCTGTTCCCTCTGCTGGAATGTTCCGTCCCCAGACAGCCCCCCAGCGGGATCCCTCACCTGCTCCCAGCTTCGCCCAAAAGGTCTCTTCCCGGTGAGCCTGCCCCCTCACGCTACACACAGCGTGACGGCCCCCTTTGCCTCCGAGTGTCCTTTGTCGTCGGCCAGGCCTGCTTTCCACCACTGATCACTGTCTACCGCCCACATCACTCACTCGCGTGCCCCATCTTCTGTGAGGGTTTGCTTCTCCCCGTAGGTGTACACCCTCAAGGACAGAGATCTTTATTTTGTTCCTCAAGGTTTGCCAGGTACCAAAAACAGTTCCTTGCACACAGTAGGTGCTTAGGGAATGTTTATTGAAATGAGACAATGAATAAATAAAGGAAGATAAATTAGTGCACCTGCTAATTTAATATGTAGGTGCGTTGTACCTGGTGAAGATAGGTAATTCGAGGGGCTGGCATAAAACTTCACCATTTCACACAGCACTTTAACCCGGTGCGAATGTTTCCCACAGTAAAGATTTATGTCTCAGGCATCGCTAAAGCAGACCCTCCTGGTGGTGATGGGTGTGGGGGGGGGGAGAAGGGGGGGTGGTGAGGGAGGTTGACATTATTTGCAGAACTATGTGCTTGGCAAGGCCAGGGACCGGAATGCCCTCTGTGCGATGCCAGGCCACCGGGCAGTAAATCCCCGTTGGATGAAGGGAGCATTAAAAGTGCTTCCACGTGGTGCTTGGCTGAGCCACGTGCTGAGCGGAAACCTGTGTCTGCCGCGTCTCTATACGGAGTATCCGGAGCCGTGAGGCCACGGAGGGCCGAGACCCGCACAGCCATACAGCGTACAGCATGGCAGGGGGTGGGTGCGGGCAGTTCCATGGAGGTCCTGGGCCACACTAACAAGATGGGAAAGCCGCCCACCTACGCAGGCCTGGGGAAGGGTGTGGCCACGGTGGGAACTCACCACCTCCCCTGGCACGGGAAGCCTCTGCCCCTCTTGGCTGGAGTAGCTGCTAGGAACACGCCCACGCTGGGCTCAGCCTCGCAAAGCGCTTCTCCCCCAGGTTCCGCCCCGGCCCCAGGGCGAGGGCTCACGCCCTTCTATCCTGAGCCTGGGCTGCTGCTGCCGGGGCTCCTCCTTTAGGAATCTGATTGATTCAGGAGCGAGACTGTTTTGTGCAGCCCTCTCACCCCGAAAGCCCTAATTCTGGCTTCCCTAACTCAAGCAGGGTACAGGAATTGCTTTATTCTTGTCAAAATACTCTCATGTTTTGAAAGTCAAAGCACCATTAATGACGTCGGGGTTTTCCGATTTCCTTCCACCGCCGCCCCCCGCCCCCCCACCCAGCCTCGACCTCTCCCCCATCACTGCCACCCCAACCACGGTCAGCCTTGTCCTGCAAGTCTGCCACCGCACAACCTCAGGAAGCGGCCCTGGCAGCTGCCCCCAGAGGGGCCAACCCTCTGGCCACCAGGACGGCTGGGCTGAAGGGGGGAGGCCTGGCTGCAGCTTCGGCTCAGCACATGGTGCCCGGAGCCTCTGCCCCGCAGTCCTGGGAGCCATCCTTCCTGGTCAGGAGGGTGTCCTGGCACAAACCACACTCCAGGCACACCCCGGTCTCCTGGCCTGCCGCAGTCTTGAACTCTGGGAACCTAAAAGCAAATGCCCCTTGCCCGGCCGGCGTGGCTCAGTGGCTGAGCGTCGACCTATGAACCAGGAGGTCACAGTTCCATTCCTGGTCAGGACACATGCCCAGGTTGCAGGCTCCATCCCCAGTGGGGGGCGTGCAGGAGGCAGCCGATCAATGACTCTCTCTCTCATCATTGATGTTGCTATCCTTCTCTCCCTCTCCTTTCCTCTCTGAAATCAATAAAAAAATATATTAAAAAAAGCAACACCCCTCCGGTACTTATTCATCTGCTGTGACCAAAGGACAGGCCCTTCCAGTCCAAGTGTGCTCGTCAAGGACAGTCCACTACAGCTGCGGATCCCGGGAAGCCGGGACAGAGTGGGGCCCGGCACGGGGCGTGGACACAGCCTGTCACTCTCACAGACGTCATATCTGCAGCTGCCTGAGGAAATGGAATTTCACGCCTTCGCTTGAATGCAGCCTTTATTGGACACAGAAAAGTAAATAACAGCCCATAAACTGTTTGCTGATACAGGAACCGAAGATCTGCCGATAGCACACCCGCCGAGGAGGCGTTCATGCGACGCCCAGAATAAAAATGAGAATTAAATGTCAACATTCATCTTATCTCCTAAGAATAAAGGCATATGGGACAATGAGCACGTCCCTCTGTTATCTGTTTATTTATTTGTTATCTCGAAAGAAAGCTGTTTGCAGATTGGGACAAGTGGTCGAACAGCGCAAACAAGTTGGGTGATAATCAGACCCGGTCAGCAAACACTCCACGGCTTCCCTCCGCGGGGATGTGGCCAAAGCGCCAGCGCTGCCCAGCGAGGCCTGGAGACAGAGGAGAGGGCAGGGCAGCAGGCAGCACCTGCCCGGGGCTTAGGGGCGACCTGGACAACCGTGACATCACCCTCTGGGGAGAGACGGCGCTCAGAAATCCTGCCACATGACTGAACGCCCAGCTTCTGCATGACAAGGCCGAGTCCCTTCTCACCTGCAGACGCCACACCAGACTCAGGTCAGAGTCAAGGACCCTCCCAGGGTGCCCGGCTGGTACGGCTCAATGGTTGAGCACCGACCTATAAACCAGGAGATCAGGGTTCGATTCCTGGTCAGAGCAGATGCCCGGGTTGCAGGCTCCATCCCCAGTAGGGGGCATGCAGGACGGAGCTGATCAATGATTCTCTCTCCCCACTGATGTTTCTATATATTTCTCCCTCTCCTTTCCTCTCTGAAATTAAAAAATATATATATTTTTAAAGATGTTGGGCTCCTGATTTCCCTCAGAAGGGACGGGGCCTTCAAGAACCTTCCCAGAACATGGAGGACGACATCCCAGCCGGACGGCAACAGAGAACAGACTACGATGATCCCCAGGAGCCCCGGGAGGGGGGCAGATGAGTCAGAGAGAGAAGGGAAAAGGAAAAGGACAAATGCTGCATCCACAGGTGAGCAGATGCCCCAGGTGCCACAGGCAGAGCAGATGGTGACCGAGGGCAGACAGGCATGCTCAGGGGCAAAGGGCTCCTTCCAACTCAATACACTTTGAAAACACAGGTCCAGAGGCCTCCCAGGATGTGGGGGAAAGTCAGAGACACAAAAGATGAGAGAAAATAACAACACCCGAGGGGGGACGATCCACGATGGCTGACAGCCTCCTGCTGCGACCCCAGAAACACAGCATCCCCACGGGGGAGGAGATGACATACAATATGTGTGTAATCGATGTAAATGTCATGTGAATACATCATACTCTCTTACATGTAATTTCTCTCACACTACATGTATTCACATTATACTCTATATGGTACATGTAATGCATAGTATAACGTGTAGCACAATATAAAATGCAATCTATAATCTATATTCACAGCACATGTGTGTGTGTGTCTGAGTGTGTGTGTGTGAATAAGAGAATTTCCCAGCAGTAGAGAACAATGAATCTTTGTACTGAAAAGGCCCACAGACTTTTCTCCAGAATTAATATTTTTAAATGTGTAGCTACCATCAGAACATCACTGCAGATCAAAGATAAACCTGGTGCCCTTGCCATAGTGTCTTTCCAGAAAGAAAGCACACCTGTGCGCTCACACGGGCTGGAGTGCGCCCTGCCCTCCGCGAGTCCCGGTTTTAGAAGACGGTGAGAGCAATTTCTTCAGAGAAAAACAACTCACCCCATATTGTGTAAACTTGACAACCTATCCGTCAAGTTCGCAGGCAAATGAGAATTTTAAACATCAAAGAGATTGGAATTTCCTTTTATTGGGACATTACGGTAGCAGATGCTCCAGGCAAGTGTGGCTGGGATAGGAGTGGAGACGCCGCATCCCGAGACGTGGCTGCCAGCCAGCAGACGCCGCCCGCATGGCAGCAGCCGGGATGCAGGAGGGATGATTCGGGAAGATGGATGCTTTGAGGAACGAAGGCCCTCGGGGGCTGGGGTGCGGGGAGAGAAGAGGAACTGAACGGAAAGGTGCAGAGAGGAATCTGAAGAACATCCAGGTGACACACAAGAGCACAGAGTTGGGAACAACCGAAAGGGGACCTGGGGGAAGCCCAGGCCTCAGCTGCTGGGGGTTAACAATGAGGCGAGGAAAGGTGTCGGCTGGATTCTGGTGCCAAAGCGTGGTCCTGAGGTTGGGACTCTCATGGAACAGCACTTATCAATATTAATGAAACCTATTTAATATTAATGACATCTAAATTCATGTCACAATCTGAACATGCTCTCCCTCCGTGACTTCACCGACTAAGGGACTAAGGGCTCAGCGGCCCCGCCCCGCCCACTCGGCTGCTGAACTGGTCTCCGTGCTGTCTCCCGGGTGAGGCTGGGAATCACAAAACCTCACACATCTCCCTTCTCCTGAGCACACTCCGGCCTTGGGGCGACAGCGTGGCGGAGCTGGGGTGACTACAGGACGAGGCGGGTTCTGCAGGGACCAGGATGGGTTCTGCTGGTGGGCATGGGGTGGAGAGAAACCCCACCAGGGCCGGTTCTTGGGCACCTGGAACCAACAAGCTCCGCCCTAGAGGCGGGGCCACCCTGTGGTGGCATCGCTGTCAATCAGGCCCGGGCCCAGGCCTGGCCCTGAGCCTGACTTCAGTCCCATCCTCCCCGCGGAAGAACCCGAACTTCTCAGAACACATCTGCGCTGAGGCAGGACTGGCCGGCCTCCCACACTCTCTCAGGGGCGTCGGCGGCATCACCGCCACCAGCGTGCGGAGCAGGGACCGCGACCCCACCGTGCCCGCCCGGGAGAGAGTGTCGGAGAAACGTAATTAAAGGGTCGCGAGGACGGAGGCTGAGGGAGCCGTGCTAATTGCAGTGTGTAATCCGCCAGGCGGTCCTGCCAAGCCTAACCTCCTCGGAATTCTTTGACTCATCTCTGATTAATTATTTTTGGAAATAACAGCCAACATCATAGCTTGCTAATAGGCTTAAAATAATAAATTGGGGAAACACCGAGAGGTTTACACCGGCTTCGGCTAAGCGCCCACTGTGAGCTCACTGTGCAGGGGGTGCCTCCTCCTTGATGTGCGTGCTCGCCCCACGGAATCACGGCTCTCCAAGTCGGCAGCCATCCCGCCCAGAGGACACGCGCCTCCAAGGGCAACAGCCCGACCAGAGGTGGGCTTCTGAGGCGGCTGTGGGGAGTCATTCTGGCGAATAGTTAAACCTGGTGTCGTAGCGAAGAGCCGGTCTGAGGTCGGCCTTGATGGAAGGGATGCAGTGTGTGTGCGTGCGTGTGTGTGTGTGTGTGTGTGTGTGCATGTGTATGCGTGTGTGCACGTGCATGCGTACATGTTGTGAAATTGGTGAGACATTCCCGGGCCCTTCTAGTGTGAGAAGGGGGCTGTGCTTCTTGGGCTGCGAGGGGCGTCAGGACAGCTGCCCAGGACCCAGCGGGAGGCCTGGGGGTGGAGTCCCCATGGCGGGCGGTGTGCAGACTGAGGGTGCCGCCTGTCAGCATCACCCTGTGCTTTGGTTGGTCTGGGCCCCATGGGCACAGTGTTACTTCAAGCCCCTGGTTGCACGTTTCTGAAGCTCAGCTGTCAGGCCAGTGAGCATGGCTCGCGTGTGAGCTCACGTCTGTCCACTACTCGCGTGTGAGGGCTAGGGAGCGAGGCCTGTGCAAGAGCCATGGAAAGAACATCGGCACGTGCTTGCCCACGATTATCACATTTTGAAACGTGTGTGTAGAAGCAGCAGCACCCACTCAGCCTGGCCTGTGTTTATCCGATTCTCGCCCCTCAAGGACCTTCACCACCAACAGGACACCCGCCCGGGTGAGCCCCTCGGCATAGAAACAAGGCCAGGTGTGTGTGACACAGGCATTCACAACCGGAAATGACACCAGATCTGACGACAGAGATGAACATGAGCGGAGACGAGGCCTTTCCCCAGCAGACGCCACAGCGGGTTTCAGCGCTGATTCTCCGACTCCGCCCGCCGTCCATCCTGATCCACCACGGGGCTGGGCCCTCACGCTTCTCCTGATGGTTCTCCAATCCGCCTCCCTCTAACCCCGCCCCCCAGCACAGCACCTGTCAGCAGCACCCCGCGTGGCCCAAGTCACCTGACAACACACCCAGCCCACGCACTGACCCTCACACTCGGGAGCGCGTGCATGTGCGGACGTGCGTGCTCCCACGGGCACACGGGTTTAGTTGGGGTGACAGATTCTCTTTCTGCAGGTCCCCTTAGTCCAGTGGTGGCGAACCTTTTGAGCTTGGCGTGTCAGCATTTTGAAAAACCCTAACTTAACTCTGGTGCCGTGTCACATATAGAAATTTTTTGATATTTGCAACCATAGTAAAACAAAGACTTATATTTTTGATATACTTTTATATGATATACTTATATGATATACTTATATGATATACTTATATACTTAAATGCCATTTAACAAAGAAAAATCAACCAAAAAAAATGAGTTCGCGTGTCACCTCTGACACGCGTGTCATAGCTTCGCCATCACTGCTTAGTCGCATCCTGGGTTCACCTCTCACAGGGAATGAACCGTTCTCAGGAGGGCCAGGTACTGGGCGGAGGCACAGGTACAAACAAATGCGACACCGACATGAAGGGGACGGCCTTACAGCTGGAAGCACGGGCGGGAATGGCTTTGTGAAGACACCTCGTTTTGAGCAGAAAGAAGGCCATCACAGAAGAACGCATGAACTCTGATTACACTGACGCGAAAGGCAGGAAAGCCGCAGCTCCGGGAGATTGCTAGAGCCGCACACACCTGGGCGCACAAGGTCATGGCACCTGCAGGGAGCGACTGTCCCTGGCCCGCAGGAGCCGGGGCTCCCCGCATCAGGCCAGGGAGATGCCCCTTCCTTAGGCTCAGGGGGACGTCTCGGGCCTGTTGTCTAGCGTTCTGTCCACGTGGCACACGCACGTGTGTGCTGTCAACGTGCGTGATGCGTTTCCCATTTCCTTTCCAACAGCGGATGGAAGCTAACAGGGGAGATTGCTAATGCCAAGCCCGGAGTTCCCTCCGCGGGAAGTTACCACGGATGGAGCCCGGTGTGCAGATACGAGCAGAGGAGGTGGGTGAGCAAGAGCAGACTCCCCTCCTGCCAAGCCCTTTGGATTCCAGCCAGGGGCTCCCCGTTTAGGAAATTCTGCACCTCACACGCCTAAGGTGCATGCGTCTCCCTCTCCCTCCTTTCCTCTCTCTCCCTGAAATCAACAAAAACGCCTCCTCAGGTGAGGAGCGAAGAAGTGTGGCAGTGCCAGCGTGGCCACGCGTAGCTCGCATCCCTAACAGGAGTTCATTTGTGGAAACAAACTAGACGAAGTCTTTTTCCCCAGGTTGTTTAAATCCAATATTTTTCCTCCCGAGAGCTGCGCAATCCCTGTATTAGACACACAGATGTCTTTCCCATAGAAGCCAGCTGAGTCTCCGACACTCTGGAGTGTAAGTAATTGTGCTGCGATGCTATTTTTGTCCCCGAGCCTCTCTGAAATGTTAATATGTATTATGACATTCTTCATTGCAGTGGAGGAGGAAACAATTCCTGGATTTTAAAAAAAAAAATAAAGGAAGAGGCTGCATCCGCCAGCCCCGGGTTGTGGCTGTTCGGTGCCTGCTGCCCACCCACGGGTTTCTCCAATGAGGCGGCGACAGCCACGGATCGGCTGCGCCCGTGGGTCCTGGCACGGGGGCTTCCTGGCTCGGTGGCTCGGTGGGTGAGTTACTGAGAGGGGGAAGCACAGTCACTCCCAGCTGCTCGGTGGCGGGACAGGATGTTACAGTCACCCACTCACTTGCCCTGGAGCAGAGGACAGGTGGCGAGCGGCTCCCCGGGCAGATGGCTCTGCCTCCTCGCTGTGCTGTGCTGCGTGGTAATGACTCCACGGTGGCCACCACTCCCCTCACATCCTCCCTTTCTCTCCTGAACGCTGACGAAATGGTGGGCAGAGGGTTAAAAATAACCACCGTCACTCGTACCCGAGGCTCGCCTCTGCGACGTCATCGCCTGCCGCAGGTGGCGCCCATCTGGCACCTGGGCCAGGACGCCTGTGGACACTCAAGACGCGGGTCTGGCCCTAGCGGATCAAGGGGTAGAGCGTCAGCCCGCAGACTGAAGGGTCTTGGGTTCCATTACAGTCAAGGGCACGTGCCTCAGTTGCAGGCTCAAACCCAGCCCTGGTTGGGGTGTGTGCAAGAGGCAACCAATCGATGTGTCTCTCTCACATCGATGTTTCTGTCTCTGTCTCTCCCCCTCCCTTCCACTCTCCCTAAAAATCGATGGGAAAATATTCTCGGGCAAGGATTAACAACAACAAAAACATGAGTCTGAGGACCCACCCAGAGAGGGGGACAGCGGGCCCTGCTCTGCGACAAACCCTCCCGCAGGACTGTCTTTCTCCCCTCGGTAAACTTCACCTCTTCCTTACACACTAGGAAATACAGAGTGCCAGATACGTTTCACCCCGAAAGTGTCTGTGCTTGCACCGAAGTGCTAAGGCTTAAGGGAACAGTCAGAAATGAGGAAGGCTGTGTCGCTGAGACCTGCTTGAGGAGAAGGGAGAGGAGGTGCCCGCTGCCACCATCCCCCATCGGCCAGCTCCCCCGTCACTGCCCACACCTGCAGGTAACCCTGCTGTGCCCGCCTCCTGCTACCTCCCCTCAGACAGGAGCAGACCCGTGAGAGGGAGCATTCGAAATTCTGTGGCCCTGGCCAGTGTGCTCAGTGGGTTGAGCACTGTCCCGTGTACTGGAAGGTCATGGGGTCAGTCCCGTCAAGGCACACACCCAGGGTGCAGGTTCTATCCCCGGTCTGGGTGCGTACAGGAGCTGGCTGATCGATGTGTCTCTCTCACATCGATGTTTCTCTCTCTCTCTCTCTTTGCCTCTCTCTCAGCCAATAAAAACATATGCTCGGGTAAGGAATTAAAAAAAAAAAAAGGAAATTCTGTGAAGTCGAATAGGTTACACAACCTGCTGATGTACAAAGTGGAGAGTGGTCACAGGAGCCGGGGAAGCTGCCGTGGAGTCACGCGTGGAGCCACCGTGTGAGCGTGACCCCGGTGCCGGGGGCAGCCCGCCAGCAGATGACTGACAGCCTAGGGCGGGGACAGGTGTGAACGGACTGAGGTGAGCAGGAGGCCAGCAGGCACCAGGAAAGCACGGGCCCTGAGAAGAGCAACCGCAGGGACGAACTTGGCTGCAGGTGCCGGCCACTCGGGCAGAGGAAGCACCGCTGATGGGAGACTGGAACGGGCCATGGGTTCTTTCAACATGTACCCCCTTTGGACTCTAAGTCACGCTACAGGCGTGTAATGTTAGCGTAACATGTCTGGCCTTCCCAGCACCCTGCCTACTTCCTTCAAAGCCCTTCACTTACTGGGTCACTGACTCTCCCGATGAGGGCAGACCGTCCACACCCCAATACGGGTTCCCACCGTCTACATGGAATTCTAGAATACACACCGCTGTGTCCCGACAGGCACCGCTAACATTTGGGGCCAGATAGCTCTTCACCACGGCGGGGGGGGGGCTGTCCTGGGGGTTGTAGAATGTGGGGCGGAACCACTGGTCTCTACCCACTAGAATTACGTCCCAATAGCAACCCCCCCCAACAATAAATGTCCCCAGCCACTGCCAAATGTGCCCCGGGGGGAGCACCCCCAGCCCCCGCCCCCCGGCTGAGAACCATGAAGCTGCGCCGTGTGGGGCTCGGAGGTTACCCAGCTCATCTGATAAAATGGGAGTGATCGTCTAAGTGCAAACAGGATTACTCATCGCAGCGACATTAAAGTTCACCTGCTTTTATAAGATCTGCTTGAATGCGGAGCAAATCCCACAGAGAGCTGCACGGCCGTGGTCTATGAGCTCTGCTGTGCTAGCAACGCTGTCCTCGCTTCCTCCTCCCCCCCCCCCCGCCCCCTACAGGCCTCCTACGTTCAGGGCGCAGGGATTGCCCAGCAGGCGGCTGGAACCCCACGGAGAATGTTCACCAAGAGAGTCAGCTCTTCAGTCTCACAGAAGCTCGTTTGTGGGGCTGCTGACGGCTCAAAGCAGCCCTGACAGACATCCCTTGGTCACCGGGACCCCGGCCAGTCTCACTCCCACGCCTCCCGCTGAGGCCAGGAGGAAAGAGCCAGGAAAACACTATTCGGAAGTCGCGTTGCCCGAAGACCCCCTCACTGGGGGCACCTGTCACCCCTGATGCTGGGGATGGGCCCCAGAGCCCCGGGACCACCCCCTGGCTGGGGTCCTTGGTCCAGACACAGCCTCCAGCCTGCATTTCAGCCTCACCCAGGTGTCTCCTCAGTAAAGCCAGGTTTCCAGGAACTAGACCGAGGCCAACACTGTAAAGGCCATTCTAGAAGCCGCCTGTGAGCCTGTCCCTCCCATCTCTTTGGCAGCGTCTGGGCGGTTATCTACGGGATAAAGCCGAGGCCTGTCTGGTTTCTTCCCGAAGGCACATTATGGCAAATGTGATTACAGAGCCTTACAAAATGCAGTGCGGAGAGATGCCTGGTGAGCATCTACTTTATAAATCCCGTGAGAGACCCGGGAGTGAAGCTACTCCTGGTGCCATGGCGTTCGGTTCTAAGAGTAACTTCCTTGAAACACATTTAGTCGTCCTTAATAAGCGCCAATGGATTGATGGATCTGAACCAAAATCTTGACACGGCTGTAAATTATGTTCCACTCAGAGATCGTCTCTGTGGTTTACTCATTTCCCCGTCACACCCCAAATGCATGCTCAGTAACATGCCGAAACAGACGTAAGATTTTGTTCTGGAAAGTACGATGTTCTGCTGACCAGCTAACTTATCAACCCGGGAGAGAAATATGGAAGCCGGTGGCCCGTGTTGAGAAGGCCACGTTAGAGTTGCCAGAAACCAGGTGAGCAAAGCAGCACTCCCCACACTGGAGACAGCAAGGCTATTTCCCTTTCTACCTAGAACTCATACAGGTAACAATCTAGTGATATTTGTTATTGCTGATAAGCAAGCAATTAATGATACTAGTACTAGAATTAGTATTCTAGCCCAGCCGGTGTGGCTCAGTGGGTGAGCATCGACCTATGAACCAGGTGGTCATGATTCGATTCCCGGTCAGGGCACATGCCTGGGTTGTGGGCTTGATCCCCAGTAGGGGGTGTGCAGAAGGCAGCCGATCAATGATTGTCTCTCATCATTGATGTTTCTATCTCTCTCTCCTTCTCCCTTCCTCTCTGAAATCAATAAAAACATGTATTTTTTAAAAAGAATTCTAGCATTATCTCCAGGGTACAATTATTATTAGAACTCTGCAGAATTTCCGTTTGTCTTATCGAATCACATAGAAAGCTAAAATCAAAGAGCATTCGCCCAGGAGACGTGGCTTTTGCTACGTGTAAGGAAGGGACCTAACCGTGCGTTCACAAGGACGGCTTGGACACATGATGTCGTGGCCACAGTCCACAGACGCCCACGTACACTGTGAACAACGGAGTCGCCACCCATCAGGACCGGCCTCCCACTTCCCTCCGGAACCCCCCGCAGGCATCGGGCATCGGGAACCGCGCAGGACACCAGGATGCCCATCCCGAGCCACCTGAGGACTTTTCAGAAGAGCCACCCCCCCCGCCCCCCCACGGCACCCGGACTCAATGCCTTTGTGGCCGTCCCGGCCCGTCAGGCACGCCCACAGGCTCCGGCGCTTCACAGAGCTCCTGCCGCGGTGGGCAGACCCCAACCCTGTGCTCGGAACAGGCCCAGCTACAAGGCCAGGAGGACTCCAGGCGCCGAGAGTCCATACGAGGCCCACGGTGTCCGTTCCGTGTTGTGTTGACTGAGAGGCTTGACTGCCTTCTGGCACGCTGCCTCTGCTTCCCTTCGTGTTCTGGTAAGAAAACCTCAAACTTCTCGGTGCCATGCCCTGTCCCCTACGTGTCCCCTCCCCTAACAAGTTAGCGAGGGCCGTGGCATGTCTCAAACAGAAACCGGGAGCTTTGCCCTACGGCAGGAAATGCCCCGGGTTGACTTAGCAAAGCCTTGTTGAATGGACCCGAGTCCCTTTGTGGAGATGGGTGATGAGCTAACCTGTATACCGCCTGCCCCGCCCCTCCCCTGGCCAGCCTGGCTGCCCCACAGCTCACGGACCCAGGAAGCCAGGCGCCTGCGGGTGGCTGGTCCCCCTCATGCTCCTTACCGTGGATTCTGGAACCGACTCAAGGCTCTGAAGGCCGTGCTCCCGCTTACCAGGGAAGGGGACAGTCCGCAGGGGTATCTTGATGGGTGCCAGCGTCAGGAAGTGGCAGGGCTGCGCACTGGAGGGGGAGGGGCCCCCAAGTCCCTCAGCGTCCACAGAGACCATGGCTGCGGCAGCGGCGGCGATGGCGATGGCGGGGCTGCTGCCGACGGGCTTAAGGCTGTTGTGGCAACCACCTGCGGGAGAGGGCCAGGAGGTCAGCGGGGGACACCGGGGCCACGGGAGACAGATGCCATTTCATGATGCAACACACGAGCACAGAACACAAGAGTGGGCCAGCCCCCTTTCTTGGGAGTGGACACTGTGCCACTGCCCCAGAGACAAAGGGATGCGTTCTCAGATGTCCCGGTGACAGAGCACACAGCTCTGCGACAGTCGCGAGCCGCCACGCGGACCGTCACCAGCTCCTCGGAGAAGGGGCCGGATGCAGGGCCGTGCAAGGTCAGAGGTGATGCTGGGAGCAGGAGCTGAGGGGGCCCAGGGACCAGCACAAGCAGTGGGGGGAGGGGGTGGAGAGGGGAGCTGTGCTGGGGGCAGAGAGGGCCCTGGGCACGTGGCTGCCATCCAACTGGCCACCACCATGGGGAGGCCCCACCCCTCTCGGCCTGGCAGCTCCTTGTGAGGGGTCGGGCTGCAAATACAGATCCAGCTTGGATTATTCGGCATCACAGGAGAATGCAAAAGCCAACTTCTTCTCTGCTTTCTCTGTAAAGCTTAAAAAAAATAAAAAAGGGACCCTCAGTGCCTGGAATAACTGGTTTCTGAGAAACACTTTGTAGGCACCAGCTTATATTGATGGTGAAAGTCTCGTTTGCTCAGCTCTGGAAAGCAATCTGGAAATGTGTTTTCAACCAAAGGACGTGTATGCATGCATATTAGCATAATCAACGGACACAGACATTGGGGCAGTGGGGGCTTGCCCGGGGTGGGAATGGCTGGGTGGGGGGGGGCGGGGGGGGGGGTTCCAAGCAGGGAAAAAGGAGACATATGTAAAACTTTAGACAATGAAAATAAAATTTAAAAAAAGAAAAGAAAGTATGATCTAAAATATAAATAAATAAAAATTCCATAATACCTGTTAGCAATAAATTGAGCTATCATTCTCAAAGGACAATAAAATTAATTGTGCAATGAAAAACAACAAAATCTTAATACAATTCACAACTTTTAACCTGGCATTTCCCTTCCTGTAATTCATCCACGTGCCCGATGCCTTGAGACAGAGGTTTCTAGCACGAAACTAGAAGTATCAGCAAAAGGCACACGGCTGTACGTGCGTCCACTCGGTGAGACGGCAGCAGCCGGCACGGCCGTGTGGGGAGGACACTCGGTGAGCAGGGACGGCTGCGATGTGCCCAGTGAGCACAGATCACAAAACCACCTCTGCCCGCACGGCATGCCCTTCGGCCAACGGTGCCTCGTGGGCTGGCTTAATGCCGCGCACGTTTAGCTCCCAGGGACAGAGCACAGCCCACAGGAGGCCCGCCTTCAGGAGCACACCTGTCCGGTGGGGAGCACACACAGGCCACGCTCTCCTTGTTGGTTTGCTTTATATGAAGGCTGATGGCACTGAGGAGACACTGGGGTGAGGGGAGAGGACTGAGAATCGGAAGGTGGGTTTCAGCTTTCGATGGGTTGTCGGGAAGCCCCTATCATGAGGTGTTACAGAATACACTTCCCTTCTCATCCAAGGGCCTCCCGGGTCCAGCTATGAGTCAGAGCCCCGTCTCCCGGGCCAGGGAGCCACCGCACAAACCGGCCGCATCCACCTAACCAGCCCACCACACTAGGTGCCGTCCATTATAAACAACCGTGACCTGCACAGCCGCACCAGCACTGAGGCACGTGTGCGTCAGCCGATGCCATGATGTTGTGAAAGCCCCACTCAAACGCTTCTGCTTCCACCTGCCTCGCCCTCCGGCTCCCGCAGGGGTGCTCTTCCTCCGCAGGTGTTTTCCCGGGGATTCACCCACGTACCTGCCCGGCTCAGGGACAGGTCCGCTGCTGTGGCCCAGCGGTAACCACCAAACCCGATGACCCCGGGCTGCTGCCCAGGGATTCCGGGCATGACGTCACTTCCTGTGCACACAGAGGTTTACCCGGGAAGGAGACACTCGCCGTGTTCTGAAGGAACGGATGCTAAGCAAAAGCTGCTTTGTAAATGGAAGGGTGGGGACATTTCTACTCCCAGGTGACGATTTTGCTGTCAGAAATGATGTGTCAACTGAAAAGGAAAATTAGGAAGCAAACGGATCTGCCTGTTTAAAAACAAACACGTGGAAAGATAGTTTGGGGCTTGTTTTGAATTCATTTGGCTACCAACTCACTCCGGTGAGTTCCCCAAATCGACTGACATTATCAGTGGAGACAGAAAGTCAATAACCAATAGCGACAACATTCTTTTCTGAATGGGGGGGGGGGGGGCGGGGTGTGAGCTGGGAGGAGGCCCCAGGCCTCGGCCAGGGGTGAGGAGTTGCTGACATTAGCACAGTCCCTGTGCGGGAGCAGAACCTCGCTCCCACCGCCAGCACAGGCAGCGCCGTGCGCTCAGACACGGCACCTGGTGGGGGGCAGAGTGTGCGCTGGGAGGCGGGAGACGAAGAACTTCCGCTGCTGGGTGTGCAAGATGAAACGGGGGGGCCTGGTGTTTTCCTGCGCCCCCGCCACGGTCGGGCATCTCGCTAGCACCTCTGCTCACCCGTCTGCACAGGCTCGGCCAGAAAGACGACGATGCCGCAGGAATCGCGATGCAAACAGATAAATGCGGCAGGTACGAGCTGCCCACGGAGCCAGCCAGGCGCAAGGGCACCCTGGGATGCCAGCCGTCCCCACCCCCACCCCCAGAGCCTCTTGAGCTGACTCTTGGAAGAGGAGCAGGCACTCAATAAATTGTGCCGAAGGATAAATAATTAGCATAACTCGCTTTCCCCAGAGGACGGCAGAGAATCCCTGAGTTGAGTAAATAGCAGTGAGATAAGAGGGGTCCAGCCAGAGAGAAAATCAGAAAACTGCTAAGCCAGCTGAGAGATACGCCAGAGATGCTATCCCGTAAGGATTACTTATAAAAAATCAATGTTTTAAGCAAAACAGTGATTAACCCTGTGCTTCCCTTGGCGGCGGCGAGCTCCACGCTGGGCCTGCGCTGCCCTTTTGTTTAGCATCACCGTCTACCTCCTCCAGGGCCAAACTTGCAAAGAGCTGTGTCGGCACATTTTGTCCCGAGGAACCTCCTGACAGCCACGCGTACCTGTTTGCTGCCAAAGACAACAATCCGGGGAGGGTTAAGGAACTTCAGGCAGGCCCGGGGACCATGCCAGCACCAGGACGCTGTGTCTGACCCCCGGCCCTGCAGGCGGGCCCCTCCCCTCGGAGACACCTGGCCACCCAGGCATCTGGAGGACTCGCCTTGGCACCCACCTGGGCCCTGTGCACGGAGCCTCTGCCAGCGGCTGGCACGCTCACTTACTGAAACCTCCACTGGCCTCAGCAACACGGAGGGGGCGGGGCAGGCGGGCTCTTATAAGACCTTGGACAGAGAGAGGTCACGTTTGAATTCAATGTGCTCACAGAATGGGCACTGAGTACATTTCTTTGAAATGCTTATTTAAACTCCTGATTGAGCGGTTTCTCTAAAATGCACTCACAGATAGACTGTTGAGAGCCCCACAGATAAGCTTAGCTTCTCATGCTCCCCTGTCCCACCCGGGAGAGATCGGCCACACGTGGCTACTGAGCCCTGACCTGTGGCTCAGGGCACTGGGATGTGCTCTGGGTGTAACACACACTGGGTTTCAAGAACAAAACCAAAGAACGGGTAAGTGTCTCATTAATAATTTTATATTGATGACGTGGTGAAGTGACAATGGTCTGGATACTGGGCTAAATAAATGACTAAAATGAATTTCACCTGTTTTGTTATGTCTTTTTTAAAAATATTTTTTATTGATTTCAGAGAGGAAGGGAGAGAGAGAGAGAGAGAGAGAGAGAGAGAGAGAGAGAAACATCAATGATGAGAATCATTGATCGGCTGCCTCCTGCACGCCCCACACTGGGATTCAAGCCCGCAACCTGGGCATGTGCCCTGACTGGGAATCGAACCATGACCTCCTGGTTTATAGGTCAATGCTCAACCACTGAGCCATGGGAGCCTGGCTTGTTATACCTTTTGAAACATGAGTACCAGAAAATTTTAAATTCTACATGTGGTTCACGTCGTATCTCCTCTAGAGACTGCTGCTTTCAACATCTGGAAACTTCCAATGAGATGAAAGTGAGGCGATAGCCCTAATTTCCTAAGTCCGCTTTTATGGAATTCCGACATCTTCTTTGTCATTTCCTCGGCCCCATCTCGGCACTAGTATAAAGAATCTGTGTCACATCTGTGACTTAGAACTGTCACCTTGCGTCGAATTGATTCATTACGTTGTGGAATGTCACCCATAAATTCAAGGGGGGAAAAAGACCACCAGCCATAAATTCCTCATTTTTTAAAATGATATAAGTTGTGTTGGTAAACACAACCCTCATTTAAGTTTTTCATTATCTAGGCAGTCTCTCAATTTTAGTTGATGCCTGAATAATTTACCACTGGGTCTGGAGACACAACCAATTTTCATACAAATGGCGCCTTGAGGTACGTGTGATACAGACAAAATATAAGGCAGTCGCCGGGGAGCTGCTCGCCTGGTTCTTTTGGGGAGGTAGCCGCCTCCCTCCTGTGCGGAGCGGCGTCTTGTGGGGATTATCCGTGAGAGCAGGTGGGTACCGCCAGCACGGAAGATGCCACTGATGTGATGCACTCAAGTGCCCACGCTAGCACACAGCTGGTGAGTGGCAGGACCGTTCTGAACCCGGGCAGACTGGCATCAAAATCCTTCTCTCACAGCAGAATTTTAAGCCACTTGCTGGGGGAGGCTGAGTAAGCGTTTTCCATGTGCCGGCATTTTCTGCCTTCTCCCAGATGGCCGGATTTCCGGCGCCTCTGGGATCCCCCCGTAGTTTTCTCTGGAACCGGAATTAAGCGCCAACATATCCACAGACCACAGGGCCGAGCCCAGGCTGACCCCCACCAGCCTGAAAGGCCCCGAGGGCCTCCGGGCAGCTCTGAGACTCAAACACATCTGCATCTTCTGCGAAGATGTCTGCTTTTCCATCACAGACAAGCAGCGTGTCTCCCCCAACGCGCTAAGCAATGTTGGGGGTTCCCAAAGACTTCTCTGTGCAGCCTATGACTCCAGATCTCCGGGTACCAGGCGCCCGTTTGAGGGCAACGTCACAGGATGGGTTCCGGGGAGCCGGCTGGTTCCGGACCAGGACCGACTGGCTTCGGTGACACTTGACTTCTGACTCTCACCGCATCACCAGCACCCGGACACACAGTCTTCGGTGGGGACAGACCGCTGCACTCGGGATGGGCGCTCTGTGGGGACACTCGCTGTCTGGGGAGCTGCGTGCTGCCACCTCTGCTGGAACCCATGGATCCACAGGGTATGTTTGCAAGGATGCAGTGAGAGACCTCTTCCCAGGCTCTTCTGGAAGCTGATCTTTCAAGGACGCTGCCCTTGACCTGATGCATGGTCAAAGATACCTCCGCATCACCGGCGCAGGGCGGGGCCCTTGTGGGACAGGTGGGCCGGCTCCATTATCTCCTCTGTGGGTGTCTCGGGTGGACGAGCCCCAGCAGCAGGGAACACCCTCATTTTCAATGGCATGAGGAAGAGAAGCACTTCCATGTATCCTATGGCTTTTGTCTGACTATAAAAGTAATACATGCACGTTAAGTATGGAAAATAAGCCCTTGCCGGTGTGGCTCAGTGGATAGAGTGTCGGCCCTCAGACCGGAGGGTCCCAGGTTCCATTCTGGCCAAGGGCACGTACCTGGGTTGCAGGCTTGATCCCTGGCCCTGGCTGGGGTGCATCAGGAGGCAGCCGATCCATGTGTCTCTCTCACATCGATGTTTCTCTCTCTGTGTGTCTCTCCCCCTGCCTTCCACTCTGTCTAAAAGCCAATGGAAAAATATCCTGTGTGTGAGGATTAACAACAATAACAACAACGGAAATAAAAGGTATTATAGAGTTGGAAATAAAAGTACCCCTCACCCCGGCAACCAGCAACCAGAAATAGCCACAATTAGCATCTTGCTGTGTCTCCTTCTGTGTGTTGTCAGTGTGTGCATGAGTGTGAGCGTGCGTCTGGTGCTCCAAGAATTCGGATCATCCGGTTCAAACGGTTTGTTCCCTGCTTTTAGACATTTACTAAAATAAAATAAAAGCATTTGCTTTTGTCTAAATAATCTTCCAAAAGTGATTAAAAGTTGAAGGTATTTTAAATCGTGATGTTTCACAATTCGCTTGGCAATTACCTCGTCAAGGACAGTGAAGATTTAATTTTCCTCTTGGGATTATAAGTTGTCACGTGCTCTTTCTGTAACCGGCCATATACATAGATTCACGGAGTGAAATGATATTAACATCTTAAAGGATCTGAAAGTCCAGTCACATGACTCAAAACACACTACTTCTAATAGTTGTGGAAGAACGAACTCTGTTCTCTACTGCAAACACTGAGTAGAGCCAAGGTTTTTGAAAACCTGTGCCAATTTAATAGGAGATTATATTTGCTGGTTTAAATTTGCATTTCCTGAGTCACCTGTGAGTAAACCACATCTTGCATAATAATCATAATTACAAAGAATAATTTATAATAATGCTGTGAGTCATCTCTTTGTGTCTATTTTTTTATTATGGTATTAGAACATTGTCCTCCATAACAATTCTTTTAAAACTTATTACATGAATCTATATGTAGATTAGTACATCAGTACCACATTTTAAAAACTGATGTAACTTTAGAATAAGCTAAATCCCTCTTACAGATTTTTAAAAATATATATATACAGGGTGTCCAAAAAAAATGTATACACGTTAACAGCTGACAGCTCCATTTTGAAAATTAAATGTGTTTTAATAAATATTTCCTTTCTAACTATTCAGAGTGTGTGTATACATTTTTGGGGGCACCCTATATTTGTTCATCTCAGGTGTATATTCCGTGATCAAGATTTTTAAATTTTTTCAAAAAGTAATATAATTAGCATTGTACGACATCCATAACTTAATTTGAAAATCATTGATCTCTCACAATGTTCCAGTTTTCCTACCCCAGTCCATAGTGAGTCTCTCTAGTTGAAAATAATTCCACAAATTCTTAGTTCCTTTGTTTAAGGTTCATACATAAGTGAAGGTTACGAGCCATCTATCTACATGCCCTGACAGCTGTGTCCAGGTGCTTTATGATGGTCCATCCCGTATGAAGACGGTATCCTCCCCATTGCAACATCTAAGTAACTGTTATCATGCAGAAAATCTGCTGTCTTTTGTACGTTTGTATTTTATCATCCATTTTGCCAAACTGTTCTGTAAGTTCTGAGAGTTATAAAGTTGAATGTCATGAGTGTTCAAAATAGAAAAGTTATAAACTTCAAGTGGCATTTCCTATTTGTCTTTCATTTCCTATTGCATGGGCTAAAAACGATCACAGTAAAAGGTAAATAGTGAGTGATTATCATGGAAACACCAATGATGTTTGCCATGTAATGTGGCAGATTTTGGATACATTTTATGTATCATGTTGAGGGATTACACTTTGGTCTTTAGTTTTCTGATTTTTCTAAATGGCTATTGCATTTTATCACGTAATATATCTTCCTATCCTATATAATAAAAGGCTAATATGCAAACTGACCGAACGGCAGAACGAGGGTTGCTGTGACGCACTGACCACCAAGGAGCAGACATTCAATGCAGGAGCTGCCCCCTGGTGGTCAATGCGCTACCACGGGGGGAGCGCCGCTCAGCCAGAAGCCAGGCTCACGTCTGGCGAGTGCAGCGGTGGTGATGGGAGCCTCTCCCGCCTCCGTGACAGCGCTAAGGATGCCCAACTGATGGAGGGTGTCTGACTAACAGGAGCAGGCCTAAGCCGTCAGTCAGACAACCTGCAAGGGCTCCTGGACTGTGAGAGGGCACAGGCTGAGGGACCTGCTCCCCCCCCCCCCCAGTGCATGAATTTCATGCACTGGGCCTCTAGTAGCCTAATGAAAGAACATATTTTTTCTTATTAAACCCACATATATGATGTCATTGCCATGCTTTTCTTCTTTTTATACAATTTCTGCAACGCTCCACTGAGTCCTGGCAGGTGCTGTCGTTACCAGACTGTTACATTTTCAATAATACTTTTAGGATTGTTACAGCTCCCCTTACAACTGAAATCTGACCATATAATTTACTTGTTTCTGTTTGTTTTCTATTTTCTAAAAACATTGGTAAAATGGGTCAATAATTTCTATAATCTATATTAGCATGTCACCATTTTCTATGTTCTGAACAAACTATTGTTATTAAAGGGTTCTCCTTGGAGTTTGGGAGACTTTACTGGTGAAGCTTGAGAAGGATCAGGCTAAGGGGCAGGGGAGAAGGAGGTGTCCGAGCAGAAGTCTGGTCAGAGGAGGCAGGAGTCCTGTGGGCCTTTATGCAGGTGACCATCTTGATCCAAGTTGAGCACCTCCCAGGAAATAGCTAACCTAATCATTTAAAAATGACTAATACTGAGAAAAGATGTCTCCAGTTAATGTATTTCTGTTTTTATAACCATCAGTGCGGACAGCATTTTTCATCAATTGAATTTATTTTTGTGTTTAAAACTATAAATGTTTGCCTTTATTCTTATCATTTGCTTCCTCGGGTTTTCCTTAGTTTTCTCTAACTTTCTATTGCCTTGATTTGAAAGTGAATTTACGCTGGTCCCCACACTTCCGTAGTTCACATCATCATCATCATCATTTCGAGCTTTGGATTCGCTGGGTAGTACCACTGCCCACAATTCATCACTCCTGATAGGCACACATCATGTTTGCTTCTTTCATAAAAGGTCTAGTTTTCTCATCTTGACTTGTTTCGTTCCTTTATTTCTGGTAGTCGTGTAACTTCAAGGCTGCCGGGTGTCTCTTTAGGGCTCATCTTTAATTTTCACTTTCACTGCACTGTGGCAGGCAGGTGAGATCCCCACTATCACTCTGTCATTTCTTTTGAAGTGTGCTTCATGGCGTTATTTTTTTTCCTCTTTGCTATTATAGAAACTTCCAGCAATAACGTAGTGGAGAATAGCACCATGAGCCCCACGATCGCGTCACCACCGTCCATGGTCACCAGTTGGCGGTGGGCATGTTTCCTCATTACACGCGTGTCCCCCGGCCACACGACTGGATCCAAGCACACGCGACGTGGATTGAGCTTATCCTCAAGTTGCAGTAGTCGACTCTAAAGTATAAGAGTTCTTTTAAAAAGCGTAAGCGCAGAACACCTGTCACACCTACAGATTGATAAGATTAACATAATTCCTTAATATTATTCAAGACATAGTGTCTGGATTTCCCCAGCTGTCTTCCCATCTTTTTCTTTCAAACCAGGGTCAGATAAACTTCACACACAGCACTGGGTATGTCTCTTAAGTCTCTTTCTTTAAAAAAAGCAAATGTTGGGTGCACTCGCGTAAAATTTGCATTCAGCCAGTTACTCTTTTCAGGTGCACAGTTCTCCGAATTTCAATAAACACAAGCAGTCATGTAACCACCACCACAGTCAGATACCTGTCCACCACCCCTAACCCTCTCCCCGCGGGCCCCCCATCGTCAATACCTTCCTCCAAACCCTAACCTGGAAACCACTGATCTGTGTCTGGTCTTAAGTCATGAAAAGGGCATCACGTATGACACGGATGTTTGCTTCTGGATCGTTTCACCTAGCATCACGGCTTTGGGGTCCAACCGCTGGCTGCTTGTACCAGAAGCCGTGCCTCGGTATCTCCGTCATCGTCCATCACTCACCAAGTGACGGACATTTACACTGTTCCCGGGTCTTGTTGCTTACAGGCAAAGCCTCCGTAAGCCGTTGGGCACAGGTGTCTGGGTGGGCATATCTGTTTTTCTTGGGTGACTGTGTAGGCATGAGATTACTGGGTATTGGATGTGGGTATGCCTGTGAGAGACGCCCACACTCACCCCAAAGTGACTGCTTTCCCACCAGCAGGTTCTGAAAGGGCCGGCCGCTCCCTGCGTGCTGAGGTTACAGCCCCTCTGAGAGGTGTGGGGGCCCTCACGGCGGACTCAGCGTGCCTGGCCCTGAGGAGGTCAGCGAGCATCTTTGCGCTCATTTGCCGTCCACACGTCTTTGTTGGCGACGCGTCTGGTAACACATTTTGCCCATTTTGTTGGGTTGTTTGTTTTCTTGTTCTTGACTTGTGAGAGTTCTTTGTGTATTCTGGATATCAATTATTTATTAGGTATATGCTTTGCAAGTATTTTCTCTTAGTATTTGGCTTTTCTTTTCATTCGATTCAAGTACTTTCAAAGAGCGGCAGCATTTCATATGGATGAAATCTAGTCCATCCATGCGTTTTCTTTTATGGCTCATGCTTTTGGTGTCATATCTCAGAAACCTTTGCCTAATTCAAGATCACAAATTTCTCTTTTATGTGTGTGGGTTGTTTGTTTTTTTCCCCAGAAGTTCTAGGGTTTGGGGTTTTATAATCACACCTATCATCTACTGTGAGTTAATTTTTGTATATGATACAAGGTATTGGTCAAGGTTTGTTTTTTGTTTTAAAGACCAGTCCCCAAACCATTTATGGAAAGTCAAGCTTTTCTCTATTGAATCGCCCTTATGCCTTTGTCAAAAATCAATTGACCACGTATGTGTGTGCCTATTTCTGGAAGGTCTATTACTATTCCTATTGATCTTTGGTCTTATCCTTTTGCCAATTCCACAAGGCGCGCATTCTTATAGCTCTATCACAAGCATTCAAATCACTTATTTATGCTTCCTCCACGTTTAGTTTTCTTTCTCAAAACTGTTGTGGCTACTCTACTTCCTGCGGCTTCCTATACCAATTATAGAATTAGCTTGCAAGCCACTAAGAAACTGGGGTTTTATTTAGGATTACATGGAACATATAGGTCAACCTGGAAGGCATTGACATCTTAACGTTATTGAGTCTTCCAGCCCATTAATACAAAATATCCCTCCATGTATTAATGTCTGATTTCTCTAATCAATGTTTTCTAGTTTTCTGGGTACCTATTTTGTTAGCTTTATCTGTAAACATTTCATGTTTTGGGTGCTTTAATGTACTACTATTTTATTTTAATTTCCAATTGTTCATCAGCAGCAATACAGCACTGCAATTGAATTTTCACATTGACCTTGTATCCTGCAACCTTGATAAACAACCTGTTGGCACTAGCCGCTCTCAGTAGACTCTTAGGGGTGGTCTACATGCCTCCTTTTGTCTGCACATAGAGACAGTTTCGTTTCTTCCTCCCCAATCCGTATGCATGCTCCTCATTCTTCTTTTTTTTTTTTTCTTGTTCCTTATTGCACTGGGTAGGCCTTCCAGTACAGGCTTGCATAGGAGTGCTGAGAGCACAAATCCTCGTCCTGTTCTCCATCTCAGAAAACATCACGCATTCGGTATGAAATATGACTGCAGCTATGGGTCTTTCATAGATGTTCTTTGTCAGTCTGATGACGTCCCCTTTAATACTGAGTTGAATTAGAGGTTTGTTTGGTTTTTTTTAAAAATATCTGAATAGGTTTTGAGTTTGACAAATGTATTTTCCGCATCTGTTGAAACGATCCTGCTGTTTTTCTTCTTCATTGTTTCTGTGAAGTAAATGACATTGATTTTCTAGTGCTGGGCCAGCATCGCATTCCTAGAAAAAGCCCCACTGGCTCACGGTGCGCTGTGAGTTGTGTACATTACTAATATTATGTTGAGGATTTTTTTTGCACTTATGTTTATGAAGCATATTGGCCTGTAATTGTCTTTTTGGTAATATCTATTTGGTTTTCGTATCAGAGGGATGCTGACCTAAAAAAAAATAATAACTTGCGAAATGTTATTCCTGCTTTTATTTTCTGAAGTAGTTTACTTAAACTTGGTCTTCTTTCCTCCTTAAACATGGGGTAGGGCTGCAGTGGGGCTGTCAGGGCCTGGTGTTCGCTGTTGGAAGAACAGAATTGGCTCAGTGCTTTCGTGCTATCCATGCTTTCTGTTTCTTCTTGAGTAAGCACAGGTAGGGGTGACTTACAAAGAATTCGCCTGTTTCTTCCAGGCTGTTAAATTCATTGTCATGGAGTACTCTATATGGTTTTCCTATTAAATTTCTAGTACTAAATCTATAGTGATGCCTTTTGCTCATCATGACTTCAGCAATCTGTGTTGTCTCTCTTTTTTCTTATACTCTGTAGCCAGGGGGGTTTGACTGTATTGATCATTCTTTAAAAAAAAAAATAGAACTTTTGGTGTCATTGATTTTCTTTCTATTTTTCTAGTTTTAGGCTCTTTGATTCCTGCTCTTATCTTCACTATTTCCTCCCTTCGGCGTCTTACAGGTTAGCTCTCCCTTTTCTAGTTTCTTAAGATGGAAGCTTAGCTTGCTGATTTGAGAATTGTCTTGTTTTTTTGGAGGTGTTTGGTTTGTTTTTGTGAGAGCGTTTGAGGTCTAGTCTCTGGGCAGCCTTGTTGTAGGTGATTCCGTCTTGTTGACTATAATCACGGGCTGTGCGTTAGTGCTCCAGAACGTATTCGTCTTCCAGCAGCAAGTTTGTACCTTTGACCAACATCTACCCACGTCCGCTTCTCCCAGCCCTGGCAACCACCAGTCTGGTCTCTGCTTTTTTAGATTTGGCTTTTTTAGATTCCACATATAAGTGAGATCTCCCAGTATTAGTCTTTCTGTGCCTGGCTTTTCTCATGTATTACGCCCTCAAGGTCCATCCATGTTGTCCCAAAGGGTAGGACTTCTTCCTATCTCATGGCTGAATAATATCTAATTGTATTACATATATTGTATCTTCTTTATCCATTCATTTACAGATTGATACTTAGGTTGTCTCCCACATCTTGGCTACTGTGAACAATGCTGTAATGAACATGGAAATGCAGGTACCTCTTCGATATCCTGCTTTCATTTCCTTTCTATATATGCCCAGAAGTGGTATCACTGAATCATATGGTGATTCTATTGTTAATTTTTTAGACCTCTATGCTGTTTTCCATAATGACTGAACCAATGCGCCTCCCCAGCCGTCATGCCCAAGGGTTCCCTTTTCTCCACATCCTCACCAACTTCTTGTTATCACTTATCTTTTTTATAATAGTTATCCAAGCAGGTGTGAGGTGATATCTCATTGTGGCTTTGATTTGCATTGCCTTGATGACTAGTGATAATGGAGAATCTTTTCTTGTACCTGTTGGCCATCTGTATGTCTTCTTTGGACAAATATCTGTTTTGTTTTTCTGCCCAATTTCTAATCAGACTGTTTGTTTTGTTTGTTTGAGGGGGTTGTTATTGAGTTGTAGGAGTCCTTTATATTTTTGAACTAGAGGCCCGGTGCACAAAAATTCGTGCACTTGGGGGGAGGGGGTCCCTCAGACCGGCCTGTGCCCTCTCGCAGACCAGGAGCCCTCAGGGGAGGTCCGACTGACAGCTTAGGCCTGCACCTCTGTGGGAGGTGACCTGCGGGATGATCCAGGGACAACCCCTCTGATCACCCCTCCACCACCACCGGTTTCCACCACCCCCCCCCCCCCCCGATCACTGTCCCCTCCCTCTGCCCGCTGGCACCCACCTTGGCTGGCCTGGCACCGCCCACTCGCCAGCTCTGGCCCCCACCACTTGGTCGTTCTGCTGTTCGGTCGATTTGCATATTAGGCTTTTATTATATAGGATAATAGCCCCTTATCAAATATATGATTTAAAAATATTTTCTCCAATTTCCTAGTTGCTTTTCATTTTCTTGATTGTTTCCTTTGCTGTGCAGAAGATTTTTAATTTGATGCAGTCCCACATGTTCGTTTTTGCTATTGTTGCCTATGTTTTTGGTGCTGTATCCAGGAATTGTTGCCAAGACCAGTGTCAAGGAGATTTTCTTTATGTTTTCTTCTAGCAGTTTGATGATTTCAGGTCTTATGATTAAGTCTTTCATTCATTTCAAGTTAATTTTTATAAGCGGTGTAAGATAGGGGTCTAATTTCATTTTTCTGCATGTGGTTATCCAGTTTTCCCAGCATCATTATTAAAGAAACTATCCTTTCCTCATTAAGTGCTTTTGGCTCCCTTGTCAAATATTAGTTGACTGTGTATACAGGAATTTACTTCTAGGCTCTTTATATTCTTTTCCATTGGTCTATGTGTCTATTTTTATTCCAGTACCATGCTGTTTTGATTACTATAGCTTTGCATTACAGTTTGAATAAGGAAGTGTGATGCCTCTGGCTTAGTTGCTTCTCAGAATTGCTTTGGCTCCTCAGGGTCATTTATGGTTCCATAAATATTTTAGGATTCTTGTTTCTACTTCTGTGAAAAATGCCACTGCAATTTTTACAGGAATTGCATTGAATCTATAGATGGCTTTGGGTAGAATGGACGTTTTAATATTAATTCTTCTGACTCATGAGCACAGGATACTTTTCCATTTGTTTGTTTTCTTCAATTTCTTTTGTCAAAATCTTGTAGTTTTCATTGCTTGGATCTTTTCCTTCCTTGGTTAAATGTATTCCTGAGTATTTTCTTGTTCTTGATGCTATTGTGAATGGGTGTGGTTTCTTTTTCAGGTATTTCATTGTTACTGTATAGAAACTCAACTGATTTCTGAACACTGATTCTGTATCCTGCAACTTTATTGAATTTGTTGACTAGTTCCAACCATGTTTTGGTGTCGTCTCTAGGATTTTCTATATATAAGATCATGTCATCTGCAAATAAAGACAACTCCACTTCTTCCTTTCTGATTGGATGTCTTTCATTTTTGCCTGACTGCATTACCTGGGACTTCCAATACTATGCTGACTAGGAGTGTTGAGCGTGGGCATCGTGTCTTGTTCCTGATTTTAGGGGAAACGCTTTCAACCCTTCACCATTGAGTATGATGTCATCTGTGGGTTTGTCATCTATGGCCTTCATTATGTTGAGGTGTGTATGTTTCTTTCAGACCCAATTTGTTTTTTTAAATCATGAAAGGATGTTCCCCTTGAAAGAGGGTTCCCATCCTTGGAAAACATCATGGTTCTGGTGGAGTCCGGGAAGCTCTCCCTCACCCTAGGTATTCCTGGTTGCCCTCTGGGGGGTGAGGCAATCCTATAGGGATACCCACCACATCTGGTTCATGTGGAGACATGCACATAAAGGCTGGTTTCCCTAGAAGTCTGTTCAGACTCTATGGATCTCAAAAAACACACACACACACACTAAAATTAACATGGGAAATCATGCCTTCAAGGCCAACAAGCCCCATGACAGTCAACCTTCCATTAATTCTAAAGTGACTTCTAGATTAATCTTTTTGTACGCACCATAAAAACTATAAAATTAGGAAAACATATTTAATTGGTCTCTCGAAGCATTAAAAGAAATATTTAGATGAATAGATCAACCAATGATGTTGTTAGGTGTCAACTCAATTCTTTGAGGTATTAAAAATGGCTGTCCTTATGTTAAAAGGGGATGATCATTTGGAACTTGACTTGTCAAGGAAAAATATAAGTTGTAAATGCCTCCAATACAAAAAGTGGATCCAACTGTTCTTTCATAAACTAATGTTAGTTTTTCTCATGGATAAAAGATATGTTTCTCTTTGTTTGTCTGTATGTGCCTACGTATGCATGTTGTAAATGTAAGGTAATGTTCAACTTCTGCTGCTATTGTTAAAATTAATGGGAAGGCCAGCACTGGTAAGAATTGGGTATTCTAAAATTCTCAGAAATATAGAAACTAACTCAAATGCTTTTCAAGTTCACAACTTTAGATTGATCCTTACTAAATAAAAGCTATTTTAAATTTGTTGGTTCAAGAACAGACATGTCTTTTGAATCGTTAATAAAATATTTATATTTTACCTGAGTTTATAAAAATAAGTCCATGTCAATAACTGACTCTGATGTCAATGGAATATGCTTCTAGAGGTTATAAAATATCTTCACAAATTTGCCAAGCTAAAGAATGCTAGTTGTTTACTTCTTAGTTTTCATTGGACATTGAGATTTTAAAGGTTAAAATCTCAATATATGTAGCAATAACTTTGCAGCTAGAAGAGCCCCTGGAATACCTCCAAGTTTTGTTTTTATATTAAATTACATGGAAATCATAGTACAATAAGTGATAGAAAACTACCAGGGTATGTTGTATGGGTGAATAATGGTTGTCAATTAAATGAATAGTCAGGGTTATTGGAAACCCAAAATAGCTGCTTGGTCCTTCCCAGGCTCGCTGGCAAACCCCATTTTCTTTTAAGATGGACTTGGGTGAAGTAACTTATGAGTTGGCATTATTCAAAGGAGCCATCTTAGCTATTACCAAGGTTTGATAAAGTCACTTCAAGAAAATGTCAAATGGGTAGCCACTTCCTTTCACAGTGAACTCCCAGGAGACACAGACTTAGAGTTCACTGATTGCTACCTGGAGATTTTGTTTATTGGAAAGGACAAATATGAAAAACACTCTGCAACTTCATTGGAAGGGGCTTATCAGGTGCCTAACTGCGAATGAATATCTAGCCTTGTCTCTGCTATGTGCCTCCACCTACAACAGCCATCCAAGACTCCTTGAGGATGAGAAGCTGCCAACATCAGAGTTAGACAGCTGTCCCAAGACATCGACAAGGCCTGTATACCTACAGATTGATGTTTAACACAGAAAACAATTGATTATCTTTACCAGTTTGCTAAGAACATTAGTCCTAATAATAGTTATACTTGTTTTGGAGGTTTTTCATTAGAGTTCAACTGTTCCTGATGACTGAACATGTATAAAATAACTTAAAACTCTCTTTCATGGCTTACATAAATGTCATACCAGGTACCAAATACAGAAAAAAAATGAGACAGAAGACAAAACTCAAATCATGACAGTTCACAGGACAGAAATGATCCAATGGTCTTCAGAGTGAAAGCCATAGGACCCAAAAGCCTTCCATTTACCTGCCCTTCCCTTTTGGGGAAAACTTCAGCCTCACATCTCATGGTTATAGCATTGCCCCATCCCCAGTGGTCCACCATTTCAACAAGACAACATTAATACTGAGACTTCCCAGAACTGAGCCTTCCTAGCCCTGTGAGACCACCTTGTCCAACTTAAGGTTGGTCATCCATGCATCCTTCAGATTGATTTATGATCGAAAGGGGGAATTGTGTAAGATAAAGGGGTTCTACAGAAAGCATCCTCACACAGTGATCTGACCATAAATTCCTAACTGGGTAGGTCATGGTGGGCAGTAACACTGTAGGCCTCTAACTTCTTTTTTCTTTTTTATTAAATGTCTTGGGGTGACATTAGTTAATAATGGTTTCAAGTATACAACTCAATAACTCATCATCTGCCCATTGCACTGTGCACTCATCACCCCAAGTCAAATCTCTTTCCGCCATCATTTATCCCCCCTCTGCCCTCTTCTTTAGTGAAAGGTTTTAAGCCAGCCCTGTTCATTGTTCTTGTGCATCTACCTTAGCACACCTTCGAAATAACAAAAGTAATTACCGCCCTCAAAAGAGTACATAATCTTATTAACTATTCTGTAATCCGATCCCCGCCTTGCTTTCTCTAATCTTCCCTGGGTTCCCTCCTTAATTTCAAATGCATAAAAGAAGCTGCAAAACGATTATCTCAGGAGTGTTTGCGATCTTGCTTCCCAGCAGCTGTCATCAGTTTCGCTCAAATAAACTCTTATTAAAAATTCTCTACAGGTTTGGACGTTTCTTACATCGACAGCTTCTTCAACTAAAGAGATATTTAGTGTGTTCATAGTATGAGTGTTCTAGGAAGAGGATTAAGGTACACTGCAAAATGTCTATGATACTCAAGGATGAGCTGAGAAGTGGAAAGTTTCCGCAAAGATTTTGCCTAACTAGTTTAACTACCTTATCTATTTTTAAACTTAATTTCTAATTATTTGGGTGACAGCTATTGCTGATGCGTTAGGAAACGAAAATATTTTTCTTACATATACCAAAAGAGCCAGCTGCAACCACGAATCCTTGTGTTAACACATGCAGCCTAACCACCTTTCATCATCATTACATGAAATAGGAAACATAATCATCTCAGTGAAAAATGTTTATAAATGCACGTATGGATGTTGCTCATGCGGATTTTAATAACATGGTAATGCCTACTTACAAGGCAAGGAGAGAAGGCAAGTTTCAGTCAAGAATCATTAAGACCCATGAAAAAAAAAACAAGTAATGGAATTGTTCTTCGTGACTTATTACTAAACAAGATCCATAGCAAATTAAATACGTAAGGTAGGCAAACAGAGAAGCACACAGATCCATCTCCTCGACCATCACATTAGCCACAGGGCATGTCCTTATTACTAAATTTCAGAGACACCCGTTGAGACAAGCGTGGTAGGTAGGAAATTACAGGAAGCTAATGTAATTCTGAAGTCATAAAATATTCCATAATGGAAGGTGTTGCAAGGTAATTTTGGCACGGGCAACATTTGCTTTTATAATATGATCGTATGTTAAGGTGATTTTAAAAATCAATTTAAAAATTCATAAGACGATTTTACTCTCCTGTTACTATATGGGTTTATTATACAATCTTTCATGCGGGGATTATTTCAAGGGAGTTTATTCCCAGACAAGTGGTCTTTCAGGTCACTAAGACTCCAAAGACAGAACAAAACCCATCTTCCAAATAGACCATGCCCAACATCACCCCCACGGGGAGGCCACAGAATCCTCGCATGTCCTGCAGACCAGGCAGCTTTGACGCGTGCACCTCACCCCACACAAGAAACATTTCGTAATGAGTGTCCTGATCATTTGGTGCCCCTGTGAAGAGCGACCAGCAGAAGCTGTGGTCCAATTCTAAAAATAAGGCACCAAAAATATGCTCCTGGAAAATCCCTTCTGCCATCTCTTCATCTTAAATCAAATTCCATGCCCCCCAAACACAGTGAAGTTACCCCAAACTCCATTTCTTTATCAAAAGGAATCGTGCCAATGGAAAGAAATGACATGTTACTGAAAGAATTGTTTCATTAAAATGACAAATGCAGTGTTCATGCCTAGAACTCTCTCACTTGTGGCTAGAACAAAAGCGGGGGAAAGCACACTGGTGCGGCTATTTGGACACCAACCTGGTATAGGCTGAGGTGCTAACACCACTGTGGGAAGAGGCCTGGAGGCAGGTGCTGGCCTGGACAGAGACACAGCTACTTGATTTGCCAATAAATGAGGCTTTTCATACCCATGGAACAATCTTGATTCCTCAGGATATATCCACGTTGAGTCCAGAGCAAAGGAATTATTTAAAAAGATCTGTCCAAAAAAGAAAGCAAGTGTAACATTTCAGACCATGCACATGAGAAAGACTAAAGGCTACTGTAAAATATTTGTCTTGTCTTACATTGATCAAATATTGGAGAGTCTATAAGTGAGGACTCTATAAAAGCATCCTTCTCCAACCTAAAGATCCACGGGGCTCCAATAACAGTCACCGTGAAGTTACCATGGTCTGCGCTGGTCTGCAACTATTGACTTCATTAATTCAGCACAGCAGCCCGTTTACAGACTAAAGAACCGTCGCAAGGAGGTCCGTTGTGTGGCATAGACAAGTCACCACATAATTTTTCTTTTCTTTTTTTAGTTTTGAAACAAAGTGTAATTAGTACATTTGAATTCAAACGCCAAAATAGACCACCAGAAGGAGGAATACTTAAAGCAATCATTGCAAGAAAAGCTCGCTTTTAAAATTTATACTTGGATTATATCATGTTTGAGGCCATCTGTTGACCCATTGTTACAGATTTGAAAACTGAACATTGTCAAGAGTAGATTCTGATTCACAATGGAAAATTCTATATTGTGCTATGGAATCCAAATATATCAAGCTAAAACAAAATACCCCCCCCCCCAATCTGCTGGTGTTTAACAGACTGATCTTATTCTGAAAAGATTCCTCTTTAGACCTAGAAGGTCAGTCTAGTGCAATTAGCAAAGAGAAAACACACTGTTTTCTGTTGTTATGGAAATACCCAACGACTTCATAGCTGACTCCCACTTATCCAATGAAACTATTTGCATTTTTACCTTACAATTGGGTATCCGTTTGTCTATCCAACCTTTCCCAATAGGAGGGGGGAGAGCAGATGGGCAGACATGTGGGAAGATGGGCACCAGCTCCACAGTGGAAGAGGGGGACAGCCCTATTGATGGAGAAGGGCCACCGAATAGCCACTGAAACCCAAGAAGAGAGAAGGGAATGCTTGTTAGCCCGTAGCAATCAACTCTAGTTTGTCCCATAAGCTACTGGGGCAGCTGCTTTTTAATTTTTTTAAAGGGAATTTTAAAATATATGTATTTAATTAGGAGAAAAACCTCCTCTTTCCCCAGTTTAAAAAAATAACACCCACACATTTTAAAAATGTATAAGGTTTCCCATCAGAACCATCACAAAGCATTACCCACACTGCACTCTTCAATACTGAGAAAGAACTTCTAAGCACAAAACCACGAGAACCCGGTAAGAAGTGGGTTTCTGCCTGAGGTAGAAGGAACCACCATGGAGAGGGGAGATGCTGGGTATTCCCTGTATGACTCGTGAATTCTGTTCATAAGCAAGCAGAGAGCTGCATGTCAGGAGAGTCCTTTCAGTATAGCATTTTGTATGAATTATACTTACCTTTTTAAAAGACAAACACAAATAATATTTTCAAAATAAAACTCATTTGGGGGTTAAGATTGAAAGTTGCCCCTGGCTCACAAGTGCACACAGATTCCAAGGCAAAGGAGATGTGAGGGCAGCTCATCAATAACCGAAGATCCCAAAGCACAGAGTCCACGAGCGAACACTGAGAGGGGCAGGCCGTCTGGGACACAGTCTCCCTCGTTAAAATAACTGAATCTCCACGAGCAGAGAACTGACAGAATCGTGGCTCAGTGATACGGAATGCTTCCACATCGACTTCTTTTAAGATCAGAGAAGCATTTTTTAATTTTCCTGTTATGTGAAAATGTCCTTCTGGTTCTAAATATTGTCACTGAACAGAAAACATGGAGCACAAAAATATTTAAAAGAAGAAGAATAAGATTTTTAAAAATATATTTTTAAATATACACCCCCCCAAAAATGCAGTGTTCTATATAGGGGGGAGAAAAAATGTAGTTCCTGGGCATTATATACCTCTAGTGGTAGCACTCTGATATAGCAACCCCCTGAAAATGCCCAAAAAGCTACCAACGTTTATTCAATAAAACCCAATATGAACTGCATCGCACATCAAAATAGATATCTAGGACTGCATATGTGATGTATCATTAGGTCTAAAGATCAGCGTGGGCGGAGTTTAACAACATCTTTAAGGAAAGCTCACAAGATAATATAGGAATAAAATTAATTAAATGGTGGATTCTAACATACCGCTTATTTGAATATGCTAAGGAAGGCTATCCTTGGAATGAAATGCGTTTTCCCCTGATTTAAATGCATCTGCATAGTTAGATAGCAAACAATGGATCTTGCCAAAACCAGCCTGCCTTGCACGGTTGCACCATTAATCAAAGGTAGAGTCACTTTTCCTTTTTGATTCCAGGCTTTAAATGCCAAAGTATTCCAAAGTGCAGTATGGCACTAGCTAGCTAATGAGGCGGGCTCGGGTGGACCTAGTTTGGGGGTGGGGGTGTCGGTTTATCACCGGTAACGTTTCTCGGTATTAAAGGCAGGGTTTCCCTGCAGCTTCCATTGGTTTGAATTCTCTTAAGCATTGTCCTGAGTCTATTTTCACATAGAAAAAAAAAAAAACAAACCCAACCAGATCAGCATCAGAAATAGCTATTGATTCCCAGCCTGCTTTTCAAGTCTGGCAGAGACTGTAAAAGTATTAACTTCTCTGCGATAAGCCGGCCACGCTGCGCAGCTGCCACGCCGGCTCCCGCGGCGGCGACTTCAGCACCGCTCTCTGGACAGCGACCCCGGCCCCGCGAAAGTTGTGGCCACCTCGGTCCCAGCTCGGGCCTTGGGGTGCTGGTCCCTAAAATGCTTGGCTGGGAGACCGCGGGAAAGACTGAAAGACGGAAGACTGCCGGGGGAAGAAGGGGGGCGGCAAGGCATGAATTTTGTGGCCATGCACGGGGGCCGGGCTTGTGGCTGTTGGTTTGGGAGCTTGGCCACAAAGGGGGGAAAAAGACGAGGGTAGGGGTGGGTCCCGGTGGGTCAAATGGGAGCGGTGCCTGGTTGGGGCG
>NW_005871303.1:791673-840302 GCF_000147115.1 Myotis lucifugus
CTCTCCCCCCCTTAACCCATTAAACAGCTCCCCCAGACCACCCCCGCCCCCAATCTTTTGACACCCTTGGGCACAGAGGAGCCGGGCCGGGGGACCCCTGGGAAACCTAAGGGCGCCCCTTTGCCCGGGATTCCCCGGGGATTGGGGGCCCCCCGGGGCCTCCTGAAGCGGGCCCCTTGAAAAACCGCCGGGCCTTTGCAAAAGGGGGCGCAAAAGGCGCTGGGTGACCGGGAGCCCGGAAATCCACCGCGCGGTTGGCGAGCGGAGGCCCAGGTGGCCGCGCACAAGCCGGGCACGTCCCGCCGCCGGGACCGCGCAAGGTCCGCTCTCTGCCTGGCTTTACTTGGGTCAAGGGCGTAGGGCCCGAGGCGTGCTGGTTGCAGACCCCGACGCTAGGGGGCCTGATTGCCGCTGGGGATGAGCAGATTTCTCTTGGGAAAATGTGCCAAACGCTTCCCTAAGCCCCCAGCGGGTCCTCTTTCCACGCGGCCCCTACCCCACGCTCCACTAACTTCAGTGCAACGCACCAGGCAGGTCGCCTCTGGGCCTTTGCACGGGACGCCCTGGTTCCCGCGAGAAGCCCACTGTAAACTAGTCGTGGGTTCCCACTGGCACAGAACTGTGCTCCTCCTCTACCCACCGCACGTGGCCCCTGCAGTGCACCGTGAGCTGCCTGGGGCCAAGGACAAACCCTTCCTGGGACCCTGGCCGGCCCACAGCCTGGCTCAGCGCTGCTCCAGAGCCGTCACCGCCAGGCGGCGAGCTTCCCAATAGCTCCCGCGACCTCCCTCCGGCCACAGACCTGGTCCCTGGGAGGCCCAATCGCTTGCTTGTGATCCCCTGGCAGCAATAGCAGCTCTGGGAACCTCGCCCAGTCATGGACGACTTGTGCTGGGGCGGGACGGAGGCTTCGCTGTGCTAAGTAGGTCCTCAGGTCGCTGAGTGGAGAAGCCCAACCAGTTACCTGCAGCTCAAGCCGGGTGCTTCTTGGGAGGCCTGGTGAAGGGCTTCCTGCTGCTCCAAGCAGAAGGGGTGTTATGAGGCTTGCATTCAAGAGCGTGTAGAAAAAACCCGCCCTGACCTGGGCGGGACAGCATGCATTCACCTGCCTGCCCCCACCGACACACCTGGGACTCTCCATACACGTGCTCTTAATCACCTCTGACCTGGTCCACACCACCCTCCGAGGTGCAAACTAAGCCACCTGAGTCCTTCCCATTTTCTTCCAGGGAAGTTTCCACATGACCCTAATTTGCTTAATTTCCTCCTGCTCTGGCAGGATTTCTTTTAGATCTGGGCATATGTTAATTTGCATAGCTGGCATCTCCATATTTTTCTCCATTTTTCAATTAGCAAATTTATCTCTTTCTTTGATGCAAAAGTACCGGCAAGATTTTGTTGTGTTTTTTTTTTCCTCACCTAAAATCAGAAAGCTCAGCAGATTTGAAGCCTGTTACTATTCAACTTCAGCTTTTAATTCATGTGCCTATGTTTGTAAGTGCCCACAAAGGTGATGTGTCTTAACCTTGATGGGCACAGCCAGACTAAGGTATTGAGGAGGCATCTTTAGGCAGGTAATGGGGACCCCTGTTTGAGTAAGCTGGGCCTGGGGACCAACCATGGCAAAGCCCGGCTTGCATGGTGCTCTCTGCACAAAGTGCGACACGCACTGACCCCACGCTGCCGGGAAGGCGGGGTTCAGCCATCTGTGGGAGCTTCCTCAGGCACTGGCGGGGGTGTCTCACCCCATCCCCACACAGCTCTGTCCTTGGAGTGGTTCTGCTAAAGTCCGCGTTTGTCAACCGGTGATCCATGTTCCCTCCCCGGCTGCCCTGTGTGTGCCCCGGGCGCAAGGCGCCTTGGGCAGCTGCTTGACTCGGCGCCGAGCCAGAGCTGGAAGTCACGAGTGACTGTTCGTTCACTCAGAGAACCTCAAAGCGGCCACACTCCTCTGCCACTTCCTGCCGCGGGCCTCACCGTATTCACCTAACACAGCGCTTTGGGCCCCTTGGCCACACCCTGCTGCCGCTGATTCTAGGGACACCTGCAGGGCGGTTTCCACGATGAAGTGAGACGATGGGGCACCCAGGGTAAGGGCTCCTCCCCTGCTTCTGGCTCTCATTTCATCTCAGGGACCCCCCCCACCACACCCCCAGGAACAGCCCTACACCCCCGTGGATGGGAGACACGCATCCCCACGGGGATTTTAGTGACTCGGAGCAAGAAGCACTGCTCCCTCCGAGGACCCATCTGCGAGCAGAGGTTCGGTGCAGGCAGACCTGTGCTGCTGGCTGGCAGGTCTACTGACCCGTCAGCACCCCCACGGGTCAGATGTGGGCAGGGCCCGGGCTGGTGCCCCATACACTCGGATAACAAATCACAGTGAGAAGTTTTCTTTATAAAGAGCTTTCTACACAATCGAGTCTTAAGTTCTCCTAACCAATGAAAACAACCTAAAGTCTGTCCATATTATTCAGGCGACACCAGCAGAAATCCCAGCTGAGGTGAGAATAGCACCTAAGCAAGTGCAGATCCATGCGTGAACAGCTACACATGCTAATTGTTTTTACCTCGGGGAAGAAATAATGTTGGGTGTTAGGGAGAGATCAGCGAAATACGATTTTGCAGCCTGTAGGTTTTTCTTTCAAATTATTTTACTCTGTTGTTTTAAGTAAAATATAAGAATCAGAAGGAGAGAGAGATAAAAGTGCTGTTTTTTCAGGCCTGCGGAGTTAAAATAAACCCAGAGGAATGGGGTGGGGGGCAGGATGTCACCTCAAGAGTGCCCTGCTCCGCCCGCACCGCCTGAACTACTTTCCAAGCAAATGCTGACCCTGCCGGGTTCTTCCCTCCTGAAAACTCTCCAATTGTGGGACCCGGAGCCCTGGATGGAAGCCACGCAGGCAAGCGGGAGGCGTCTACGCGGGAGGAGGCAAGTTGGCAGTTGGATACCTGACTCATCAGAGTGAGGAGATGAGTGGGAGCGAATCCCACGGTTCTGCTCAACTTGGAGTAAGCGCAGCCAAGCACCCCTCCCCGCGTGAGGAGCCTGGGGGCGGGGGGGGGGGAGCAGAAAAGAGAGGAAGGCTGGTTGTGGTGACGCTGAAGGCTCCGGGCCGCCTGGGTCACAGTGGAAGCTTCAGTCTGGGGCTCAGGGCACAGTCTCGGATGGGGGTACAGAACTGGAATTAGCACAAGAATTGAGTGAGACAGCTGTCCCCTGTCACGGAAATCCAGGTGTGGACAGATCACCTGGCCAGCACAGACTGGGAGAGGAGAGGCCATCCATGGGGCCCGGAAATGGGAACACAGAAAGGTAAACCGAGGCAGGCGGTGGCCACGACACCCCTGTGGATGGACAGGAGTGTGCTGGTCTGATGAAGGGCCGCGTTGTCACTTCACTGGCCGTGTGTTACGGCAGCGTGTCTGGAAGGCGCAGGAAGCATGATGAACTGAACTCGGGCAGGGAAACGGGTGTGGACCTCCGGGGGCCTCTCCTCCACAGTATTTTTTTCTATTAATCTCTCTCCATATGTAATATGATACATATGTTGTATAGATGAGACATTAGTTATTAGTTATCTAATAACATTGCATTGATAATGAATAGTTTTAATTCCAGCTTGTCCTATGCAGACCTTTAGATCTTATTTTTCACTCAGTGTCATAGCAGGAGGGTATCTCCTCATTTGGAAAGTTTCGTGGAGGACCCCCCTTATCCACAGCAGAATAATAGCTCCCTGGGGACGTCCGGGAGTTCAGGCAAACGCGCTTCTACTGGACATTCAGTAACCCCTTGTGGGACAGACAGACCACGGGGACACCCCACCCACAGCCTGTCACACAGTTTACAGTGTCTGTCTGTCCATCACCTTTCTGTCTGTCTCTCTCAGACAGACACAGAACCCCCTGCGTGCTGAAATGCGTAGAGCAGCGGTTCTCAACCTGTGGGTCGCGATCCCTTTGTCGGTCGAACGACCCTTTCACAGGGGTCGCCTAAGACCATCCTGCATATCAGATATTTACATGACGATTCCTAACAGTAGCAACATGACAGTTATGAAGTAGCAACGAAAATAATTTTATGGTTGGGTCACAACATGAGGAACTGTATGTAAAGAGCCGGAAGGTTGAGAACCACTGGCATAGAGGTTGTGTGGAGCAGAGTCAGGTCGCTGTCAAATCCGACCCCACAGGCAGTGGCTGGGCTCCCAGAGAAGGACGAGGCAGAGGCCCGTGGGTGGGAATTGCCCTCATTCCTGTCCCTGTGGGGAGTCACGTTTGGCCGTCACTCAGCCTAATTGCACGTGGCCGTGCCACATGCTGACATGTAAGAGAGGCCACGGCTGGACACGTGTTATGACAAATCCGCTAATTGGAAATAATTCAGGAGCGGCGGCTTGGGCTGGGGTGGGGGAGGGTGTGGGTGATGGATGCGGTTCCAACGCCATCTCGCTGTGATGACGTAACAGGAGATTGAGGGAAGCCCCGCGGAGCTGGCCGCAGAGCAGGCGAGACCCTGGCAATGAGCACTGAAGGCGCCCATTTCTCTCTGCAGCTCAGCACTGGCTGCACCTCCCCGATTCCAACCAGGTTCAAATTAGCACCAACTGCAAAGGCCAAGGTCTGATCTCATGATGTAGCTCCGGGCACCTTGGTGAGTGGCACCGGGAAAGCAGATCCAGGGGAGACGCCGGCCGGGATGCGGGGATCCTGGCGGTTTGCACCTGCCCGCATGTGCCCAGCTGACCACAACTGAGACGGTCACCAAAGGCCTCCCCTGGTGGGGCATGTGAGCTGCCCGATGGGTGTCCCCGCGCAGGCTCGCTGGGCAGCGTGACCGTCGACATCTGAGTCCCGCCCGAGAGCCGGTGCACCAAGCACAGGGCAGAAGGGGGTCCTTTGTCAGACCCAGTGGCCAGGGAGGCTCAGGCCAGGTGGGCGCGTCCAGCCTCGGCCTCCGTACAGACTCCCCCTCTTTCCTCCTCCTCAGAGTCTGGGCCACGAGTCTTTGACTTTACCGACCAGCTCCACCTCCTGAGAGGCGACGACTCTGAACTCGGCAATCAGAATCCTTTTCATCCAAATGCCCTACTCCTGATTGTAAATTATTTCTTGACAGCAAAAAAATAAATAAATAAATAAGGCAATGACTAACGACACACCATTGATTGTCCTAATATTTTTCTCCTTGATAAAATATTCTTAGGGTGAGAGAAAAAAATAGAATGTGTTAGAAGATAGCCTGTGTTTTCTTCCCTGAACTGTTAGCTTAGATGATTCTGTGCGCTCAGCGATTCTGCCACTTAACCTTCCCTCTGACTCTCCGCTCATTAATAAACATATGGAAATATACTGGCTCCGGGACCAATCTCGGGGGCACCCGACTTCTGCCCTTTTTCCATGTTCAAAATTAGACAGGGCGAACGTTGTGATTATTTAAGGAGCTCAGTGGTGAAATGGGCAGGCTCACATGCAACCATGAAACCGGGGCCGAGTGGGGTTTTCATGAGGACGCTGGTGGAGGGACAGCCAGGCCACCCACTGCTGAAAAGCCTGCCCTGTGAGCGTCCGAGCTGCCCCAAGACCAGGCAGGTGGCGATGACTCAGCCAAGTGGCAGACCCTCCCTCTAAGCAGCCATTTCCTAGGGCCGACAGGAGGTGGGGGGACAGATGCCCCACAGCCAGCCTCCAAGCCCTATGGGGGGGTCATAGGGATGCTGTCCCTCCAGGTCCCTGATGTCACTGGACCTCAAGTGCCCATTCGTGAGAGAGGTTTGACCCAACCAATGGCTGTCACACAGAAGGTGGCCCCTCAAGACCTCAGTCTGGGCCCTGCTCTGTCCTGGGGGGACCTGTGACCTTGGAGACGTCCTGCCACCTCTGTGGGTGCAGTTTCCCCAAAAGGAAGCCAGAGGTAAGTCGCAGCCACTCAGCAGGCTCCTATGGGAGCACAGAGAGGAAGCACAGGGCTGTGTGTGGGCACAGAGGTGGGATGTCCTGGAAGTGGGTGGACTATAGGTGTCCCGTGTTCACCTCTTCCTCTGTTCCTTGGTCACGGCAGTGTCCCCGCTGCCTAGAGCGGTGCCTGGGACACGGTAGCTCAGCAAGAGAGTATCCTGTGTCCGAGCCCCCATTGCAGCTGCTCCAACGAGTACCACCGACGGAGACACACACCCCTTCACTTCTCACAGCTCTGAGGCGGTCAGTCCAAGGTCACGGTGCTGGCAGAGAAAGCCGGTTGAGGACCTGCTCTCTGGTTCCCTGTCAGCCGCTCTAGCTACGTCCTCACATGGCAGAGAGCAGAGAGAGTGAGTTCTCCAGGACCCTTAGAACATCGGTTCTCAACCTGTGGGTCGCGACCCCTTTGGGGGTCGAATGACCCTTTCACAGGGGTCGCCTAAGACCATCAGAAAACATATATAATTACATATTGTTTTTGTGATTAATCACTATGCTTTCATTATGTTATTTATAACAATGAAAATACATCCTGCATATCAGATATTTACATGACGATTCATAACAGTAGCAAAATTACGGTTACGAAGTAGCAACGAAAATAATTTTATGGTTGGGGGTCACCACAACATGAGGAACTGTATTAAAGGGTCGCGGCATTAGGAAGGTTGAGAACCACTGCCTTAGAAGGACACCAGGCCAGTCATGGGGGATCCGCCCTCACGACCTCATCCAGCCCTAGTCCCCTCCCAAAGGCCTCGCCTCCACACACCATCACACTGGGGGCTGGGTTTCCACATATGGCTTTGGAGGGAGAGACACGAACATCAGACCAGAACGGCGTGCATGTGCAAGGCGTGCTGAGCGCCACCCCGAAATCGCACAAAATGCACAGGGGCCCCCGGAGCTGCACTGCCGGAGGGGCCTCCTGCCCTGAGGTGTGAGGGCAGAGCACCAGCCAGCGACCAGCTCAGAGCCTCACCCACCCGGTCCCGGGCACTCTGGAAGCCCCGCCCCCCACAGGTACCCTGTCTGGTACCTGCAGGCCACCCTCCGCCACCCCTCTGGGGCCTCCCCTGCCTCAGAAGGGACAACTTCCTGGGCACATTCAGAGGAAAAGGCAAACAAGAAAATAATATAAATAAAATAGCCCCGGGAGAGGGCAGAGGTGACGCGTCTCGGCTCCCACGGCCCTCTCTGCCCGGGGGGAGCTCCCTCCACATGCCCAGGTGAGATTCGTGCCTCCCAGAACCCAGGCCAGGCTGGGGCCCAGGGCCCTCTGGATGCTGCCTTGGCCTTGACTTTGCGGGAGAGGAGTCACCCCACCCATGCGGCTCCCAAATCCACCCAGAGATGGTGGGGCGGGAGCCCAAGGACACACCTCCTTCCCCAGTCCCCGCTGCGGCCCTGGGCACCGGATCCCAGGTGGCGGGAGGAGAAGCCTCCTCTGAACATTACAGCCGCAGGCTGGCCTCCTGGGGCGCAGGCGTCAGAATTCACATTCCCTGTGGGACGTGAACAGTGGGTGAGGCTGTCCCGGAGGCATGGTGGCCCCAGGCCCCTGGCAGTAAGAATAGGAACCCTCTGAAGGCGGACATGGGTGATCCAGGCCCCCGACATATGCCACAGAGGAAGACCAAAGGGACAGATCCAAGAGCCCAGAGGAAAGAGGCCATCCTGACGGGAGGTTTGTAGGAAAAATTATAACAGAAAAACCAAACCCCCAAAGACGGAAAGTGTTAGGATCACAGCACATGGAATATAAAATATGTGTGCTTGATACAGTCAAATAAAATTTAAATATTTTAGTGCGCTCTTTTAAAATATTTTAAAATAATGTACTCAAGTTGCAGCTGAAGAGAGATTATAAAAAAACAACAGGTGAATTTTTAAAACTGATTTAATAAACCTTTTAGCTTTGAAAGACGGTGTTTGGGGTTTAACACACAACACGTGCACTGAAAGGCAGATGAGACCCCGCTGAAGAGGTGCTTCGTGGACGGGGAGAGATGGAGGAACTCCCCGGAAAACACCACCGGAGGGACCGCACTGGGTGGTGGGAAGTGAGGCCAAGAAACATGGGGTTTAAGGGAAAAGGCGAATGTCCAGTGAAAGTTCCAGAAAGTGAAGAAAGAATGAAAAGAAGACGGAGAGAGGCGATATTCGGGGTGACAACGGCCAAACATCTCCCGGAATTGGCGGAGATGGCCAGGCCCCGTTCCTGGAAGTAGGGCAGGTCCCACGGGCTCTGAAGGAGACCTTGTGAGGGGCCGTCAGCAGGAAGCCACGGCCGCCCTGGGGGCTCCTGGAAGGCAGTGCTGGGGCTGAGGAGGCGCCTCTGGAGCGGTGATGCGGGCCCTCGGAGTGTAGTTTTTAGAGAGACTATCTGTGTTCACGTGTTTTGCCGTCGGTACATTCTGTTTGGTTAAATGCCTCTTCGTATCTTTGCCTGCTGTCCAATGGGATCCTTTGTGTTTTTAATGTCGAGTTTCGAGCGCTGTTTGTATACATTTAGGCAACCATTCTTTGTGAAACAGGTGATTTGCAAACATTTTCTCTCGGCGTTTCCCTTGCCTTCTCATCCTCCTCACAGGTTTCTCATAGCGCGGAACACTTTCCTGTCGATGTGTCCATTGTATCGCTTCCCCCTCCTTTGGGCCGTACTGTTGGGGTCAAGAGGGACTCTTTGCCAAGCCCTGGATACCAAGGAAGTTCTCCTGCGCTGTTTTTTATCCTCAAAGATTCGTGGCTCACATTTTACATTAAGTCCATGGTTCATTTTGACCTACATTTGAGTAGCACACGAGGCCGGGCCAGGCCCACCTTCTGTGCTTGGTGTGACCCAGGGCGGCTGGGCTCGGGCCTCCTGTCTGCCCTGGGAAGACCCTTCCCCGCTGGCGACTGTGCCCCGCTCCGTCGGTGGGCCCGGCCCCGGGGCTCCTGTCCTTCCTCTCCGGTGGCTCCTGCAGAATGACTCCTCCACTCGGGGAACCCCGGGCGGTGGCCCTGTCACGGCAGAAGGACCCTCTCCTGGACGACGTCCAACAACAAGTCCCATTCAGAGTCCTTAAGGAAGAACAATCAGTAAACCTGCAACGAGCCCCCAAGGACGCCACTCCTGCTGTTCCGTTCAAACTTGACCTTCCACAGGAAAACGCATTAAAAAGCCATATTTACAGATTGATGAGTCGCTCTACAAGAATAATTCCACTTCTGCTATCAAGTGGCACGGCGCTTTTAAACACCATCACTCATGCTGCCGCCGCGGCCCCGTGGGAGCCTGCCTCACGGAGATCCGATGAATAAAAGATGCCAAGCGCCATGGCTTCCCTGGGCTTGGCTGCGGCTGGAGGGGCGGAGGGCGGAGCCTGGCACAGGTAGCCTGAGCACCTTCCACCCCGGGAACGCCGTTTGCCAGCACAAGGACAGCCGAGGAGCTGTTCCTGCTGCCCTGAGCTCACTGTGGAAGGAGGGCTGTTCCTGGACCGAGTCATCCTGACCCCGACCGGGTGTGGGCCGGGCAGCTCAGGGGCCTGAGCCCGCACTCTCGGGGAGCAGCAGGACACGCTCCTGAGGAAGAGAGAAGCCCTCAGGAAGGCCCCGAGAGGCCCACACGGGTGCGAACCTGCCGGGGAGTCCGGAGAAGACGGGGTTTGAGCCCGAGCTATGGTTTCCCCTCCACTCCTCTTCTGGATGCTTCCGTGGGACAAGACCTCCTCCCCACGAGCTTTGTGAGTGAAGACAGGACCCACAGAAAAGACGAGCAGAGGACGAGTCTCTTTAGAAAGTGGTCCAGCCTCATGGGTGAGAAGTCCGGGGAGGAGGAGGGGGCAGCGTTGCAGGAGAAACAGGTGACGCCTGGGCAGTCACAGAGGATGTCCTAGAGGGCGAGTTCTTCATCCTGCAGCCCTTGGTCCTGTCCTGGACGTGCTGTTTCATCCACATCAACCCTCCCTCTCTCCAAGGCCCACCTCACTGTCGCTTTTGGGCGGGCCTGGCGCCTCCAGACAGAGCTGGTCGCCATCTCTTTCTCCTCCACAGAGCATGGGTTCAGGGGGCCACGGAACACCGTCAGCTTGGTCTTGCCACGCGAATGGGAAGGCCTGCAATTGCCCCAGGACCCAGTGCAGTGCTGGGCAACAGCAGACATTCCATCACTGTGCACATTAATGAGTGACAAGAGAATGAATGAATGAGTGAATGAATGAATGAATGAATGAAAAAAAATGAAACCATTTTATACTGTCCATGTAACTCCTGTGATGCATGGCTAGCTTGTAAATGCACACTCTTGCCCTTCCCAGAAAGTATCGATAAACAAGATGCAAAAGCTCTTTTCACAAAAAGGGAAACACCTTGAGCAAAGTGTGAACGGCACTGTTCTTCCTTTAATCTGTGAGTCTACACCCCAATTCCTTCCCAGCAAGCCAAAACCAGCTCTGTTGCAACAATAATACAGAGTGTTCATTAGGCCATTTCAAAACCAAAAAGGGTCTCCCAGCTGCTTGGGCATCAAGTGGGAGGGTTCAAGGGCCCTCCTGAGACCCACCCACCCACCCACTCCACAGCCAGGGCTGCAGCACCCACACTCCCTGCATTGATGGAGAGGGAATTGTGTTTCATGCCAAGGACAGACTTTTCCGGAGGCATTAATTACCATCCGCCTCCACAGCTTCATTGCTCACAATGGCCAAGAAGGGGTTGCTGTGCAGAGCCCAGCACTGGGGACGGTTGGTATGTGGACCACTGGAAGTTACTTAGAATATTTATGGGGGCGGGTGGTGGGATCCAAAGACACTGAAAAATAGTATGTGTGCCAATTTTCCACACCATTTCTGTTTGCTCATCCTCACCCGAGGACATTTTCCCATTGATCCTTCAACGAGAGTGGAAAGGAGGGAGCAAGGGAGAGGGAGAGAGAGAGAGAGAGAGAGAGAGAGAGAGAGAGAGAGAGTGAGAGAGACCCATAGTTTGGTTGCCTCCCCCACGTGCCCGGAACTGCGCCTGGGATTGAACCTGCAACCCAGGTACGTGCCCTTGATACATGCCCTTGACCCAGTGGGGGCCGTGCAGAAAGCAGCCAATCCATGTTTCTCTCTCATCAATGTTTCTATCAATAAAAACAATAACAGAAAACACCTCAATTACTTTATAGGAAAGAAAGGCTTTTGGATGACAACTAGCAACCTGGACCATGGAGGCCCTCCCATGGGAGTTCACACTTCGCATCCACACAGCTTCCCAGGGTGTGGTGCCGATGGTCTCCGAGCGGACTTGTGAGCAACGGCACACGTCTGTCTGACTACACAGGACGCAGACTGTCCCTTGAGGAGACACCACGCTCTGCACTCGGTTGCGTGCCTGCGCTTGCGTCCTGACTCGGATTCGCCTTCGCTCTGGGACCTGGAGCAGCCCCTGCGCGCGGGGCCTGGCACGTGGCAGGCGTTCACACTCAGCCGCACAGCCACCTGCGGCTGGCGCTGTGTTTGTCTTGTGCCCTGAATGACACTGAGGCCTCCCCCAGGGCCCAGAGGGGGAAGCTAGCTCAGTGAGGGTGGTGGGGGCCAGGAGAGAGAGGCCATTTTCCTTGGACAGATGCTCCTGAGGTTGTTACAGTCCCAGGTTAACTTACAGAGTCCAGATGCAGACCGTCCTTCCCAGCGCTCTCCTAGCTCGTGGGGAGTGCTGGGTCTCCGAGGGCCTCCTCAATGAGGACGAGGCTCCCAAAAAGGGTCTTTGTTCTCCACTGAATTAGCTTGACCTTATATTTCATTTATTTGATCTATTCATCCATCCCGAAAATTGCACAGTTTCTTAAGCAGCTTCATCGTAAGTTTTAGAATCAGATGGCATGATCATACGAAATTCAAAATAACTACAGGACCCACACTAATTTCAGAAAAGAAGGAAGCCTGAGAACTTTAGATGAATTTAGCTGGGTCAGCGAGTACGGGGTAGTCGTCCGCTTCAGGCCCTCCAATAGGCGAGGAGTCCCCTTCCAGTCTCAGATGTTGATTGACATTATGAAATGCATTTCTCACATAATATTGAGGTCACCTTTTTTAAAAAAAAAAGTTTCTTTTAACATGGCAAATTAAATTGCATTCTGAGAATAATCACCACTCGATAATATGTTATTCTTTTATATATGGCTTGATTTGAATTGCTAATACGTAACTAAATTTTTACATCTATATTCATGAGGAATATTGGTCCTCGCTTTCTTGTGAACTTTCTTTTCATAAATGAGTTGGAAAGTGTTCCATCTTCTATTTTCTGAGGGAGCTTATGTAATGTTGGTATTATGTCTTTCCTAAACTTTTGATAAAATTCACCATTAACGTCACCGTGTCTGCAGTCTGATTTGTGAGTGGGTTTTAAATATAAATCCAAATACATTAGTAGGTAAGATATATTTATTTTGTATCATTTTTGGTATGTTACCATTTTCAAGGAATTTGCCAGTTTCATCTATATTTTTATGATTATGCCCTATTAATGTCTGTAGGAGCTATAGTGATGTCACCTCTTTCACTCCCGATATCTGTATTTTTCCTGTTCTTAAAAATAAGTCTAGGTAGAGGCTTATCAATGTTATTGATTTTTTAAAATATCACTTTTCATTTATTTCCTCTGTTTTTGTTCATTTTTTATTTCTTCTCATCTTCATTATTTCATTTCCTTTACATATTTTGTTTTTATATTGTTTCTTTTCTCATTTCTTAATGTAGAAGCTTTCATGATTAATTTTAAAACTTTCTTATTCCCTGATATAAGCATTTAAAACCCTAAATTCCTCTCTCTGTCAGCTTTATCTGTACCTCACAAATTTTGATATGCTCTGTTATCATTGAGTACAAAATGTTTTTAATTTCCAAGTATTTTGAGATTTTCTAGACATGTTTTTGATTTCTAATTTAATTTTAGTTTGTTCAGAGCTCATAACCTGTGTGACTTCAATCCTTTTAAATTTATTTTTATTCATTTTGGCCCTATATACAGTATATTTTGGCAAAGTTTTATGTGTACTTGGCAAGAATGTGTTTTTCTATTGTTGGGTGGAGTATTCAATGAGAACTAAGTCAACTGGGCTGTTAGCACTGTTCAAGTCTCCTGTGTCCTCACTGATTTTATATCGACCTGCTCTTAGATAACTTAGAGAGAAGCTGAGAAATAGCTAACTATACCTGTTGGTTTCTTTATTTCTCTATTAAATTCTGAGTATTTACTCTCCCAGTATTTGGAATTTGTTATTGGGTGCATATGCACTTAAAACTGCTGTGTCTTCTTAATGATTCCATCATTTATCCTTGTGAAAGTTTATCTCTTACGATATTTCCTCTTTCTGTAATCTTTATCTAGTAATTATATAGCCATTCCAGCTCTTGTATCAGTAAGAGTTCCATGACATAACTCGTCATCTTTCTACTTTTTATATTTAAAATATATAAAAGGGGACATATGTAATACTTTCAACAGTAAAAATTTAATTTTAAAAAATCCTATATAATAAAAGGCTAATATGCAAATTGTCCCCTCGGGAGTTAGACCAACTGGGAGTTCAACCGCTCACTATAACATGCGCTGACCACCAGGGGGCAGTGCGGAACAAAGGAAGGCCCCAGCCAGCCAGGCAGCTGGGGGAAGGAGGCCCTGATGGGCCCTGATTACTGGCCAGGCCTAGGGACTCTACCCATGCCCAAATTTCATGCACTGAGCCTCTAATAATAAAATAAAATATATACATCATGAAGATAGCATAGAGTTATATTGCATTTTTCCAGTCTAATAATCTCTACCTTTTCGATGCAATTTAGATAATTTACATTTAATGTACTCACTGATATGGTTAGGTTTAAGTCCACCATTTTATCATTTCTTTTTCTTCCCCTTCTGTTCTTTCTTACCTTATTTCTACTTTTCCTGTTTTTTACCATTACTTTGGGTTGAGAAATTCTAGTGTTCATTTTCTCTCTCCCACTGGCTTATTAGCAAAACCTTCTCTTTTGTTTGTTTTTTATTAGAGGCGATAGGGAATAGGCATAATTAAAATGTCTCAGTCAGCTTTCAAATAGTATACAGCTTCACACTTAATATAAGAAACAGACAACAGTTTACTGCAGTTTTCACTTCACTCCATTACATGTTATGAACTCTACAATTGTTCTTATTCTTCCTTATGACTTTGATGAATGGTCTGGAGTTAAATAAGGCCACTTTGGCCACTCAGCATTCAAACATCTTCCAGCTGTGTGAGCAACAGGAATTGTTCATTTCACAGCCACACAGCAACACACCCTCACTAACTTTATGGAGTTCCACATTGTGGATGTGCAGCTTAATCTTCAGCCAGCTACGCAATGAGGATCCTATGAAACTCTCTGGAGCCCTTTCTCTGCTTCGCTTCTGCCTCTAAGGCAGTGGTTCTCAACCTTCCTAATGCCGAGACCCTTTAATACAGTTCCTCATGTTGTGGTGACCCCCAATTTCATTGTGACAAATTGAACATAATTAAAGCATAGTGGTTAATCACAAAAACAATATGTAATTATGTGTTTTCCAATGGTCTTAGACAACCCCTGTGAAAGGGTTGCGACCCACAGGTTGAGAACCGCTGCTGAGGTGAACTGCTCTGCAAATTCAGCCACGTCACCTTGCTCAACTCTGACCTGTGTCCTCAGTTCAGCAAGGCTGCCACGCACCACTGGGACCCACTCCTTGTGCCACAGTCTGGGTAATACCTCCAGGAGGAATGGGTGAGCTGGTCACTGGGCCACCTAATTTGTTTCCTGTCTCTCAGGGACTGCGATCTTGGATTCCAGTTAATGAAAGACTCCAAAATTTTGTTTTATATATTTATCCAGTTTTCTACTTAGTGGAGTAAAGATGAGTCTATATCACCTGACCTGTCATGGATGGAAGTGGAATATAAATTATATAATATTATTTTATGCTTTTCTGTACTATCTCCTACATTCTGTACCATATCCTACTTTTATTCAAATGTTTTCATTTGAAGTTATCTACTATTATTTCTAATTATATATTTCAATTTTAAAACTATAGCCCTCCAGTGTTTTTGCACACTGTCTCTCACAAAGTTTTATTTACATACTAGAGGCCCAGTGCATGAAAATTCGTGTTAGAGTAGGCCTTCCTTCCCCTGGCTGCTGTCACTGGCTTTCCTCTGGCACCTGGGACCCAGGCTTTCCTCCCCTGGGCAGGCCACATGCACCCGGGACCCTGGGCAACTTTGCCCAGACCCTAGCTTTGTCAGGAAGAACGTCCAGAATGACGTCCGGAAGACATCAGGTCTAATTAGCATATTACCCTTTTATTAGTATAGATTCTTGCCTTTATTTTTAACTTTTCTCTAAAACCTGGTTTTCTGTATTTATGTTTTTTATTTTATTGCGGTGAATAAATTATTTTTTTCTTTTGTTTCTTACTTATCTCACTTTAGCAACTGGTCATGGCATCTGTAGCTCACCCCACTTCCTGTTATTCTGCCATTCTATGGAAATTATTAAAGAGAAAAGTATTGTCCTAATTACTTAAGGTAGGTAACAGGGACACACCTCATCTGAAGATGTGGAAGATGCTGAAACTTCCATTTTCAGTGACTCCAGACAATCCACACAAATCTCACACTTACTCAAACTTCTTCATACAAATGTTTGTTTCAAATTATCTTGTACTGGTTCGCTGACTTTAAAGTAAACACACATGATGGAAAATATTTGCAAGGATTCAGACACATGAAGAAGAAAATGAAACTCAACTCTAATTCAACAATAACCCAGAGATAATTACTGTTAAATTTTTGGAGTATTTTTTTCTTTACTCCAAGTATAGTACAGAAGATTGCTGGTTGTCTACCCAACAGCCAGTATTCCTCTGCTCACAATCTTTGCTGGCAAAATTCTTGACCCTGTTCAGATAGCAGGTGACTACATGCTCGGGGAACATAACTCCTCCCCACCTTCAGAAAGTGAGTGACAGCTTTGTCTCGTCCACTCTCATCGCCCAAGGTTAGTTTTGGGGTGGGCATATTGAACCATGGTCAATGGAAGGCAAGGGCCAGTCTACTAGGGACTTATTTATGGAGATGGATGGATGGATGGATGGATGGATGGATGGATGGATGGATGGATGGATGGATATGGCTGGGTGTTGGGTTTTTGTTTTGTTTTTAACATCTTGACATAGCTGTGCATCCATGACACTGGCAGCAGGAGGGACCAGGACAGTCAAATGGAAGAAAGATGAGAGTGCTGAGTCCTCAAAAGGGTCTTGGACTGACTCTACAGCCACCTATGTCCACATGTCTTGCTATGGATGACAGTAAACTCCTTATTACCTAAGACACCCTAAGTTCACACATTGTTACTTGCATCTGAAAGCATGCTGCCTACTGCGTAGTTTCTGTGGCTATAACACTCAGAGCCACCGTTTGTAATGTAAATTTTACTTACACCATCATTACTTTTCCCTCTCACTAAACATTTCTTACAAACATGATTTTAAACAGCCATGCAAGAACCTATATGGTGAGTATTCCATACCCCTCTCTGGAATATTTAGGGCTCCCCAATTTTGCTGATACGCACAATACTGTATGGCCACCTTTGCATATAAATCTTTATCTTCAGATTATTGAAGGCCAAAGGGACGGACCCTCCTAAAATCCCCATGGACATTGCTCGCTGGTGGCGTGGGAGTGCCCTCAGGGAGGTAATCGCTTTTCAGGCCTTTGGCTCTGGCTGGTGGCAATAATCCCTTTCAGTAGTTTAATTTATATCTGCTGGATTCCCAATGAGGTGGAATCCTTTTGGGAAAGGCGTTGGCTGGCTGGTGTCCCTGTGTGTGTCTCAGATTGTGACTCACTGGTGGATGCTGCTTGCTCATTGTTCCAAGGCACCGAAGTCTTTTCTTTACATGAACGCTGCCTGAGGAGAGGAGGCTGCCCGCCCCCCATCCCCTTTTCCTCACATGCCTCAGGCCGAAATCCAACATCTCCACCTGAGGACAGCATTGCGTCACCTCCGGGCCATTGCTAACCCACACCTTGTTCTACTCCCGTGGCCCATTGTACATCTTCATTACACTGCTGCATCTTCTTTTATGTTTCTCTCGAGAACACGAGTTCTATCTCATCTGTTTGTGCACAGTGCACCTCAATAATACTGCCTGGATGCATGGGTGGATGTATGCATGGATGGAGGCATGCATGCATGGATGGATGCATGATGGATGGATGCATGGATGTATGGAAGGATGGATGGATAGATGTATGCATGCATGCATGGATGGATGCATGCATGTGTGGATGGATGCATGGGTGGATACATGCATGGATGGATGCATGGATGGATGCATGGATGAATGCATGGATAGATGGATGAATGGATAGATGGATGGATGCATGCATGAATGGATGCATGGATGGATGCATGGGTGAATTCGTGCTGCTGCTCTGATAATGCCGAGGCTCCTGCCTCAGTGCTCACAGGCCTAAGGCGGGGACAACAGCAGGGATACTTGGTTCTTCATCGGAGAAGGAGCTGGGAAAACTGGCCAATGTTCTTGGCAAATTTGAGGCCACATGAGGAGACTGGCCCTATGCAAGGGCGGAGGCGGAACTATGGACCCCGAGCAGAGAGCACGGTTGGACGTGGACCCTGGCTGCGGCTCAGGCTGAGTCAGACGGGCAGTGGTAGGTAGTCAGGACTCCATCACCGCTCCCAGCAAAGCCGCAGTCGGTGAGTCAGAGGACAGTGGGCAGGAAACACGGGCGAGACGAGCCGCCCACCCTCTGGCCTTCCTGGCCCTGGGATGCCCTGTCTGTGCCACAGGCGGAGTGCCCAGGTCAGGAGCCTGGCTCCTGGGCCGCTCCACAACCTGCTTGCAAGGAAGCACGGACAGGTCCTCCAGGAGAACGCGGACTCCGCGGCTCCGTCCCTCTCGGTGGGGCCTCGCCCGCCCCTGCTGCTCTTCCTGACGGAGCCACATGGGTGGGGACAGTGGCATGGGGGTTGGGGGCATGGGTTTTGGCTTTGTGCCCCCTTGACAGTGAGAAATGGACACTTGCTCCTTCTCTGGATTATGGGAAAGCAAGATTAATGGGGTATGTTTCTTGATTCTAAGAAGTACTTTGAAATGTCACCCACAGGAAGGGAAAGGCATGTCAGGCGACACGGGGAGCAGTGCCTCACACAGAGCCGGGCTTCCCGCAAGGTCAACGGTGTATGGGACGTTTGCTCAGCGAGAGTCATTTTTATGTTTTCCTCTGGCACCGAATAGTTAAAAGAAAGCTGTTTTAAATTGCCAGCTTGTCTCATTTTCAAGAGGAATCGAGACCCAGAAATAACTGGATGAAATCTCTTTAAAAAATGTTTACAGAAACGAATTTTTCTGTAGCTCAGATAATGGGAAAGCAGTGTCGGTTTCTGCTTCAGATCTTTGTTTAATTTAATTCCACCAATCCCGTCCTCCGTGGGTTCATCACTGTCCAAACACATCATTTTATCGGCTTAGCGCTGATTATGGTATCGCCGCGCCGTGTACGCATGTCAAGCCCTGCAGCCGCGCTGGTGGGGAGCTGAGACGCTCCGTTTCAGGGAGGAGGAGCCGCCTTGCCCTTCTCAGGTTCTTGCCGAAGATTCATTCTTCCCCGGGGAGGGTCGGGGAAGGGAGCGCACTCCCTGCCAGGCTGTCTCCCCCACAGAGCACAAGTGCCATCGTTCAAACCACAAGACAGGAGGAGGGGGGCTCTCTAAGCACCCCGGGGCCGTCTGTAACCGAAAGAGCTGGCGGGCGGCTTCCTGTCCATTTCTACAATAAGCGGTGTCCTCCGAGCTTTGCCTGGTCAGGGGCAGACAACCAGGTGCCCTCCTGGCAGGTCTCTCTCCTCCCAGCTCTCCGGCCCCTTAGGCCTGGGCCTGCAGCTGCCTGCTCAGACTGTGCTGGCGTCTCAGTGACCTTCCATGGAATCCACTGCGTAACAAGCGATCCCCACACTCCATGGCTTGACACCATCAACGCTCATCTCCCTCGTGAACCCACGGGTTGGCCAGCTGCCCCTTTTGGTCTTGTGGGCGCTCACTCACTCACTCGTCTGGGCGGCTGCAGTGGGTTTCCTCCCTCTGCCCCGTCCTCCCGCAGGTAGGGGGACACGCTGCTACGGCCAAGGCTGACTGAGGACAGCCTGAGATGACCTTCCCAGGCCTCCGCTGGCCTCTGGTCTCTTCTTACAGAGCGTGTCCCGGCTGGTGTGGAGTCATCGCGGGAAGACGCCACCGGGCGGGCGATGGACCCAACCAGTGTTGGGAACCCTCACAGCAGCATTCTCCTCTGGTGACCCTGGGTCCACCCTGACGACGTCCTTCCCCTCCCGCGGGTGGGATTGGTCCGAGGCAGTCGGGCATGGGAGAGAAAGCCCGCCTCTAAGGCATGGTCTCCAAGGCACCAAATGGCTCAGCGACGCAGAGCAGCCACCCCTTATCCTCGGGGGGGAGGGGAGTCCTCGCCTGGACCAGAAGGCCCAGCCTCGGCACATGGCCACCACCTCAATGTTCAACAAGAAGGCAAGTGGGGGTAGTGGACCCGCAGGGGGAGCAGGGTTGAGGATAAGATGGAAATATGGGATGAGAGGGGACAGCTAAGGAAGGGCATCTCAGAGTGGGAAGCCAACCCGTAGGTGTCTGGTGTTGTGTCCTGAGACTGAGCCCCTACAGTGAACCAGGGACCCTGGAGGGACCTGTCCCCTAGGCCCCACCCTGCTGTCCCGCTGGCATGGCAACCTCATGTGCCTGGCCAAGGCCCCTCCCCACGCCAGACTCCGGGAGAAGGGACACCATGTCTGTCCTCCAACTGGTTTCCAGGGGGCACGTCCTCTGTCACCGCAGAAGTTCCCTTTGGATTCAGCTGCTGCCTTTGCTATTCCAGTCACATGACCTGTGACCCTCTTTCCGTCGCCACGTGGCAGATGTGCTTCCAGCTCGTTAGGATCATGGTGAGGAGTGGAGATCTTACCTGTACATTCATGCATGTTCCTGGGCACATGGAGATGCACATGTATGTCCAGCATGTCGCATATAAAATGTCGATGGCACACTGTCAGAGCACCAACGCCACAGTGTCCTCGAGGCGCTGGGTGTGTCCTGGACTCGGGTGGTCCCGTGCTTTACCTTTGCTGTCACTGTTTAATAACACGGGTCCTGAGAGGTCCCAGGAGGCCCACCTGCTCAGGACGAGCACCGTGTCCTGAGATCGGCCTCGGCGTGACCTCCCTCTCCCACACCCGGCCCGGCAAAGTCGGGGTCTTCTCAGATTAAAGGGAGCCTGGGTGCAGGGCGGGCTCCAGGCCTATCAATGGGAGGTGGCATCAGTGTGGGTTTTGTCCAGCGTCACCGGCCGGCAGCGGGTGCTGAGCTAAGCCGAGAAAAGTCAATGAATAAATATTTGCTAAACAATCCAACTTGTTCATTCAACAGCAGCTGTTCTCTGAACACCAGCTGGACACCTCCCACAGGGTAGGTTAGAATCTTAGACCACTGACATCCACGTTAGACTTGGAGGTGCTCGAAGAGAGTGGGGGTGACGACAATTAACTGACTTCCTCCGTCCCCTTCTCTCTTTGCTTCCCCTCCCCTCCTTCCTTCCATCCCCCTCCCTCCTTCCTCTGACAAGGTTTTCCCAGGCCTCCCGGCAGCTCCGGAGTCACAGCGGTGTGAACACAAACCCGGCTGCAACTACGGCAGCAACTAGGAAAAACCTCCGCATCTCGCTTTCTTTCTATTTTTATGATAATTTACAACTTATCAAACACTCCGCAGCCTGACGTCATGTGATAGAAGTATTTCTGTAGCTGGTTGGAACGCAGTAAGTCTCTGAACATTAAACTGCTCTGTTTGAAACTCAGAAGGCACAGGTGAGGCGGTGACTTGCAGGAATTCACGGTGCAGATGCAACGCCTGGCAGACAGCCGATCATGGCACCGGACCGGGCGCCTTCCTCCAGGTAGACAGGTTGTGGCCAGTCTGTCCCGTGGTCTAATCTCAGAGTAAGTTATGCGGTCACCTTCCAGGGAGCCTGCGTGCTCCGTCTTCATTACCGAGGGTCAGTGGTGCTCCTGGGTGGGCCATGCGGTGTCCTGTTTACCCATGGGCGCTGGGCTATTGTCCGTTCTTCTCCAGAGCCCTCAGCTGTCCTCCAGCCAGTGGGCCCGGCTGAATGATGACGCATTTACACTCTCACCACTGATGCAGCAAGACACCCAGAGGTGCAGCGGCCGCTGGGATAATAGAACTCGACTCGAAGACGGACGCATCATGTGGCTGCTGTGAGCATGTCTTTGTGAGCGTGAGACTTTATTGACCATAATTCTCGGTGGGCTGAGCTGCAGTTGTCCTTGCCGGGAGGGACGGATCTCCTGGCGACGTCTTGCGTCTCTGCAGCAGCACCTGTTCCCAGAGGCGGGGCAGTGAGCTGGGGCTGTGCCGCGTGGAGGGCCGCCTTTCTCACCAGGTCCTGCCCCTCAGAGGAGCCAGGTGGGAGCATGTCCACCCGCTGCCAGGGAACCCTGGGGGCTCACAGACCAACCAATGGTGCCTGTCTTGCTCAGAGTGAAGCCAAGGCCTTTATGTGGGCCAACCAGCCCTGCTCAGCCGGCCCTTGTCCCTCCTCCCCTCCTTCCATCACATTCCCACAAGTCCAGCTCCACGCGGCCTCCTTGCTGTCCCTCTCAATTGCCAAGCCCTCACTCATTCACTGGGAGCGGAGCCCTTACTGCTCCCAGGTGTGCCCAGGGCTCGCCTCCTTCACATCTGCTTAGTGTTCCCCAGAGCATTTGCCACCTAATGGGTCACAGCTTCCCATCATTTTCTGTCTACACCCTGGAATGAAAGCTCTAAGGGAGGACAGGGGTGGGCAAACTTTTTGACTCGAGGGCCACAATGGGTTCTTAAACTGGACCGGAGGGCCGGAACAAAAGCATGGATGGAGTGTTTGTGTGAACTAATATAAATTCAAAGTAAACATCATTACATAAAAGGGTACGGTCTTTTTTTTTTTAGTTTTATTCATTTCAAACGGGCCGGATCTGGCCGCGGGCTGTAGTTTGCCCACGGCTGGTCTAGGAGGACAGGGGCGTCGTGGTGGTTGTGTTCTTTGCCTTCAAACAATACGCATATATTACCTCCCGTGAGTCACAGGTGAGCATACGGCTCTGTGACCTGGGCCAGTCTGGCTGACTTTGGCAGGACTCATTCGTGCCCCTCTTGGAAGGCAAAGGTTTCTTACTGTCTTTCCTTCCCTGGTGTGTCTTCAGCACCTGGGACAGCGCTAGGTGCAGTGGGGGAGCTCAGTGACCCTTTGCTGATGAAGGAACCCCAGGCTCGGGACGGGAACTGCACCAGGAGCTTTTCCACTGCGACCCAACTTGATGGCATCGCTGAGGGACCAGAGCTCCCGTGAGCCACCTCACCACTGAATGCTGCAGAGCGCAAGGGACCGTCGGCACGGAGACCCGCGTCTCTGCTCACCTCCCTGCGCTTGGCAGGACACGATCGCGTTCCTTGCACCAATTTGGGGGCACATCGCAGGGCGCCCCGGGCAGCATTTGTTGATAACTCAGAACCCTTCGCCTAACATTTGGACCCATTTTGATGTCAGGGACCACCTGAAGGACATTTCATTTTCTGAGTGTTAAAGGAAATTGGGGGTTATTTTCAATGCCATCTTGTTAAAGTCAGAGCTGACCACCCAGGCACTGAGTGTCCTGTTTACTGGGGCCTTTTCCCAGCCTGAGCCAACAGTCTCTCCCCCCCTTACACTCCCCCCAATAGGTTTATCTCAGTCCACGGTAGCTTACAGCTCCATGTCAGAATCAGCAGCCGGGCCCTTGAAAGTGGCTCAGCACAGAATTGAGAATGACAGCCTCAGCCAGTGGCTAATGTGCCTGTGCCGCCACAGACATCTCTGTGGGAGTGAAGGGCCAGGCCACACGCCGGGAGACAGCCTGTGACTCGCAAACTTCGTTTCCACCCAGCACTCGAGCGTCCACAGGACGTGCGTTGCCAGAACTCCGTCCCCCAGGGCCCCTGACCCGTTCCCGTTCCCGTTCCCACCGGGACCTGGGCCCGTCATTTCCTCACTCTAGGCTTAGTGTTCTCACCCCAGAATGATTCGCTCAGAACAGAACGTGTGAGGTGCCACGAGCCCCTGTGAGCTGCGGTGCGTGCCTTTTCCCAGGACCCAGGCTATGACGAGTGGGGGTTTGATGAAGCTCTGGGGAGAGGAGACAGGGTCCCAGGAACACGGGTAGCAGGACCCCAAGCCCTAGAAACCGACCCCACAGATCCTACTGGTGTTGAAATGACTGGGCGGCATTAAAAGTCTAAACCGAGAGGTTAAGGCCACGCAGGGTTCGCGTTCCTTCGGTGGAGATGCAAGTTCAACGAAAATGCGGGACTAACGCCTCCCGAGGGAGAAAGGCTGCTCTTCGGGCCTTTGCTCCCATGTTGGTATAACCGGTTGTTACTGACCCTCAGCCGACGTGGAGCTCCATGAGAGGGTGCAGGCCCTGCCACGTGCCCCGCGGGCCCCGGTGGTCCTGGCGTTGACCTTGCTATCCGCTGGGTGCCACCCCCAGCCCAGATGCCAGTTGCCAAAGGTGATGGTGCCCTCACACTGCCCTCAGCTCGACAAGGGGACACCCCAGAATCACCCGAGTCCCCCGAGCAGCTCGCTATGACCACGGGGTTTAACGGGGAATCCTGATGCCTCCTGAGAACAAGCAGATTGTTCCAGATCCGAGATCCCAGGTGACCATGAAAGGGCCAGGAGATGCAGCACATGTTGTCCTGTAGAGACACTGGGCAAACAGAGCGAATCACCTGCCAGGGTTTGAAAGTCAGTCCTTACACACAGGTGGCCTCTGCCTCCCCTGCCGCCGGCACAGGGTGTGACCGAGTGACTGGTGATCGCACAGGATTCTGAGCAGCGGGATCCGGGAGGTGCCCCGAGAAGCTGCACTTTAACAACAAACAGGGAAGATGGCGTTTTCTTGGGAGCTTTAAAAATCAATGGCTGCGGATCTGCGGTGGGGAGCCTGCCTCCTCGGCATGCAGTGTGCACCTCCACATTCACAGGAAATCCCCGCTGGCTTTCGGGCTCCACAGCGCAGCTCCCCTCGCCCTGCCCGGCTCTGGCTCCAGGAGACCCTGTTGGCCCCAAAAGGGAGAGGGTGGAGGGCTACCCGCCCGCCGTACCCGAGTTCAGCGCTTCATTCTGGGGCTCTCAGCCTGAATCGCAGCCCATCACTGTGTTCTGAGGGCTGCGGGGGCTGGGGGACCCCCCCAGGCAAACCTGGGGGACGAGGTGCTCAGCCACCTCCAGGCCCTGCTGATGCCCCTTCCTGTCCTGTCCCCGACGATCTGTGGCTTCGGTGGAAGGACACAGAATGTCACCCTCTGGACAGAGCACGTGCTCAGAGTCCGCTGTGTCCGCTCCAAATTCGAGGTTTCGCTTCCGGTTCTTGCATTCTCTGCCACGGACACTGTGATTTAACGCCTTCTCACAGAGCTGTTTGAGCTGGTTCCCATCAAAACATTCTCAGCAAATGAAACGGAAGGCACCCTCCCTTAACTTCAAACGTAAGCCTGCCGGCAGCGTCTGGTTTTTCACTCGAGGGCAGCCAGAAGGCCGCGTGAGCGAGGTTTCTGGTCCGAGCTCGGAGGCCCGCGCTCCCCCGGCACTGGCTTCTGGAAGGCGGCCGATGACCTGCTCACGTGCCCAGCCGCCTGCCTGCACTTCCTTTTGAAGCTGAGAAGGAACCGCGTTTGGCAAAATTCCCCAAAGCAGATAATGTCCTTCCGCGAAGGGATGAGTGGTGTCAGGGCTCAGCTCCTGCCGCCACTGAAAAGCGGCCGTGGCAGTGCGTGGCTCCGGGAGGTTATTGTGGGACGAATTCAGGCGTCGCTTCCAGGAGCAGCACTAAGCTCTCTCCCAGCGCTCCCACCGCCACGGCACCCGGACCCGGCAGCCCACGCCTCCACCCCAGCTCTGAGTCTGAGCTGTGCGCGTGTGTGTGTGTGTGTGTGAACACATGTGTGTCTGGTCTGTGCATGTGTATATCTGAGAGCCTCTGGGTGTGCCTGTGTGTAGCTGAGTGTGCTCATGTGGGTTTGTGTACGTATGTGCACATGTGTGTGGCTGCGCATGTGTGTGCACGTGTGTGTGTTCTGTGGGGTAGGGCTGCTGGTGGATGGGCTAAGCATATTGGGGAGCACAGAAGGACACTCGAAGCTCCGCGGTGACAAGGGCTGTGCCTTGCTCCTCATGGATCGCAGATACTGGCCCAGAGTGAGTTGAAAAGTGAACCGGCGAGTGAATACAGAGGTAAGAGCAGGTCAGAACCAGAGCGAGAGCCCGCCCAGCCCTGTCACATGCAGCGCGGGTGAGGGCACCCGTCCCACCCGCCTGCACCCCAGCCCTCCCACCCGTCCCACCCGCCTGCACCCCAGCCCTCCCGCCCGTCTGACCGCCTGCACCCCAGCCCTCCCGCCCGTCCCACCCGCCTGCACCCCAGCCCTCACGCCCGTCCCACCCGCCTGCACCCCAGCCCTCCCGCCCGTCTGACCCCTGCGAGGAAAACCGCCATTGAGACGCGTCTGCTCAGGCCTGAGCTGACTCCTCCAGCAAACGCAGAGGCTGCCCGAGGAGTCAGGCTCTCTCCGCGCCCCCCGTCGCCGGAGGGAAGTCATCACAGACTCGCTCATGAACAATGTGCAACATTAAAAGATTAAACCCAAAGCAGCTTCACACAAGTGTCTGCTTAATTAAAAGTAATCCCCGCAGCAGGGTGATGTGTGTCCCATTTAAAGGAAACCCCAATAAACTCTCCCTGATTCGCAGAAACCATGAATCAGCACGTACTCATTCGCATGGTGTGGTTTTTCTTCCCTTTGCAAAGCTTTCCTTCATTCACTTGTTCAACAAACGTCCCCGAACCCACACTGGGCTGCGACGATAAATAAGACCGACACGAGGCCTGTCCTCGGGGGCCCGTGCCAGAGCTCGGGAGGCGGGCATGCAAATGAGCGCTTGGAACAGTGTGACAAAGTGCCCCCGAGAGCTGGGCTCCAGTGACAGCAGGAGCCCGAGGGAGCAGGCGGGGGCTGGGCACGGGGAGGAGAGAGCTCACGGAGGGACAGGTCCGGTGCTGCTCAGAGGGCGGTGGAAGTGCCCACAGCAGGTGCATTGGTGGCCGCGGGGGAGCTCGTGCAGCTACACACGTCTCCACGCCTCTGGCCTTTGCGAACAGCGTTAGACCTCTTGCTCCCTGGGGTTCCGGGACCTGCCAGGGCAAGTGCCTTCATGTGGTGACTCGGGGTCAGAGGTCAAGGCCAGACCTGGAAGCCACATCGTTGGGCGCTCAGCTTCCTCCCCGACTGGGGGGCTCACGCTGACGATGAAATGCTTGGGCCGGTGGTGACGGACGCCCAGCAGTTCTGTCCCCACCAGCCCCGTGGCCCTTCCCTCTCAGCGGGCCTGGAGGACGCTCTTCCTTTCCCGGGAAGGACCCAGGGACCGGGCCTGGGTGCGGCGCGTGGATGCCTCATGGGGGTGGCGTTCCCACCAGGAGACCCAGAGGCACTGAACCGCCTCACAGAGCCCGGAACGGTGAGTGCACCAGCTGCCCGGACCCCGTGGTGAGGAGACGTGGCTGGTTATGAGGCTCAGCCTCTAATTTCAGCTCCGGGATCTGATGCGTCAGGAGGACCTGGTGGAACATTCCACAGGTTGCATCGCCATCACCTGGTCCGACGGGCCCTGGCCTAGCTCGCTCCTGGGCTCCTGACAGGTGGACTTTGCTCCGTCCATTCACATTGTCTGCACCCGGCCTGGCCGCGTCCCGCCCTGGTCCTCTCCGTTCTGCAGGTTCTCCTCTCCAACCTCAGCAGGCCGCAGGCTCTCCGGCAGCCGGAGCTTGTCCCTGGGTGTTTCTCAGCCCACTGCCCTTGCCATTCCTTTCCCCTCGATGTATCTTCCCTGCGTGGCCTCAGCCACCTGCCACTGAATCCCCCAAGTAGCCGGTCTGGCCTCCACCCCCCAAACTCCAGGCCCCACAGATCTCCAGCTGCACAGCCCAGACCACAGACACCAGGGAAGGCTCACAGCTCGTTACCTTTCCCAGACTCCCACAGGTCTGTCCCCTGCTGAGTTCCTGCTCAGGTCAGGGTGCCCGGCCTCCCAGCACCCACGGTACACAGCTCAGTGCCGCTTGCTCCTCACTGCCCACCCTGGCCCGTGCAGTCGGTCTCTGGTTCCTGCTCCATCCTCCATTATGTCAACAGGGAGAGTGATGGAAGGACAGAGCCTGTGAGGAGTGGGGATAAGTCTCAACCCATGGGGACCTGGGGGGCGGCAACCAGGGAGAACGTGGAAGGAGGTGGAGAGGAGCTCGCGGGAGAGGAGGCGGCACCTGACCCTGACAGTGGAGCCACCGCACCTGTGCCCCGGGCAGCGCCCGCCTCTCTGTCAGCCTGGAGCATCGCGCTCTCTCACACTCTCCTGCGCTTTAGGAACTCATGATTTACTTGTCAGAAAAATTACTCAGCAATAGACAACTGCAGAAGAGAGGACACATGCAGGCACTGTTTCCCAAGAAAGCACATCCCTGCATCCTAATCAGTGATGGGGAATGCTGCTTAGCGGGGAGAAGCCAGCCCCTGCGTGTGAGACCATGGAACGCGTGGAACCTGAGCGCGCCCACCTGCCCTTGGAGGGCGACAGGTGTGTCGGGGGTGCGGTGAGGACGGACACGCTGGGCGGCCCATCGGGACGAGGCCTTCCTTCTGCGTGTTTAGATCCCTGTTCAGGTGACTGAACATCTAACTAGAAAGATCAGAGAAGGGACGTCCTAGCGGGGTCCAGGTTTTCATCCTAGGGAGTCTAACTCAATCCCAGGATTTTTAAAATATATTTTTATTGATTTCAGAGAGGAAGGGAGAGGGACAGAGAGATAGAAACATCAATGATGAGAGAGAATCATTGATCGGCTGCCTCCTGCACACCCCACGCTGGGGATCGAGCCTGCAACCCAGGCATGTACCCTTGACTGGAATTGAACCTGGGACCCTTCAGTCCGCAGGCTGATGCTCTATCCACTGAGCCAAAGCAGCCAGGGCCTGGGATATTTTTTAAATGAAGAAGTTGGGGCTCAGAGAAGTGAGGTCACTCAGTGAAGCTAAGCAGCTAATTTGACCCCCACGGAAGCTCCGTGCTCACTCCCCTGGTCCTGCCTCTGGAACGCTGGCTATTTTTTTTTCTTTTTAAGACTGTGGTCTTTCTTTTTCAAATGTCACAACTATCTGGCAACGCAGCACACCTGTCATTGGAGGCTTTATCACAGTTGCCAAGTGCTCGGCAGTGGCTCTAGGACTGGTCACCCCAGATGTGAGTGAGGGGCGTTCTCACACTCAGCATGTTCACACACACACAGACACACACGCGTGTGCCCACACAGGTGCTGCGGCACAGTAACAACCTGCCCTCAATGCACTGTTTTAAGGTACATGCTGCTGCTCAGCTAATGGTGAGGGCAAGAGGAATGCTAGTTTGTGGATGAGGTGGTTCCTGAAAGACATCATTTCAATAACCAATGAGCACGCTGCCCAAGACCTCGAATCCTGGGCAGAACTAGCTCTCCTGCAGCTCTCGCCCCGTGAACCACATGTTCATACGTCTCAGGTGTTGCACAGACTTGGGGACTTCTTTTGTGTGTGAATGTCCTGTATGCCGACTTTGCTCATGTCCCTGTCTTTTTTTGTTGTTGTCCTTAATATCTTTTTATTGATTTCAGATAGGAAGGAAGAGGGAGAGGGAGAGAGAAACATCAATGATGAGAGAGTCATTGATCGGCTCCCTCCTGCACCCTCTACTAGGGATGGAGCCCGAAACCCGGGCAAGTGCCCTTGACCAGAATCAAACTGGGACCCTTCAGTCCATAGGCTGACGCTCTATTCACTGAGCCACGCTGTGGGGCCTCAGGTCCCTGTCTTGAGAAGCCTGTCCCAGGACTCGAGTCACAAGCAGCCCCCAGCCTGTGAAAAGGTGACCTTCCAACTCGGGCTGTTTTTCTCCAGTGAGCCTTGCTCTGTGAGACCTGGGCGACCCATTGAACCTTGTGGTAAAGAGAAATGTCTTTTTCATCGTCTCTGACGCCCATGTCCCCAAAGCTTAATAAATGGAGAAAATGTTTCGTCACAATAAAGATTTAAAATATATTCAACCAGTGGCTAAATATAATTTTGTAATTACCGGATAGTCTTATTTTATATTATTAAAGTGGGATATTTTAAATGAGTTTTTCTATCCCCTTGAGCAGCCCAAAATTCAGGGTTTTTTTTTTAAATAATTGAATTCCTCTACATTTTGATTAAACCCTCAACCAGGATCACCATGTATGAAGGAGGAAATGAAACCATTTTCGAAACTATAGTTGACTTTGACATTTCCATCGACAACCTGACTTTAAATGCATTTATTTAAAACTGAGGGAGCTATCACCCCCATTTTGTAATTGTCTGGGCAGACCCCACCCAGCGTCATCTCACACCAGCCGTGCTGCTCTCTGGGCTCCAAGGACTGGCCTCCCACTGATGCTCTGCTCAACACAGCCCTTTGCACACACTTCTGTCTGCATTTCTGCTTGCCCAACACACCATCCTTTCCCCCAGCCCCTGATAAAGACCTCATCCCAGGTGCCACCCCCACAGAGAAGACTTCCGGACCCCAGCCCCACTGCCAGTGATAGGGGACCATTAATCTGACCTATAAAGCACCTGAATTAATCTGAAAAATAGCCATATTACTTTCAATCTCAGACACATATACTTATGTGAAGAGGGGGGTAAGTTTTTCTTAAGTTTCCTTTTCAAGGCCTGTGCGAAGCGATGGAGGAGGTGACTCAGCTGTGAATCCAGGAAGCAGAAGCGATAAGCAAGGTCAGACCGACCCACCAGGAGTCAGAACATCACCATCTCATCAACATCGTCTCATCGCCTGCGGACCCCAGGGCTGCATGTCCAGCCTCACCCCAGCCCCTTCCCCTTTATAGTCCCGTCCCCTCCGCCTTGCTGAAAGAGGCTCTGAATGCTTGTAAGCACCCTGTCTTCTTGGTTGGCCAGCCTTCTCAATAAACACCTGATATGCAACGGACCTACATAGACACTTTTCAAAAGAGGACATAAGGCCAAGAGACATATGAAAACATGCTCAAAGTCACTCATCATCCGAGAGATGCAAATCAAAACAACAATGAGGTACCATCTCACACCTGTCAGGGTGGCTACCATCAATAAATCAACAAACGACAAGTGCTGGAGAGGATGCAGAGAAAAACGAACCCTCATGCACTGCTGGTGGGAATGCAGACTGGTGCAGCCACTGTGGAGAACAGTATGGAGTTTCCTCAGAAAATTAAAAATGGAACTCCCATTTGACCCAGTGATCCCACTTCTAGGAATATATCCCAAGAAAACAGAAACACCAATCAGAAAGGACATATGCACCCCTATGTTCATAGCAACACATGTACCATAGCTAAGATTTGGAAACAGCCTAAGTGCCAATCAGCAGATGAGTGGATTCAAAAACTGTGGTACATCTACACAACGGAATACTACGCTGCTGTAAAAAGGAAGGAACTCCTACCATTTGCAACAGCATGAATGGAGCTGGAGAGCATTATGCTAAGTGAAATGTCAGACAGAGAAAGATAAACATCACATGATCTCACTCATTTGTGGAATATAATGAAAAACATAAACTGATGAACAAAAACAGATCCAGAGACTGAAGCATCCATCAGACCATAAAACCTCAGAGGGAAGGTAGGGGAGGGTGGGGGTAAGGGGTAGAGATCAACCTGTATGCATGCATATGAGCATAACCAATGGACACAGACACGGCGGGGGGGGGGGGGGCATGAACCGGGGGGGGGGGGCAAAGGGGGGGATAAGGACACATATATAATACCTTAATCAATAAAAAAATAAACGCCTGATATGATTCAACACTGCCTTCGTCATTGAACACGACCCAAGCCCACCCAGGGGTTTCCCGGTAACACCAGCCCCTCCTGCCCCAGGCCCCCTCCTTGGCACTTGTCACACCGAAATCTCTCAGTCACGTGTGCATGACTGCAACTGTGTCTGCCTCCCCCACTGGACTGTCACCCGGGGGCCAGGCTGCGTCTTGTCACTGAGGGCGTATCCCCACGCTGTGCCCCACCCCAGGCTGTGCCTCTGGAGGGCCTGGTGCCTCGGTTGCGCCAGGATCGTGGGAGCCCTGCTGGCCCCTGTCGGGAGCAGTCCCACTGCACCCAGACAGCTGAGCGCCAGCTTATTTTCATGAAAACAGTCTCTGGGATGATGTCATTGTAGCGAAAGCCACCTCTGGACCTTGGGAACCTAAACTGCCGTGTGGATGCCGCCACCGCCGTCGCCCACGTAGCATTTCCTGGTTTCTCCGGGCCCTGGGAGCAGTTACGTGACATTTTCATTTCAAACGTTTCTCTCTGGTGACAGGACTTTCCCCCTTTCCCGCCACTGGAAAGAGTCTCTGCGCCTTCCTCATGGCCTTACCTGAGGGCTTGCGAGCCTTCCCAGCCTGTCCTGGCTCCCTTCCCGCCGTCTGCGGGGCCCCAGGGGATCCTGAGCCGCCTCAAGCCGCAGCTCCTGCCTCCCTCTTCCTCCGAGTTGGTCAGTGAGACCACAGCTGCCCCGGGTGGTAAACAAGCAGGAGACCAGCCCCGCCCCAGGAGCCCACGTGAAGCTCCAGGGCGCGGGGCCAGCTGTTACCAGGCTGCGTGATTGGTCTCGACGGGTGATTAGCAAGAGATGCTTAATGACCCAGAGCTTTCGCACAGTCTGATGGACAAGCATTGATTTCTCCGTTTGTGGCCCCAGCTGCCTCTTGGAGGGACCCGCGGCTGTCAAACCACTGGGAGCGGAGGTGGGCTCTGTCCTCAGGAGGTGGCCACGCGGGCGGGCCCAGGATGCACGGGAAGGAGAGGCCCCAGCAGCCCGATGCCCAGCTCATCTCCTTCCTGCACAGTGTGATGCAGAGCCCACCAGCGGCCCTGAGTGTCAGCACACGGTCTCGGCCGGTCCTGACTGCCTTGGCATTCCGTGACCTCCGGACCCAGGAAGGTAGACGCTCGCTTCCTCCTGCTGCCCCAGTAACAGGTGCAGCGGCCACACTCAGGCCAGCCGGACAGAGGCGTCTGTGGTGACACGAGTAAAAATGTCAACTGTTTTGTGACACAAATCACAGTCGAAAACCCATGTGCAACTTTCACCTCCTCCAGAACACAGCTGCTAATGGCCAACTGGTGACTGGAAGCCTTATCAATAACAGTCAATTAACACAGATTTTGTATGTTATGTGTGTTACACACTATGTTCTTGCAATAAAGTGAGGGAGAGAAAATGAGAGGTAGAAACTGTATTTATCAACGCTGCTAAACGCATGCCGTCTCTTTGCAAGATGAATTGTCAGCACCTACAATATCGTCTTATCAGATACAAAACCCTGAGCGTTCCATGTACCGCTGACGCTAGACATCAAAAACAAACAAATGTGGGAAGGAAATTCCTACCTATTTACAGCTGCAACGCCTCGGGCATCGATGACGGAGCAGCAGCTGCGGGCGGCTTCACAGCCCAGTGCGACCCACAGGCCTGCGAGCTCACGCACGAGGCGTTAGAGAACTGTCATGGGACACGGTGTGACAGTCACGTTGACAGCACAGCTTCGGAAAGATTATTGCTTTTTTATGAAAAGGGACTCACCTGTGATGGCAGCTCGATACACTGTTTCTCCAGTTACAGGAAGGGGTGCATTCGGATGGTAACATAAGTCTTGGACAGGGAGGTCCCGTACAACATCTGGACAGGTTCTTGTTGTTCCGGGCCCGATGGCTTCCGCAGCTGTTTCTATGGCCAGGATGCATCTCCGGGGTGTGACCCTCCCCGACCTCATGATGCTCTCGGCCAGGTTCTCTCCACAGCCCGGACCATCCTTCCAGGGAGACCGTGTGTGATGAGACTCAAAGGTCCTTTCGACCCCCATCCCAGAGGCTGAATCGGAGACACTGGGGGCAAGTCGACCACTCTGACAGCTTTGATGGTGAATTTATGGGGTTCTGGGTGGCCGGGGGCGTGGTCCCATATCAGAAGGACTTTAAAAGGCAGTTCCTCCCGTGCCAGTACTGCCTCAGGGACAAAGCACCGAAGGGACCAATCCCGAAACGGGTTCCCCTTGTCCAGGCCTTCATGTCGTCCAACCCAAAGACCGACAGCGGGGGTTGTCTTCCCTCCTCGGCTGACACCGAGTTAGCCTCTCTTCCTCCTTAGACCCCGGAGCGGGAGCCTGCAAATGCGCAGCTCCGCGGACGTGGAGCTGAGCCACCCGGAACCTGGCACGCGTGCGCCTCGCCCGGCTCTCCTAGAATGCCAAGGCCTTTGCCACAGGGACGGTCGGCGAAGGCTGGAGCAGTGTCCTGCTGAAAATAAGCAATTTGAGTGAAGGGCGTATTGGATCTGAGGGAGAGGTCAGATGCAATAAGCACAAAGGGAGAAGACAGGCACATAAATGGAAAGCTTAGAATAATGTATAACTATTAGCAGGTTCTGAAAAATTCATCTGATCTATTCAAAAATCTCTGCGTACTGGGAGAGGGAGGCCCCGTCCGGCTGGAATCACCGGCTCATGTTATTCATAAGCAAACGCATCAGCCTCCATCCAGCCGCACATGTTTCTATTCCGTTCGGTTCTTCTGTGCAGACCTGGGCAGCGGCAGGAGCAGGTCCTGCCTCACAGACCCCACGGAGCAGGTGAGCAGGGATGCTCATTCCGGCGCCTTCAGCCGGGGCCCCAACCAGGTCATCGTCTGCCCTAATGACACGACTGGCTGTTGAATGTAAAGTGTTTGTCACTGAAAAGCTCTGCCTAACGACGGTGCTCTGACAGCTCATTGCTGAGCCCGGTGCTCTGAGGGGACCTCACCCGAGGGGCCGGGTGTCCCCGTGAGCAGGCAGACAGCTCGCCCCAGCTCTGGCTGCAGCCCACCCACTGTACCAGCCGGCCTCGGCCCAGGAGCCTCGCGGGCACCCTGCTCTCAGTCTGCTGACGATTAAGACAGTGGAAACACAGACACCCACGTGCACACACAATATGTTCTCGAGGATTTGAGTCCCAGCAAAACAGATTACTCCGTTTCAAATATGGTTTTTGGCCCATAAATAAAAATAAATCCTCATCTTATTCTTGTCTTTTTCTTTCAAATAATAAAAAGCATGTGACTCTCTTTGCTATGAGTATATTAAACTTTTTAAAAAAAAAAAGATCAAATTTTACTAGGCTCAAGGAAATCTTAAAGGATTGCTTGCTGAGGGATCTCAGAAGATTTAAAGATTAATCAGCTGTGTGTTCTTTGTGGCAGGATATGGCTTACTTACGGGGTAAATAAAGCTAAGAAATTGTCCTTCCAACATACCCAGTGCTCTGGCTTCATCGTTGGTTCTTATTATCATTTTCTTTCTGCTCTGCATGTCCATGCACGGAACTGTGACCTGGAAAAACTTGTCAGAATCTGCTTTGGAAGTAGCTGAGCACCGAGCCAGAGGCCTGGCTGAGGCCCCCCTGCAGGCAGGCCAGGTCGGCCCCGCGTCCTCACGCCCGCCCTCCGTGCTCTGGGCATCTTCCCGAGGCGGCTCACCTGACCTCTCTCGGCTTCCTCAGCGACCCCTCCACCTGCCTCCCATTTCTGAGTTTCTGACACGTGTCCCTAGAACAAATATGAGGGTGTGTGATGCCCCATCCTCAGCGGCAGCCAGCTCAGCCCTGGGCTGTCTTCCACTTTGCTGTCACCCCTTTTTAGTAAAGAGACCCCCCCCCGTGTCAGCACTGAGAGACCCTGGTTCTGGGGCTTTCCTCTGGCCCTCCAGCACCTCACCCCAAATGCCCCTCCCCCAGCAGGGTCGGGCCACCTGCTCCTGCTCCTGGTGTCAACAAGCCCAGGTGTGGAGGCAGCAGACCGGCATCAATTAGAAGTCGTGATTGAAGCTGAACGTAATCAATTACATAATTTGAGCGATTCAGCTTTAATTATACTAACATTGCCTCATACTCCCGGGACATTTGCAAGGATCCCCAACCAAAGGCACCTGGCTCACGCCTCCTGCTCAGGCCGCCGACCGTGGACCACTCACGGCACACTCACTCACAGGCATGTGGCCTGCACACCCGCACACGCGGTCACCCTCCTGGGGGAGTGGGCGTGAGAGGAATTACCTGTGGCTCAGGCGGCCCGACTGCATTGCCCGGGTATTGCCCACGGCAGCTGCCAACGCCTTTCCCGTTCCACCTGTGGGTCTGAGGTTTGGGTGACCACAGGGCAGCAGGCATCTCCTTCAGGCTGCAGCTTAATGTGAGCTCCGCGCAGTCCGTGTCGGGTCCTACACCTGGACGGGTCGCTGTGGGGCCGGTCGCTGCTGGGATGCTGGTGATTCCCATGTGGTTACTTGCTTGGGAAGCTCTGCAAAGTAGGACATTCATTCTGACAGTGGCGTCTTATTCCTCGGAGCGGCCTCAGACATGGTCACACGCACTGGACCATTCGTTGCACAGCCTGGATTCCGCCCAGTGTCACTGGAGAGTAAATGTCCCCAGAACGAGGGCCCCTGAGCTCCTCGGGGGTCTCCAGGGCGTGGCCGCCCACTGTGCAATGGACAAGGGATCTTCCTTGTGGAGGGGCCTCTGCAGGGGCACCCCTGGAGATCAGCCCTCCTGACTGCCGGGCACCTTGCTGGCCCGGTGCTCATCACACCGGTGGCCTCTCTGGCTCTGGCCGTGGGCCGTCAGGACTGCCTTCCCACGTGGCTGGATCACCATGAGCAGAAGGAGAGCTGAGAGGCGCAGGCGACCTTGTTGATGGGCCCGGCGCCTGGCCCCGGGCCGTCTCTGGTCTGGGAAATGAGCTTCATCCCCTCAGGGACACAGACGGGTTCTCTCGGCCGCCCCGCACCCAGCTGGGGAGCTCATTCTCTCAACCCACCTCCCACCCGGAGCCGTGTGAAGTCCCTCTAGGAGCCAGCCTGCACTCAGAGCCTCATTGTGGTCGGCTTTCACCTGGTCTTTCCCACCCCCCTGGACGTCTGACCACCTGCTTGTTCTTGGCTCATCTGACCTTGACCCCCAGAAGCTGTGCGCTAGTGATGACTATTTGTAGGAGATGCCATCAGGGTTCTCAGGAGTGTGGCCTCTCCCTGGGCTCCAGCACCGAGTGAGTGACCAAGCCTCCCATACCCCGGAGGGACGGTACCCAAGGCCGGCGCCCAGGCGGTGGCACTGGAAGCCGCGGGTGGGTGTGGAAGCTCTCCCTAAACTCTAACACTCAGAACCAACATTCAAGGGGATAGTCCTCACATTCTATGTGAAATTCCCTGCCAGCCCCCAAGTGCCTTCAAAACTGTTGGGCCAGCAGATCACAGAGTGAATTGCTCTTCCGGCTCCAATTCCAGGACGCCCGGCTGTAGGGACGGAGCTGATGCGAATGCGCGTGCCCTCCCTCGGAAACGCAGCCATCGGTGCTTCTTGGAGCCGCGAAGACAGGTTAGCCCACACGTCAGAGCAGCGCGCTGCTCTTCGGGACTTGTTCTGTCAGCTGGGACGTTCAGCTGAGCTCTCGGGGCTCAGGAGCGTCTGTGCTGGCTCAGCTGCGTGTGACAAAGGCCTTCATAAATAATCATGGCCCGTCGTGTGGTCTTCTCGCATCCTAATAAATCACATGGGCCAGGTGACAGGACCCATCGATTTGTGAAACATCAGACCGTCACCAAGTCTGCGCTCCTCACCCGCCCCCGCCCCCCACGCCTGTAACACATCTATTCCTCGGAGCTTCTCCCAGGGGGTGGAGCCAGCCCACGGGGGAACCAGGGCTCTGATCTCGCCCAGCCAGGGTTTCAGACGATGGCGTTCACAGGCGCGCAGACCCGTAGGAGACTCTGCAGAGGTGGGAGGCTGTTTGACCCCCGGGATAGTCACCAAGAAATGACTCACAGGTGCAAGCTCTCACTGCAAACGGCCTGTGGTTCCCGAGGTCCCAGCCCCGGTGGAATTTCTCTCCTCTGCAGAGCAACACGCCAGCGACTGAGAGACAGAAAGTGGGTGGAGCCGGCTTCACACATAGGCCCGTGGAGTGATGAGACTCCTCTCATGGAGGCGTGCAGAGCGGCTGTTCTGCAATGGTCATTGCTAGCTCGGCCGTGGGAGCGGCTTGCTGAGAGCAGCCCTCTGGCGGCGATGGCACTGGGGACCCCTGTGGGCTGTGGGGACTCGTGAGCCTCCCCGTGTGGGTATGAGTCCGCGTGGGACCCAGCCTCTCTGCTCCGCCACCTGTGTAAGAGTTGTCGAACTCTGCTGATTGGCCCTTTCCATTTGGGGACGTGTGACTTTAGACTGAGCAGGATCTAGTCCCCAGGAGATTCTGTGCCCCTTATACGTCTACCGTTGATCTCCTTCCGCCCTGAATCCTACAAGACGCTATCGCCTATTCATTCATTCATCCTCCCAGGAACGCAGCCTCCGCCGCCATCGCCTGGTTGACTCATGTTCTGCTCTCCCCTCGCCCTGTGTAAATGCCCCCAGGGCCCTGGGTGGTGTTTGCTGATCCCTTACAAGTCTGGGGACATCCGCCCACAGACGATGCCTGTACCTGAGTCCCTCTTCATATCGATCCCAGCCTGTTTCTGATTCCCTAAGCCCATAGCAGACGCTTCTGCTGAAAACGGGCAGCTCGGCAAAATGAGGCTCACGCCTGATCCTGAGCGGTGCTAACGGGGCGGGTGCCGTCTCCCTCTGATCAGCACAGTCCCGACCAGAGCGGCTGCGCGTCCCGTTGTCTCAACAGGAGCCCGGCCAGGGCGATGCTGATGGAATGGCGACGTGTAGGAGCTGCACAGCCCTCACCAGCGTGTCACTGCTGCCCGGAGAAAACCGCTCAGCGCAGTCACGTTGAGAGGGGAGTGGCGTGCGGTGGGAGAACCTGCAGTTACATTACTTCGGACTTCGGCAGCGTTGGTTGTTGTTTAGCTGACGAGCAGCGACGTCATCCCAGTGGGTCCCCAAAGGCACAGAGGAGGAGACAGCTTATTCGTGTGGGTGGAGGAGGCAGGTGACCTGAGGGCTCCCAGGGTGGCTTAGGGTTCTCCCTTCCAGGCACCATCCAGGCAATGGTCTGGTCGGGTGGGGCAAGGCTATGTCACCACACACACACACACACACACACACACACATGCCCGCACACACGCGCATCTTACAGGAGGCACAAGTGCTAAAACCCAGAGAGGCCAGGATGCTCGAGCGTGTTCAGAAACCCAGAGAGGCCAGGATGCTCGAGTGTGTTCGACATGGACTTGGAGGAGCCTGTCGGCCTCCTGCTGCCCCATGGGGGGTGCCAGGCGGGTCCGTCTGCAGCTCCCTCAAAAGCGTGCCGAAGGCAGGGACAGTGCCACAGCCGGGACATGTAGCCACGTCCCACTTGCCACATTGAATGATGTGCTTCTTTCTCACCGAAGTTCAATTCTAAAAAGTCCTTATATCAGACTGTGGGGAAGACCTGACCCTCAGCAGGGCCTCATCACAGAGACCTGAGGGGCCGCAGAGACACGTGACTACAAAGGTCGCCCGAGCCCTTTTATTGTGTCCCCCTCCTAATAGGTTCTATAACATAACTATCTTCCTTCAATTTGAAAACCATTTCCCTCGTTCACCTTTCCAGAAAAATGTAATACCCTACGGTGCCCGCTACAAAAACCATTCTGCAGGCGGCACGCCAGCCATTCAGAAAAGAAGATTACCTATCGGAGTGGCCGGCGATGATGGGATTATTTTAGAAAAGCACTTCACAACAGATGGACAGTGTGGTCCCACGCAGCCTCGGTTTTTCTCTTTTAAAGGGACAGCTGGACGCCCGGCGGTCACGGCCAGCCAGAGAGAAAGGCGGGGCCGGAGTGCGGGGGATGAGTGATGTGCGGGGTGTCTCGGGAAGGGAGAGAGAATTTCATTTTCTCCCTTATTATCCCCATCTAAGCGTCACCAGTGGTCTGTGAAGGGGAAAACGGAGAGGACCACAGTAAATTTTCTCACCTCGCTAAAGAGATTAGGGAAGAGGCCGTGTGAGCTCCAGGCTTATATTTTTCTGGGAACTTTAAAAATTAGTTTACTGAGCAAATCTTTTAATATTCCCATTGGCTTCGCAGAGGAAGAAGAGCCAATGACTAGATCTGACAGCTGGGAAAAGTTGTCTTAATAACCCAGTGCGTGTAAGTGCCCTTAGATGCTCTGGAAAACTATAAACATGAGGTATGTTTCCACTCAGCCCCATTCTCCGCGTGTTCCATCGGCTGCTGCTAAAACCACGGCCCGCGGGCGAGGCCGGGGCGGGGGCCACTGGGAATTAGAACCCGACTCCTCCCGATTGTGCACAGGGAGTGTGTGACCTTGGAGAAAAGCCTGTCCCTTCCTCGCTGTGAAACGGGGACTTGTCTGCCATCACTCAAGGAACCACACACACGGTTTGTGTCTGGACTTGCTTCCGCAACACTGGTCCTTACGCGTCCATCTTTGTTCCAATAACCAGCTTTCTTAAATCTCGCTGGGAATAAATATTGGCAGGAGGGAGCTCAAATTCCCTCGCTTTTTCATTTTCTTCAATGTGCCCTTGACTGTCTGGCGGCCTCTACATTTCCAAATAAATTTGGGAGTTTGCTTGTCCATTTATTTAAAAAATTAACAAAATCCCAAACAACCCAAACCTGTCGGTGTTTTGATTGGTTCTGCCTAATCTCTAATCTCTGCCGGTAAATTTGGGGGAGGATTGATTTTTTCAGTTCATGCTCCTCACTTATCGCTGCATTTATTTAGGTCTTAATTCCCTCAGCACAGTTCTCCCGGCTTTCCTCATTGTTCTCGGTGGCAGCGTGGGTGTGAATTAAGTTGTCCACCATTTCCAGAGGAGCTCACGCGTGTGTTGTCTTAATTCACAGAGAGTGTGTCTTCATTTACAGAGAGTACGACGCCGTAGGCATTGTTATATTTCCTTTACTCGTCCATTGAACTCCATAATCTGTGCTGATTTGTGAATACCTACTTCATCACTTCTATTTGCTTCATGGTCATCCAGCAATGTCCTTCACATATAAGGAAAGCTTACAAAACAATAAGATTTAAAAGTCTATATGAAAAGGGATAAGGACATAAAATTCCCAGGGAAAGTCCATGCAAATGGCCATGAGGTATAAGAAGAAACACTCAACCTCACTAAAAAAAATCAACGAATTGCAAATAAGAACAACACCAGCCACAGCCCTTTCTATCAGATGGGCAAAGGTTAAGAAACACTATCATACCCGAATTTCGTGGGACGTGAGAGAAGCCGCCACCCATTGTCCACTGTTGGAGCTGGAAGTCAACCTGTGACTGTCTAACAAAGTACAAAGTGTGTGTCTCCTTTGAGGCAGATTGTTGTCTTCTTGACAGTTCTCAAAAACACCACCCCACACTCAACAAACAGGCTTGTAACGTGACCATCACTGTGGCACTCACTGGGCGTAATAGACAAGGGCTTCGAACACCTCACCTGCCTGTTAACAGAAGACTGAGTACATCAGTTCTTGGTCATCCACACAAGTGATAGAGTTTGCAGCCATTAAAACATGACCTAACAACCGACATGGAAAGATGCCTAAGTTACGTGGTGAGCTTGGCAACAGGTTTCAGAAACGGGAGTGGGTTCCAGAACCGCTGCACTTTGTAACGGAGTGGGTTGTAATAAACAGCACACGGTGCCGCGCTATGGTCACAGCACCTGAGTCAAACCCAGGCAATGCTGGGTGAGTTTCGTAACATCCCTGTGTCTCACGAAGTAATCCGTGTAAAATTCTCCGGCATAAAAAAATGATAAATAAGTGTCACCCATTATTATATAAATGCACACAAAAAGTCATAACGATTCACGGGCAGAAAGCTGTCTGGAAGAATAGACATAATATTTTTACAGCGATTATCTCTGACTTTTATTTCTATGTTAATCATGTTTGTAATGGTTGAATTTTAAAATGAACATTTGTTATTTTTGATCTTTTGTCATTGGGAAACAGAATAAAGATGAAATGGACTTTTTAAAAAAAAATAGAAAGTGCCGTGGATCTCGTTTTAGGTACTGCATACCCGCCAGCTAAGTCTTGGTTTCCACCTGGAGGGTGAAGCGCCTTTCTCATGTGGTGGCTCGTGGAAAATGAAAGGAAAATAGGGTGGCATCAGTCACTTGTCACCCCAAAACATACCAGACAATGACTTCTACAGGGAGTCCTTGAGCTCCAGGCAAAGAGTGATATATGGAGACTCTTAAAAATAAATATATCTTCGCAGTTATTCTCTTTCCCCTTGTATTAACTTTTAAAGGTTATTGCGCATTATATTTTCATTAAGAAGCTGGATAAATAACAATGCACTTGACATTAAAATTAGTAAATTCCATTCTAAACCTCAGCGATGTAAGCCTTTCAGCTGCTCGTACAACGCATTTAAAGCTCTGTTTTTAATAGCTCATATGATAAATGTGTGTGGCTAATTTAAAAGCAAATGCCCAGGGGGGAGGGAAGGGGGACTGGGAGAGATTAACCAAAGACATATATGCTTAGCCCATGACACAGACAGTATGTGGTGAAGGCCTGGGGGGGGGGGGGGGGGCAAAGGAGTGACACCACATGGAAGGATGCAAATGACTCAAGTCCCACCCTGTCTCCTGCCCCACCCCCATCCCCACTCTACTTTTGTGGGAATAGGACAGACATAAGGATTGCTGTCCATGAGGTTCCCAAGAGCAGCAGTGGGGAGTCTAACCAGGTTTGCTTGGAATCTACCCTGGTCTCAGCCCAAAGTTTCAACAGCAACCAGCATACATCCCGGCGCGGTGTATACTCTAGAACAGCCGTGGGCAAACTCCGGCCCGTCCGGCTCGTTTGAAATGAATAAAACTAAAAAAAAAAAAAGAAAAAAAAAAGACCGTACCCTTTTATGTAATGATGTTTACTTTGAAGTTATATTAGTTCACACAAACACTCCATCCAGTTTAAGAACCCATTGTGGTCCTCGAGTCAAAAAGTTTGCCCACCCCTGCTCTAGAAGGAGGTGGGGAGGGAGGAGGGAAGAGGGGTAAGAAGAGAGGGAGGGAGGCAGGGAGGGAGGGAGGGAGGGGGAGGGGAGAGCCCTTTATATTCGTACAGAGACATCAAGACTGGGCTTGCTTTGTAGGGGCTGCAGCAGCTGGATCTGGGCAGCTGCCCAAGTTCTGGTCAGAACATGGGGTCAAAGCTGCTTCCAGACCCTGGGCCATTACTATTTACTGTCCCATCGTTCAAGTTTAGGAGACCCTGTGTTCTCAGTTTATAGCTGGAACCAGTGGCTTCAGGACCGAAATATCATGGAAAGGGAGCCATTGCACAAAATCGCGGACACGGGCGGCCTCTCTGTTGCTGCCCCTGGACGCTATGCCCAGCAAATGAGTGGCCTTAAATGTATGTGCACACACACGAACGCAACGGGCCCTCCCACGCTCACACAGACGGCCAACCCTCGCGACTCAGCGAAGCCTGCAGGGATCCCCCGCAGCGTGGCCTCCCCTCGGACAACCCGGGGGCAAACACTGAGAACCGCTAAGTGTGGCACATGCTTTCTCACTTAACAAGCGGCAAACCTACGCCATTATCCTCCTTTTTCCAGATGAAGGAGATGAGGCTCAGAGAGGGTGGTAACTGCCTGGCCACACCCACAGTGTCAACTCAGGTCCTGAATCCCGGAGCAGGACGCTGCCCCTCTGCTGGACCGACCCGCCTCCAGGCCTGGTCCTGTCGCCTTTCCTCACCATCCTGAAGTGAGAAAACCTCCACCCCTTCATGACCTGGGTGTACACACTCCCAGTGGGAAAGCTGAGCCCATCGGGGGTCCCTGGCCTTCCCCTCCCCCCACCCGGGTCCAGGGAGAGGCAGGGCTTCTGCCTGGTCCTCTCTTCTGTTAGGAAAAGGGCAGGAGGCTGGGGAGAGCCTATTGACCGCAGTCAAATGGTGTGGCACGGGCCGAGGGACACATTTTTAACTCCGACAAGGCAACGCCCTATCTCTTTTTCTTTTCTGAATTCAGGACACTTTCTCATGAGACAAGTGTAGGTCTTTAACACCTGCAGACTGACTTTGAAATCAGTGCTACTGTGTGTTGTCCGAGAGGCTTTGGCTGGTCCATAGTAAAAATTCAAAAAGACATCTCACCCTTCCATCTCAAAGAGGAGGGAGAGGCCCTTTTGCAAAAGGAGGCTAATCAAACCCCTCCCACACGGTGGTCAGCTCTTCTGACTTTTATTGGAATGACTAATGCGTGATCAATACCTGTAGGAAATACTGAGTTAGCCAGTTAGCTCTCCCAGCAATGACATGTGCAAGCCAGAGGGGGCACCTTCGCTGAACAATAAGGTAAGCGACACAGAGAAAGTGGTGCCTGGCATTTCTGGACCTCTGCCTGCCTCGGCTTGGTGGACGCACAGCTTCAGAGCCCGAGCAGAGCATTACACTGTAGCTTGTTTAATTAACATTTGTTTGGTGTGAATATACATTAATTTGGACACATTTAGGTTTGCTCGCTATGATATAGTGTTAGCTATTATCAAGCAATATTCTCACCAGAATTCCATTCCTGTTTCTTCACAGTCTGGTTATTCCTCTATTTGTCTTATTTCTGCAGAATATGGCGCAACCAAGTCTCCGCGGTGGATTACAGGCAGTGATGATGTGCAGGCGCTCTGGCCAATCAGAGGGGCTCTCCGCCTGTGCCATATGCATCGCTGGCCCAGGTTCACACACACACCCTTACCCTCAAATCTGGGTTCAGCCACAGGACCCCAGCAGCCCTGTCAGGTGTGGGCGACACAGCAAACGATTGCTGGTTGCAGCCGCAGTGAGCGATGGGCCCACCAGAGGCCTCGCCGCCATGTGGGTGTGGCGGGTGGGAACCCAGAGGAGAAAGGTCTGTGGAGATGCCGGGCTTCCTCCTCCATGGACGCCCAGCAGCCTCCTGGAGGGACGCCTGCAGCCCTCGGCTCTGTGGGGGCCCCACTCGTGTCACGGCACATGTCAGTCTGGATCGACACCATCTACTTCAGGGTCCCGCTTCTCTCTCCTGTAAAAGGCAAAGAGAGAGAGAGAAACCTTGTCCAAACGTGATCGTCAAAAGGAGTCACCCCAAGGTGACACCTGTTCAGATGCCGGCTCTGCTGTTTTTGTTCGTAGTAGCCCCGTTTTCCTGGCAGGTCTGCGCCAGGGAAAGACAGGAAGGGCTCCGCAGGGGATATGCCCGCCAGCACCCGGTCACGGCTACTGGGGGGAGGGGCCTTCCCAAGCCCCTGGGCCCCTCGTCTGCTTTCCACCCAAAGATGGAGGGGGGAGGGGGGACACATGGGACTCACCTAATCAGGGGGCACAAGAAGACCCGACCACACTTCTTGCTGCTCTGGCCTCTGGGGGCGGGCAGGGGGCTGCAGGCACTTGCTTTCCCTGTGGTAAGAGCAGCAGTGACCAAAGCCACGCCGCCTGGTCATTGGTTCCGTGGATGCAGCGAGGCAGGCGGGGCCCAGGGCATCCTGGCGGGTCCCAGCTCAGCCCCTGCTCAGCCCACAGCAAGGGGTCCTGAGAGTCAGAGCACCACCTGCAGGCTCCTGTCTGTCTCTTCGGGGGCCCACGTGATCTTGACTCTGGTCCTTGTGAATCATCTCAATCAAATCCCTTTCTGTGAAGCAGCTGAAATAAAATGCATGATAAACAATAAAGAATTGCCCAATTTTCCAGGCCAAATGGTCACCCAGACCAAATATGCGGAGAACAAGTAAAATGACCCAAATTGCCAGATGCTTCAAGGATTTCTTTTCCATTTGTCATTTCTAAGCCATTGTTTTTACTTACTTCTTTGCAAGAGAATGATCTCTGATTCCTCCCAGAGTCTTAGCTGATCTAAGGAAGACATCGACCCGATTGCAATTTGTCATATTTCTGTGGGTCTTTCTTACTGTTCTTCCCGGGTTTCACATAAAGAAATTATTTTTACTTAAAGTTAAGGAATGTGTGTTTTCACAAGAAGAAAGGGTTAGAAGTACTCAAACTGGCAGGAAGCATTTGGCAAGAAAACGCTCCGAAGTGCTGGCAGGAGCTCATCTTCGTCACCAGGGAGGCGGCCGGTGGCGACGCCTCTCACAGGACACACACGTCTGCGTCGTGGCTGCCACAGGTCTCACGCCGCGCCCGTCCCCACGTGGTGGGTGGCCGAGCGAACAGCGAATATTCCACGGATGACACTGTGATCCTGTCGACCGGGTGGCGAACGTCCAATTTTATGTACGAATCTCAACCACGCATGAGCGTCCATCCCGCCGCCTGACCTCGGGTTTTAACTCCATGCACATTACAAGGAATTTCCCGAAGATGTTAAAAGCCGATTTTCCGGTAAGAAAAGAGGAAGCGTCGGGTCTTGTTAAAGGATGGTGACCACACGCGGCTTGAAGATTAATTATTAAATGCCGCGGGGTTGGTGGTTAGCTAGAGCATCCAGATAGGTTCTGAGAAGTCATGAGGGTCAGGGGAGCGAGAGGGAGGGGGAGGGAGGGAGGGGAAAGAAGAGTAAAGAGAAGAGAGGAAAGGAGAGGAAAAGAGAGGAGAGAAGAGAGAAGGGGAGGAGGGGGGGGGGAGGAGAAGGGAAGGGAAGGGGAGGGTTGCCACGCTCCACCATCTTCTCTCGGCTCAGCCTGCATGGGCCAGAGGTCAGGCACTGAGGCTGTAGGCTAGCTGCCTGCCCTCCCTGGCAGACAAGCTCTGTTCCAGGTACGGGCTCCTCTGAACCCCAACTCCGGTGGCCCTAACGACGCCTGGTGCTCCCCTAGCAGAAGGTTCTGGCAGCCTCGGGGCCGAGGGCTCAGGCCCAGAGCGGCTGATTCCGAGCGAGCCCAGCAAAGGCCTCTGGAGGCTGCTGAGCATCTGCGTCTTAATCAACAACAAAAGTGCTCGTGGTTGTGGGTTTCTGGAAGAAACCGCTGTTTCCTGAACAGGCCACACAACAGCTGGCGTGGGAACAGTGCATGAACCGAAACCGTTCTTCTCAGAACAAAACTCTAAGCCGAGGGCTCTGCTGGCTCCTCTGAGGGCGCGGGTGCCCCCCTCCCCCGCCCCAGCACCCGGATCCATAAGGAGGTTAATGAGAAAGAGGCTTATGAATAAAAGAAGGGACGCCTTCCCGGGCAGGCGTGAGAGGCCCGCCTTCTCCCTCCAGAACCCACAGCCTTTGAAGCAAAGCCAGGGGCGTTAATGACTGGAATGATTTCCCTCCCCCGCCACGGAGGACCCGCAGTTTCAGGAAGCGATCGGTGCGCGCTTGTTAGAGGCCTTGAAATCCGCCCAGCTCGCTTGGGGGCTGAGCCATCTCTCACGGGAGGCGGATTGATGTTTGAGGCTGAAATGCCTACCCAGCCTTCCGTGGGGCCAGGCCGAGAATGCCAGCTTGGCATCCGAAGGGGAGGCGGAGCAGCGAGCTCTGGAGGGTGAAGGGTGGGACAGGCGCCCTCAGAGGACAGGCCCACATCACTCGGAGACCCCGGAAGCCTGTCCTCCCTCCCCAGCCTGGCTTCCAACGGTCTGATGCACTCCCCAGCGAAGAGAGATTTTGCAGAACTCTAAGATCGCCACGGTTTTTAAGTCGTGGTATTAGAGCTATCGCCACCAAAAAACCGTTAGAACGGCTATCGTTTAAGTGATATAAGTTTGGAAATTTCTCAGAGGAAGGATGACTGGCAATTCAAAGAGCCAGTGTGTGTGTGGAGGTGGGGGGGAGAGCAGAGAAAAGTGGATGTCAAATCCCACCCCTGCCTTCCCCCACCCTCTGACCCTCTGCTGGGTGTTCCAATCTCTCACATCCCGGCCCAACAGGCAGGTCAGCCCGGGCAGGCAGGCACCTCCCGGGCCAGGTGCAGCCATCCCTCCTCGCTATAGAGACCCGAGGCCTTCCAAACTGCTCTGGCTCAGGGAGCTGTCCTACAGGGAGCTGTCCGGGTGGGCACTGAGGGCCCCCTGTTGCTCACAGAGACTGAACACAGAAATGGAAAAGGAAACATAAAATTGTGTAGATTGGTGTTTTTACCTCTAAAATCCCATCTTGCATCATTAGCTATATTTTATATATATATATATTTTTTAAGTTAAGAGTCATTGATTCCCTGGTTTCTTTTGTGTGTGTGTACATGAGGCGGGGGAGGCGGGTGCACATGCTCTGGCAGCCTGGAGTGATGGGTGGAGGGGGTCTGTCTGACCCCCAGGTTTGGGAAGCTCTCAGGATGCAGTGGCCCCTCCTCTGGAGCGTCTCCAGGCCAATGGCGCTCACAGGACTGTTTCTCCTCGCAGGCCCGGCTGCCGGATGCTCAGGCTGCCCAAGCTGCCGTGATGGGGCCGCACCAGGGACCGCTCTGTCGGCCTCGGTCACAGGCGCCCTTCCTGAGTGACTGTGATGTCCTTGCCGGCTGCAGGTGAAGGCGCGCGCCTCCTGAGCAGCCCTGGTCCTCCCAGGCCTTCCATCCGCTGTGCCGTTTTCTGGTGTCATTTCCCCGGGATGAGCCGGTGAGCCGGCGAGTCAGATCGGCCGACGTCGGGCTCTAATTCCTCATATTAAAAGCAAATGTAGCCAATTTTATTACTTGAAGTTCAACTTTAAATTGGAAAGTCTAGTGTCTCGGCGACCAGATCCCTGCAGGAGGACGCCCCGTCATTTAAAACGCCGGGGAATCCTCGCAGTGGGCTGAGGACACTCATCTGCAGGCCCCCAGGAACGAATCAAACCCTTAGCTATACTTTTTAACCCAAGTGAGAAGTCTTAGGAAACAGATTCTGTGCTCTTGGCATTTCTAAAGGCAATTCCCCCAACAGAGGCGGCGCCCTGCGCTCCTCACCCCTCCTGGGGACCAGGTGCCTGAACCTCCTCCATCCGAGGTCCCGTGGGGTCGGATGGCAGCCTCCTGTTCCATGGACACTGATTTTGCACGGCCAGCACACCTCATCCGATATCCCTCTGGGGGCTGGAAGCATGCGGGTGCAAGGCGGAAACTTGGGACCTGAATGCCTACATGCTCAGCTCACAGGGCGGGCAGGCAGGGCTCAGGTGGAGGCCGGGGGATCACCTCCTGTGTCCTCAAGTCTTCACTGATTGTGTCTGTCCCTCCTTCCCTCCCCTCCCCCCCCACCCCTCGCTCTTTGGAGGAGCCCTTCCTCTATACACTGTGACTCCTTGTGCCTGGGCCACACCTGCCTTCACCATTTGCACACCTGTCACAGGGCTTTGGAATGGAAAAAAATACTCCGTTTCACAAAAAAAAGTCAATTCAGAGGTGACCTTTGGGGATGTGTTTAGTTTGGATGACAGCTACAAGGAGGACTGGGACATGGTTCCCCAGGATTGGCGCTCTGGGGGGCAGGGGGGGGACAGGGCCCCTGAAGGCACAGGCCGGGGCCCTGGCC